>NC_055957.1:53093586-53393586 GCF_018492685.1 Alosa sapidissima | reverse complement strand
CCGACCCCAGAGCAAACAAATGCGGAGGCCGCAGCTGGCGACCCTCCGCAGAGATACGAAAACGCACACTGTACCTCCACTTTCCAGTCCAAAATCCGTTGGCATCCAAGATCTTCTCCCCTTGTGACACCACGCTGCAATATCGGCTCAGGAACCACCGCAAGTCCTGCCCCAGCACGTGCGGGTTGAACACCTGCACCACCACCGTGTTGATCGAATTCCACTCCACGCGCCTGATCCCCGTAACCCGAGCGTCACCATACCCCCTCCCATAGGCGACGCGCAGGTCCTCCTCCGTCCTGAAGGTGACGTCATGCCACCCCTTCTCCGGGTAGTCCTGCAGGCACAGCACCTCGGCTCCCGATAATCCCAACACGCCCTTGAGAACAACCTCTCCAAATCCAGCCCGGTCCATCTCCGCCCTCCTCTCCTCCGGGATCAGGAACCGGATCGCCTGCTTCGGTATCCCCTTCATCTCGGCCAACTTGTCCACCATCGCTGCCTCGGGTAATCCCAGTGGATAAGAACAGATACTACACTTGATCTTAGCCAAAAGGCCGAGAAGCGATACCCCACAACTGCACGGGGTGCGGCGGCCCCTCTAGCGACGCCCCCCGCGCTCACATGGTTACGGGGGGAGGCGGGGCCAGCAAAAGCGGACCGCCGCCGCCGCCGCCGCAAAACAAAACACCACGACGCTCGACTTTGGACAGGCAGGTGCAGCTCCGCCGAAGCAGAGCTTCCAAAAATACCGTAAACTCGGGGCAGTTCCCCTCCACGGAAATCTTTAGTAAAAGGCGAAAGATTTGTACGAGATGAAGAGAAACCCGAGCGATGGCTGCCACAGGGCACGCCGGACGGAGAGCATGAACGGCGCCGGTCGTGGACGTGAGGGTGACTCCAAGGCGTTGCCCAGTGGCAACAAGACGGCAGTATCAACATCCCCTTTAAATTTAAATGTGTAAAAAAAAAAAAAAAAAAAAAAAAAAAAAAAAAAAAAGAGTAAAAGGGCGGGAAAACCCAAAAGGGGCCGAAAAGGGAGGTGGCGCGGTTGGCCAAAACACCTGGCAAGGACTCCTGCTGCTGCGTCTGCTCTGCTAAGGAGGATTTCATCACAGTCAGTCAGTCAGTCAGTCAGTCAGTCAGTCAGTCAGTCAGTCAGTTCCACTGGGTTGGTTCTTTTCTTACACAGTCAAAGGAATGTGCACCGTTCCCGGAGTCGCTGCAATACCGGGTCGATGCGTGGAGCGGACGGAGCAAGCCCCTCTTCCGTCTCCCTGTTCCAAAAATCAGATTAATATATGGTCCTCGGGTAGAGGACGTATCAGATATTAAACTGATAAGAACAGATTTTTTTTTTTTTTTTTATTGAATATAAACAGAGCACAGCAGCCTTGAAACTACAACACACAGGAGATACACATATAATACACACAACACACAAAAGATACAGAAGGAAGTTAATTTAAGCTAGACTAGAGGCTGCCACCATAAACAATAACACATAATCACAAGGGCCCAGGCACGCAGGCCCGGCCAAACACAGCAAAAACCAACCCACCCACAAACTTTAATCCACCCCAACCCTCACAAAACATACATCAACCCAGCACAAACACAACCTCCCCATCACTTCTCCTCCCCACCACCAGGACCCGACTATTCCATACCCAAAGTCCGTTTCAAGCTGTCCACATCCCATCCCACCAGCTGGGCAGGGGGGGTGGGAGAAACCACCCCCCCAGCAGGCGACACCTCCCGCACAGAGCCCGCCGCGCTATCCGTTCCGTCCGGCTCCACCACCACCTGACCACTCGCAGTACCAGGCCCGGCCTCCGGGGGCAACGAAGGACCGGGGACCGACGCCCCCGTCCGCAGACGCCTCACCGGAGTGTCATCCGGACCCCCATCCTCCAGGGGGCGCTTCCCAGCCATCTCCGCCATACCTGCCATCTCCACTTCCTGCGATTCGGTATGCTCCGCCCAATCTCCAACCGTCTTCCTCTCCACCTCGGCAGCGACTCCTCCCACCGTCTGCATGGCAGCCATGTGCTTCCCCATCCCTTTGTCTCCCAGTCGGCCATCTTGGCGGCCATGCGGCGCATCCTTCAACGTGCCTCCAGTCCCTCCAGGTCCTTCCAACACAGGCGAAACTGCCACCGGCACCACTTTGGGAGCCGGGGCAACAACCTGCAACACAGTACCCCCAGCAACCTGCCTCCCACCACCACCAGACACAGCAATAGACCCACCAGCCACCACCCCAGCATAACTACTCCTTTTCGGACATGACACAAACAAATGGTCCCCCTTCCCACACAAATTACAAGTCCTTGCAGCCTTACAAACATTGGCTAAATGCCCCACAGTCCCACACCGATAGCACGGCTTAGCCTTACACTCACCCCGCAAATGTCCACGCTGTCCACAAGTCCAGCAAGTGTTCGGCAGTTGAGGCACAAACAACCTGCCGCGGTCTGCCCCCAACGCGAACTCATGAGGCGGAATCATCCACTCTCCATTCGGCCGCAGATGAAACGTCACTCGATACCTCCTCTTCCCCGTCCAAAATCCAAACTCGTCCACGATCTTCTCCCCCTCAGCAATCCGGCTACAATACCTCTGCAAAAACGACCTGATGTCCTTCTCCAGCACGTGCGGGTTGAAGACATGGATCACCACCGTGTACATCTCCTCTCCAAACTCCCAACCGCACTTCCACAGCACGTTGTCGTCATCCCGCTTCCGGATCTCCTGCCATCGCCTCATCGTCGCATGCAGAAAGGACACCTCCCGAAACGTCACCTCGTACTGAAAAGGCGGCCGAGCAGCCTGCAGACACAGGACCTCCTTCCCAGACAGCCCCAGCTCATCCCTCAGGATCTTCTCTGCCACGAAGCCACGGGTCACCTCCACACCTAAATCCACCGGAAACTCCAGCCGGAGGGTGCAAGCACCCACCCCCAGTGACATCGCCTTCTTCTTGGCAAGCGCAGATACTACACTTGATCTTAGCCAAAAGGCCGAGAAGCGATACCCCACAACTGCACGGGGTGCGGCGGCCCCTCTAGCGACGCCCCCCGCGCTCACATGGTTACGGGGGGAGGCGGGGCCAGCAAAAGCGGACCGCCGCCGCCGCCGCCGCAAAACAAAACACCACGACGCTCGACTTTGGACAGGCAGGTGCAGCTCCGCCGAAGCAGAGCTTCCAAAAATACCGTAAACTCGGGGCAGTTCCCCTCCACGGAAATCTTTAGTAAAAGGCGAAAGATTTGTACGAGATGAAGAGAAACCCGAGCGATGGCTGCCACAGGGCACGCCGGACGGAGAGCATGAACGGCGCCGGTCGTGGACGTGAGGGTGACTCCAAGGCGTTGCCCAGTGGCAACAAGACGGCAGTATCAACATCCCCTTTAAATTTAAATGTGTAAAAAAAAAAAAAAAAAAAAAAAAAAAGAGTAAAAGGGCGGGAAAACCCAAAAGGGGCCGAAAAGGGAGGTGGCGCGGTTGGCCAAAACACCTGGCAAGGACTCCTGCTGCTGCGTCTGCTCTGCTAAGGAGGATTTCATCACAGTCAGTCAGTCAGTCAGTCAGTCAGTCAGTCAGTCAGTTCCACTGGGTTGGTTCTTTTCTTACACAGTCAAAGGAATGTGCACCGTTCCCGGAGTCGCTGCAATACCGGGTCGATGCGTGGAGCGGACGGAGCAAGCCCCTCTTCCGTCTCCCTGTTCCAAAAATCAGATTAATATATGGTCCTCGGGTAGAGGACGTATCAGATATTAAACTGATAAGAACAGATTTTTTTTTTATATTCGTTTATTGCATAACCCAAATTAAACAATCATACAAGTATGTCCCCCATGGACAACCAAAATTACCAGAAAGAAAATCCAAAATTTAAAAAAAATACAAAAACCAGCATAGACACCGGGACCTAGCCCGGGCAAGGGCCAGCCCCCCTAGGGGGCCCCCCAAAATAAAAGGCCCGAAGACCAGACACACAAACATAAAACCAACCTACAAACAAGGACATTATACACTCAAACCCATCGAAAAACAACCCACCCACAAACTTTAATCCACCCCAACCCTCACAAAACAAAACATCAACCCAACACAAACACTCCCTCCCACTCACTCCTCCACCCCACCACCCGGGCCAGACTAGTCCATACCCAAAGTCCGTTTCAAGCTTTCCACATCCCATCCAGGCAGCTGGGCAGGGGGGGTGGGAGGAACCTCCCCCCCCGCAGGCAACACCTCCCGCCCAGAGTCCACCGCGCTATCCGATCCATCCGGCTCCACCACCACCTGACCACTCGCAGTACCAGGCCCGACCTCCAGGGGCACCGAAGGACCGGGGACCACCGCCCCCGTCCGCAGACGCCTCACCGGAGTGTCATCCGGGCTCCCATTCTCCAGGGGGCGCTTCCCAGCCACCTCTGCCATACCTGCCATCTCCACTTCCTGCGATTCGGTATGCTCCGCCCAATCTCCAACCGTCTTCCTCTCCACCTCGACAGCGACTCCTCCCTCCGTCTGCACGGCAGCCATGTGCTTCCCCGTCCCTTTGTCTCCCAGTCGGCCATCTTGGCGGCCATGCGGCGCATCTCTCACCGTGCCTCCAGTCCCCCCAGGTCCTTCCGACACAGGCGAAACTGCCCCCGGCCCTACTTTGAGAGCCGGGGCAACACCCTGCAACACAGTACCCCCAGCAAACTGCCCCCCCGCACTACCATACACAGCAATAGACCCACCCGCCACCACCCCAGCATAACTACTCCTTTTCGGACATGCCACAAACAAATGGTCCCCCTTCCCACACAAATTACAAGTCCTTACAGCCTTACAAACATTTGCTAAATGCCCCACAGTCCCACACCGATAACACCGCTTAGCCTTGCACTCACCCCGCAAATGTCCACGCTGTCCGCAAGTCCAGCAAGTGTTCGGCAGTTGAGGCACAAACAACCTGCCGCGGTCTGCCCCCAACGCAAACTCATGAGGCGGAATCTTCCAGTCTCCATTCATCCGCAGTTGGAACGCGACTCGATACCTCCTCTTCCCCGTCCAAAATCCAAACTCGTCCACGATCTTCTCCCCCTCCGAAATCTGGTCACAATACTGCTCCAAAAACGACCTGATGTCCTTCTCCAGTACGTACGGGTTGAAGACATGGATCACCACCGTGAACAACTCCGCACCATACTCACAATCGCACCTCCTCAGCACGTTGTCGACATCCCGCTCCCTTTTCTCCTGCCATCGCCTCATCGTCGCATGCAGAAAAGTCGCCTCCCGAAACGTCACCTCGTACATCCAAGGCGGCCGAGCAGCCTGCAAACACAGGACCTCCTTTCCCGTCAGCTCCAACTCATCCCTCAGGATCTTCTCCGCCACGAAACCACGGGTAACCTCCTCGCCTACATCCGGCGGAATTCTCAGCCGGAGGGTGAGGGAGCCCACCCCCAACGCCATCGCCTTCTCCTTGGTAAGAACAGATACTACACTTGATCTTAGCCAAAAGGCCGAGAAGCGATACCCCACAACTGCACGGGGTGCGGCGGCCCCTCTAGCGACGCCCCCCGCGCTCACATGGTTACGGGGGGAGGCGGGGCCAGCAAAAGCGGACCGCCGCCGCCGCCGCCGCAAAACAAAACACCACGACGCTCGACTTTGGACAGGCAGGTGCAGCTCCGCCGAAGCAGAGCTTCCAAAAATACCGTAAACTCGGGGCAGTTCCCCTCCACGGAAATCTTTAGTAAAAGGCGAAAGATTTGTACGAGATGAAGAGAAACCCGAGCGATGGCTGCCACAGGGCACGCCGGACGGAGAGCATGAACGGCGCCGGTCGTGGACGTGAGGGTGACTCCAAGGCGTTGCCCAGTGGCAACAAGACGGCAGTATCAACATCCCCTTTAAATTTAAATGTGTAAAAAAAAAAAAAAAAAAAAAAAAAAAAAAAAAAAAGAGTAAAAGGGCGGGAAAACCCAAAAGGGGCCGAAAAGGGAGGTGGCGCGGTTGGCCAAAACACCTGGCAAGGACTCCTGCTGCTGCGTCTGCTCTGCTAAGGAGGATTTCATCACAGTCAGTCAGTCAGTCAGTCAGTCAGTCAGTCAGTCAGTCAGTCAGTTCCACTGGGTTGGTTCTTTTCTTACACAGTCAAAGGAATGTGCACCGTTCCCGGAGTCGCTGCAATACCGGGTCGATGCGTGGAGCGGACGGAGCAAGCCCCTCTTCCGTCTCCCTGTTCCAAAAATCAGATTAATATATGGTCCTCGGGTAGAGGACGTATCAGATATTAAACTGATAAGAACAGATACTACACTTGATCTTAGCCAAAAGGCCGAGAAGCGATACCCCACAACTGCACGGGGTGCGGCGGCCCCTCTAGCGACGCCCCCCGCGCTCACATGGTTACGGGGGGAGGCGGGGCCAGCAAAAGCGGACCGCCGCCGCCGCCGCCGCAAAACAAAACACCACGACGCTCGACTTTGGACAGGCAGGTGCAGCTCCGCCGAAGCAGAGCTTCCAAAAATACCGTAAACTCGGGGCAGTTCCCCTCCACGGAAATCTTTAGTAAAAGGCGAAAGATTTGTACGAGATGAAGAGAAACCCGAGCGATGGCTGCCACAGGGCACGCCGGACGGAGAGCATGAACGGCGCCGGTCGTGGACGTGAGGGTGACTCCAAGGCGTTGCCCAGTGGCAACAAGACGGCAGTATCAACATCCCCTTTAAATTTAAATGTGTAAAAAAAAAAAAAAAAAAAAAAAAAAAAAAAAAAAAAGAGTAAAAGGGCGGGAAAACCCAAAAGGGGCCGAAAAGGGAGGTGGCGCGGTTGGCCAAAACACCTGGCAAGGACTCCTGCTGCTGCGTCTGCTCTGCTAAGGAGGATTTCATCACAGTCAGTCAGTCAGTCAGTCAGTCAGTCAGTCAGTCAGTCAGTCAGTTCCACTGGGTTGGTTCTTTTCTTACACAGTCAAAGGAATGTGCACCGTTCCCGGAGTCGCTGCAATACCGGGTCGATGCGTGGAGCGGACGGAGCAAGCCCCTCTTCCGTCTCCCTGTTCCAAAAATCAGATTAATATATGGTCCTCGGGTAGAGGACGTATCAGATATTAAACTGATAAGAACAGATACTACACTTGATCTTAGCCAAAAGGCCGAGAAGCGATACCCCACAACTGCACGGGGTGCGGCGGCCCCTCTAGCGACGCCCCCCGCGCTCACATGGTTACGGGGGGAGGCGGGGCCAGCAAAAGCGGACCGCCGCCGCCGCCGCCGCAAAACAAAACACCACGACGCTCGACTTTGGACAGGCAGGTGCAGCTCCGCCGAAGCAGAGCTTCCAAAAATACCGTAAACTCGGGGCAGTTCCCCTCCACGGAAATCTTTAGTAAAAGGCGAAAGATTTGTACGAGATGAAGAGAAACCCGAGCGATGGCTGCCACAGGGCACGCCGGACGGAGAGCATGAACGGCGCCGGTCGTGGACGTGAGGGTGACTCCAAGGCGTTGCCCAGTGGCAACAAGACGGCAGTATCAACATCCCCTTTAAATTTAAATGTGTAAAAAAAAAAAAAAAAAAAAAAAAAAAAAAAAAAAAAGAGTAAAAGGGCGGGAAAACCCAAAAGGGGCCGAAAAGGGAGGTGGCGCGGTTGGCCAAAACACCTGGCAAGGACTCCTGCTGCTGCGTCTGCTCTGCTAAGGAGGATTTCATCACAGTCAGTCAGTCAGTCAGTCAGTCAGTCAGTCAGTCAGTCAGTCAGTTCCACTGGGTTGGTTCTTTTCTTACACAGTCAAAGGAATGTGCACCGTTCCCGGAGTCGCTGCAATACCGGGTCGATGCGTGGAGCGGACGGAGCAAGCCCCTCTTCCGTCTCCCTGTTCCAAAAATCAGATTAATATATGGTCCTCGGGTAGAGGACGTATCAGATATTAAACTGATAAGAACAGATACTACACTTGATCTTAGCCAAAAGGCCGAGAAGCGATACCCCACAACTGCACGGGGTGCGGCGGCCCCTCTAGCGACGCCCCCCGCGCTCACATGGTTACGGGGGGAGGCGGGGCCAGCAAAAGCGGACCGCCGCCGCCGCCGCCGCAAAACAAAACACCACGACGCTCGACTTTGGACAGGCAGGTGCAGCTCCGCCGAAGCAGAGCTTCCAAAAATACCGTAAACTCGGGGCAGTTCCCCTCCACGGAAATCTTTAGTAAAAGGCGAAAGATTTGTACGAGATGAAGAGAAACCCGAGCGATGGCTGCCACAGGGCACGCCGGACGGAGAGCATGAACGGCGCCGGTCGTGGACGTGAGGGTGACTCCAAGGCGTTGCCCAGTGGCAACAAGACGGCAGTATCAACATCCCCTTTAAATTTAAATGTGTAAAAAAAAAAAAAAAAAAAAAAAAAAAAAAAAAAAAAGAGTAAAAGGGCGGGAAAACCCAAAAGGGGCCGAAAAGGGAGGTGGCGCGGTTGGCCAAAACACCTGGCAAGGACTCCTGCTGCTGCGTCTGCTCTGCTAAGGAGGATTTCATCACAGTCAGTCAGTCAGTCAGTCAGTCAGTCAGTCAGTCAGTTCCACTGGGTTGGTTCTTTTCTTACACAGTCAAAGGAATGTGCACCGTTCCCGGAGTCGCTGCAATACCGGGTCGATGCGTGGAGCGGACGGAGCAAGCCCCTCTTCCGTCTCCCTGTTCCAAAAATCAGATTAATATATGGTCCTCGGGTAGAGGACGTATCAGATATTAAACTGATAAGAACAGATTTTCCTTTGGAAAACTTTTATTGTCACAAACTCATGTTTTTGCATTACATTTTGATTTGTTTTGTTACATTTCATGGATTTTCTTTGTGGTACATTTTCATTTTTCTTTCATCATTTCATCGCATTATCATCACATCACATGGTTTTCATTCTTTTCACATTTTGCATTTTCATTTCACATTTTACATTTTCATAATTTTTCACAGCACCTTTTTTACAAAAATAAAATCATTTGTCTATAAAAGCCATTTTTGTTTTAAAACTGTGTCTGTGTGTGCAAAGTCCATGTGTGTTTTAAAAGTTCATGTTTGTGTAAAAGGATGTTAAAAGTCCACGCTTTTAAAAGAGTTCCAAATGTAATAAAATGCAATAAGAGTCAATTAAAAGGTCTCCGTTGTGCCAGACTGGGGTGAGCCACTAACAAGAGGCTCCACCCCGCTCTCCAGAAGAGCGAGGCAAGCGCGGATGCGCCCAGTGGAGGTCCTCCCCTCCGCCCGCTGCTCCGTCCCGTGATGGTAGTGGTGGGGGTGCTTCGGCGGGAGCCAGCAGCCGTGGGGGGCGGGAACCTTCTGTTAGTGACCCCGGCCCCCTCCTCCGAATGGCGACGTGCGGCGCCTCCTGCCGCGTAGATGTCACCAGCCGCCGTAACGCTGGCAGGGGCACCGTCACGCGCTTCCCCACCAGCAGGTTGCGGGAGGTCCACAGTGCGGCTTTTATGCAGTTTAGGGTGAGCCATAGCGCGGCGAAGTCGGCGGCTGGGATGGTGGTGGCGCCCTGGCCCACCCCGCTGACCACTAGATGGTAGCTTGGGGGGACCTCCCCTGCTGGCAGGCTCGGGCATTGCAGGGGGCCGGTATCGGCCCACAGGTCCCTCGCCACGCCGCACTCCCAGAGCAGGTGCCGCACGGTCTCAGGTTGGCCGCATCCTGGCCGCGGGCAGGTGTTGATTCTGGCCATGCCCCGGGAGTGCATCACGGCTCTGACCGGGAGGACCTCATGGAGCGCCATCCACGCCAGATCCTTCAGCTTGTTCTGGAGGGCGGGGTGGGCAGCGTTCCTCCAAGCCTGCTTGGCCTCACTGAGTGTGAGGCCGGGAACGGGGCTCACTGCTTCCCGGTCCTGCACAAGGGAGACAAGAGATTTTGCTTTAGTTAAAATGGTGACATCCTGCCCCTCTAAGTCAAATCTCATTAAAAACTTTTTGATAAAAACATATTGAGGGGGCAGGTTAAAAGCAACTGGACGTTTAAGATCAGTATTTAAAATTTTCAGTTTTCTCAGGTACGACCCCATCCAGAACCGTGCCAGGGCTGTTGTCTTGCTGTCTCCGGATGGGGCCGTCGCGTATCTGATGTGGAGGGCGGTGAAATGGGCTCCTAAAAACAGGTGGGGGTCTGGGAGGCCCTTTCCTCCGTTCTCAGGTCTTTTCTTCAGGACCTCCCTCCTTAGTCTTTCCCACTTGGACCCCCACATGAAATAAAACACCGCTCTCTCCACACCTAAAAGAAAGCTCCTGGGGGGGCTAAAAACAGAACACAGTAATAAAAACAAAGGTAAGATAACTGCTTTGAAGATTAAAACCTTACCTTCAAACGTCAACTGTCTTAGTCCCCAGAACCCCAGTCGTTGTCTCACTTTCCCTAACGCGTCAGTCCAGTTGCCCCGTCCACCACCCTCATTGTCAAATTTAATACCTAAAATCTTTATGTCTGTCTGTTTAAAATCTACTGCCAGATCTGGTCTTACGTCACCCCACGGCCCAAAGAGCTGGGCCTCGGACTTGCCCCTGTTGAGCTTGGCGCCCGAGGCCCTTCCGTACCAGTCAGTCAAGTCGAGTGCTCTTTGGGCCGATAAAAAGTCATTCAATAAAAGGGTCACGTCGTCCATGTAAAGTGCGCAAGTCGCAGTCAGTCCACCTGGCAAGTCCAGTCCTTTGATCCATTTGTCCTTTCTCAATATCTGTGCCAGCGGCTCGATGCACGCAACGAACAGGAGTGGGGATAAAGGACACCCCTGGCGGACGCCAGAGCGAACATTTATCGCATTGGTTAGGTGCCCATTTACTCGAATTTTGCTGTTGATGTCTTTATACAGCAATCCCACCCACTTTAAAAACCTCCCTGGAAAACCCATTTTTTGCAGTACCTTTAAAAGGTACTGGTGCGAGACCCGATCAAAAGCTTTCTCAAAATCTAAATTTAGCACTAAAAGCCTAATATTTCTGTCTCTCGCAAAACAGATGGCGTCTCGGACCAGCACTAGGCTGTCCGTGATCCTCCTTCCAGGGACGGCACAGACTTGATCCGGGTGGATCACGTCCTCTAAAACAGTCGACATGCGTAAAGCTAAAAGTCTGCTAAAAAGTTTACAATCACAGTTTAAAAGCGTTATGGGTCTCCAGTTTTTAAGGTCAGTCCTGTCGCCTTTTTTATATAGTAAAGAAACTATCCCTGATCTAAAGCTGTCTGGAAGTCTGTCAAGTTCTTCAAATTCTTTAAAAACAGTCAGCATGTCGTTGGCTAAAATGTCATAAAAGGTAACATAAAATTCCACGGGGAGCCCATCCTCTCCCGGGCATTTTTCTGTTTTAAAACCTTTAAGACATTTTAAAAGCTCAACCAATGTAAAATCCTCTGTTAAAACTTGTTGACTGTTAAGAGTTTTATTTAAAAACTCTAAAACTTCCTCCATCACCTCCTCATGCACCTCTTTCTCGGAGTACAGGTCTTGGTAAAACAGTTGTATAATTTCTAAAATCCCCTCTGTACAATTTTCTTCCCTCCCATCATTTTTTATCTTCATTATCCCACCCCCTCTTGATATTATTTTCTTAAAAAAGTACCTGGTGCATTTTTCTCCTTCTTCTGTTTCTCTTTCTTTGCTTCTTAAAATTGTTCCTTTACTTTTGAATTCGGCTAAAACTGACATTTCTTTTCTTACCTTCTTGATTTCTTCATTAAAATCAAAACCCATGTTTAAAAGGTTAAAATACCTCTGTAGTCTCTTTTGCAGCCCCAACATGCACCTCCTCTCTCTCTCTCTTTTGTCTCTACCTTTAATCTTAAAAAAAGTCTTGGTCTTTCCCTTCACCATCTCCCACCATTGTGCACGTGTATCGAAAAGGTCTTGGAGGGTCTGCCAGAGGCTGAACTGCTCCCTGTATTCTCTGACTATCTCCTCATCCTGTAACAGGGAACAGTTTAGCCTCCACAGCCCTCCACCTACCGTCACACCTGTGGGGAGTGAAAGGGTGCAGGAGAGCATGCAGTGATCGGAAAAGAACATAGGGGACAATGTAGCATCCGTGGGCGGGCAGTCTCTTGTTAAAACATAGTCGATACGGGAGGCTCGGGCGCCGTCACCACTGTGCCAGGTGAAGCCCTCCTCCCGTGGATGCACTTTTCTGTAGCAGTCGACTAAATTAAAATCCCTAACTATATTCTTTAAAAGTACAGATGTCTTATCTACCTTAAAATCTTCCCCTACATTCTTTCTATCCTGTCTGCTTAAAACACAATTAAAATCCCCTCCGACCACTAGGGGAGCCCTCCCTAGCATGTGGGGCTGCAGCTCTTCTAAAAAGTCATGTCGGTCGTGTTTATCATTAAAACCATACACATTAAGAACATTAAAATCCCTGTCTAAAACAGTCAAGTGGGTTAAAAGGGCCCGCCCGGGTCTCACCACCGTGCTGCCCTTCACCGAGATGTGTGGATTCTTGATCAAGATGGCGACCCCGTCCGCTCTGTTAAAATTGGACCCGCTCCACACGGAGGGTCCCGGGGTCCACATCTGTTCCCACTTGCTGTAATTGTTTAAAAAAGGCAAGGAGCACTCTTGCAGCAGAAATATATCTGCATTCAGAGTGCTCAACAGGGATAAAATGCTCTGAGCTCTCACTAGAGTTTTCACACTTCTTACATTGATTGTTGAGATTGTGAGACTCATGAGCAGTATGATAAAAATGAACACGACAGAGTTAAAACACTACAGAGACATGTTTTTAAAACAAGTGGAGATCAACCGGGGTTGATCTCCTGTGACACCTGCTCCTCCTTTATGACCATTGAATTTGGTCCAGAAGGGTCACTGGTGTCTCCAGCGTCGGGCTCGGCAGAGAAAAACTCTTGCGTTGCCCTTGGCGTGGATGCTCTGAGCGCCATCCGCATAAAAGACACTTCACGTCCACCGGGCCACAGTCGATTCAGATCTTCCGAAGAGGAACTATCTGAAGACAGTATCACCCGGTTTTTCTTCTCTGTCATTTCTGACAGAGGAGATTCTAAAGGTCTCTTATGCTGCGCATTGGGGAGTGAAGCAGGTGCTTCAACCCCCTCAGAGGCCACACTCACCTCCTCAGCGGTTTCGGGAGGCGGGGCTTCCTTTTCTCCTTCAGGCTCCTCCTCCGCCTGCTCCATCTCCTTTCCCAGCTGGGAGGGTGTGGCCTCCAATCCGTGCTCTGACTCTGCCTGGGTGTTAGCTTTGCTCGTAGCCGCCCGGCTAGTCCCTGAAGCTGACTGGAGGTTTCCCTCCAAAACTTCAGGGACCACCCCTTCCTCCATTTCGTCCTTCTCTTCCTGTTCTTGTTCTGGGCCATGCGGCCGGGCGGCCATGGCGGCCATTTTGGTAGCCTTTAGCTTGTTGGCAAAAGAGCTAGGGCAATCTCTGTAGAGATGGGATGAAACTCCACAGAGATTACACTTTCTGCCATTTGTGCAATCTTCGAAAAGATGCCCAATTTCTCTACACTTCCTGCATACAATTTCCTGGCACGCTTCGGCAAGATGCCCAAGCTGGCCGCATTTGCGACACAGCTTAGGCATCCCTTGGTAATGAATGTAGCCCCGGTTCTCTCCCAACACAATCATAGACGGAATCTGACGGAGGCCTAGGTAACTGCTCGGGTCTTCCCATTGTTTAATGGGAACTCTCCACGAGCAGTTCCAAATGCCGTCCTCGTCCAAAACCTTAACTGGTGGGCTACGAACCGCGCAAAATCTAGCCAGCCATGTGCTAATGTCTTCCCCAGTCACAGTTTCATTGAACATTCTAACAATCACCACTTTTTGTGAATTGTCCGAAAGTTTCTCAACTTCAAACATGGAGAGCTGGTCTTTACAAGTAACAAACCGTTGCCAAAAACTATTAAGCAGTGAAGCCGAGCGAAAGCTAACATCAAATCCTTTGTTCCCAGGCAGAGTCACCAAACAATTCAGTTCACTAGCATTAAAACCAAGCATTTGTTGGACACACTTTCTTGAAAAGTCCAGTCTGGACATCTCCATAAGTCTTCCATTTCTTGACACGAAATTAAAACGTACGCTGTGGTGCCTCCTCATGCCAGCACGAGCAGCCGACATGGTGGAGGCACCACCAGCCTAAACCTAAACTAAAACCACTAAAACTATAAATACTTAAGACAATAAATTAACTAAAAAGCTATGCTAAAAGGCTAGGCTAAAACAAGCTAAAAACCACACAATAAAAAGGAGCTAAACAGCGCTTACCTGGGCCTGCTGTTTTAAAAGGAACTTCCAAAGGAAGAGGCAGCTGCTTGGACCTGTTAAAAGAGACAAAAAACACAAAACAGTACAAAAAACAAAACGAAAAAACAGTAATTTTTGAGACAGAAAAAACACACAAAACCAATATAACTCCCGGATGAGAGTGTCCAAACCACCACAAGGTAAGGACCGCCTTCCTCTCACCGCGAGTCGACCGCTGTCTTAGCCAAAAGGCCGAGAAGCGATACCCCACAACTGCACGGGGTGCGGCGGCCCCTCTAGCGACGCCCCCCGCGCTCACATGGTTACGGGGGGAGGCGGGGCCAGCAAAAGCGGACCGCCGCCGCCGCCGCCGCAAAACAAAACACCACGACGCTCGACTTTGGACAGGCAGGTGCAGCTCCGCCGAAGCAGAGCTTCCAAAAATACCGTAAACTCGGGGCAGTTCCCCTCCACGGAAATCTTTAGTAAAAGGCGAAAGATTTGTACGAGATGAAGAGAAACCCGAGCGATGGCTGCCACAGGGCACGCCGGACGGAGAGCATGAACGGCGCCGGTCGTGGACGTGAGGGTGACTCCAAGGCGTTGCCCAGTGGCAACAAGACGGCAGTATCAACATCCCCTTTAAATTTAAATGTGTAAAAAAAAAAAAAAAAAAAAAAAAAAAAAAAAAAAAAGAGTAAAAGGGCGGGAAAACCCAAAAGGGGCCGAAAAGGGAGGTGGCGCGGTTGGCCAAAACACCTGGCAAGGACTCCTGCTGCTGCGTCTGCTCTGCTAAGGAGGATTTCATCACAGTCAGTCAGTCAGTCAGTCAGTCAGTCAGTCAGTCAGTCAGTCAGTTCCACTGGGTTGGTTCTTTTCTTACACAGTCAAAGGAATGTGCACCGTTCCCGGAGTCGCTGCAATACCGGGTCGATGCGTGGAGCGGACGGAGCAAGCCCCTCTTCCGTCTCCCTGTTCCAAAAATCAGATTAATATATGGTCCTCGGGTAGAGGACGTATCAGATATTAAACTGATAAGAACAGATACTACACTTGATCTTAGCCAAAAGGCCGAGAAGCGATACCCCACAACTGCACGGGGTGCGGCGGCCCCTCTAGCGACGCCCCCCGCGCTCACATGGTTACGGGGGGAGGCGGGGCCAGCAAAAGCGGACCGCCGCCGCCGCCGCCGCAAAACAAAACACCACGACGCTCGACTTTGGACAGGCAGGTGCAGCTCCGCCGAAGCAGAGCTTCCAAAAATACCGTAAACTCGGGGCAGTTCCCCTCCACGGAAATCTTTAGTAAAAGGCGAAAGATTTGTACGAGATGAAGAGAAACCCGAGCGATGGCTGCCACAGGGCACGCCGGACGGAGAGCATGAACGGCGCCGGTCGTGGACGTGAGGGTGACTCCAAGGCGTTGCCCAGTGGCAACAAGACGGCAGTATCAACATCCCCTTTAAATTTAAATGTGTAAAAAAAAAAAAAAAAAAAAAAAAAAAAAAAAAAAAAGAGTAAAAGGGCGGGAAAACCCAAAAGGGGCCGAAAAGGGAGGTGGCGCGGTTGGCCAAAACACCTGGCAAGGACTCCTGCTGCTGCGTCTGCTCTGCTAAGGAGGATTTCATCACAGTCAGTCAGTCAGTCAGTCAGTCAGTCAGTCAGTCAGTCAGTCAGTCAGTTCCACTGGGTTGGTTCTTTTCTTACACAGTCAAAGGAATGTGCACCGTTCCCGGAGTCGCTGCAATACCGGGTCGATGCGTGGAGCGGACGGAGCAAGCCCCTCTTCCGTCTCCCTGTTCCAAAAATCAGATTAATATATGGTCCTCGGGTAGAGGACGTATCAGATATTAAACTGATAAGAACAGATTTTTTTTTTTTATTGAATATAAACAGTGCGAAGCAGCCTTGAAAATACAACACACAGGAGATACACACAGGATACACACAACACACAAAAGATACAGAAGGAAGTTTAAGTTTAAGCTAAGCTAGAGGCTGCTGCCATAAACAATAACACATAACATAACATAACAACGACCCAGGCACACAGGCCCGGCCAAACACAGTGAATGACATACACACATATACGAAAAACCTTACCCACCCACAACACACTGTTTAATCCACCCAATACATCAAACCAGCACACCCACAAACACAGAAACACAGATACACAACCCCATCACACAAAACACATCAACCCAAACCCATCGTCCGCTTTACGCTCTCCACGTCCCATCCCCCCACCTGAACAGTAGGGGGCGGCCTCTCCCCCCTCCCTAGCCCCTGTGCAGTTCCACCTCCGACCACCGGGGGCGGAGCCCCCACCGGTACAACCACAGTCGTCTCCACCTTCTGCCGGCTCACAGGACCTGCCGTTGCCCTCCCATCCACTAGAGGGCGCTTCACTGCCCCCGCCGCCGCCGACACTTCCACCATCTCCTGCTCCTGCGAAGCAGAAGCATCCGCCCAGCTGGACTCCACCGTCTTCCCCACAGCCACGCCCTCCACGACCTCCAACCCAGCCACACCTTTGACCTTAGGACGGCCATCTTGGGTGCCATGCGGCTTAGCGGTAGCCGTAGCAGCCGAGCAGCCAACCTGGCTACCCTGCGGCCCAGCCACCACACCACCAGCCGACACAGCAGGCACCGGCACCAACACTCCACTCCCAGTCCCCGTCTTCTCCACCACCGGCACCGTCTTTGCAGGCCTCTGCTTCCCCTCACCCGACACCGCGGGAGCCCCCGTACCAAGAGCAGGAGCCCCCGCAGCGCCAGTCACCACCCCAGCATAGCTACGCCGTTTAGCACACCCAGCAAACAAATGATCAGTGCCCCCACATAAAACACACTCCTTCAACTTAACACAATCTTTCACCACGTGTCCCACAGCCCCACAGCGCAAACATGACTTCACATTACATTCCCCACGTAAATGCCCCACACCCCCACACCCCCAGCACTCACTTGGCAAGTCCGGTATGAACACTCTCCCCCGGTCAGGTCCCAGAGCAAACGCGTAGGGAGGCCGCACCACACGACCCCCCGACGAACGAAAGCCCGCAACGAAGCTCCACTTTCCCGTCCAAAATCCATTAGTGTCCAAAATCCGCTGCCCATCCGACAGGTCCACGCAGTACCGTTCCAAAAAGCTCCAGACATCCTCCAACAGCACGTGGGGGTTAAAGACCTGCACGATGACTGTGTTGGTCGCGCCCCACTTCGCCGCACACATCCCCTCCGCCGCCACGATTTTCCCAGACGGAATCGTCCACCGCCGATACCCCTCGGTCATCCCCGCCATCGTCCGGAAGGTCAAATCAAAACAGGTCCCATCCACCGCTCCCTGCAGGCACAGCACCTCCTTGTCCGTCATCCGAAGCCGCTCCTTGACAATCTGTGCTCCGAATACCTCCCGAGTCACCATCTCCCTTTTCTCCACCGGCACCAGGAACCGAATTCCATACTTCGGGATCCCCGTCCACGTTTCAATGGCCACCATCGCTATCTCTGCTACTTGATCTTAGCCAAAAGGCCGAGAAGCGATACCCCACAACTGCACGGGGTGCGGCGGCCCCTCTAGCGACGCCCCCCGCGCTCACATGGTTACGGGGGGAGGCGGGGCCAGCAAAAGCGGACCGCCGCCGCCGCCGCCGCAAAACAAAACACCACGACGCTCGACTTTGGACAGGCAGGTGCAGCTCCGCCGAAGCAGAGCTTCCAAAAATACCGTAAACTCGGGGCAGTTCCCCTCCACGGAAATCTTTAGTAAAAGGCGAAAGATTTGTACGAGATGAAGAGAAACCCGAGCGATGGCTGCCACAGGGCACGCCGGACGGAGAGCATGAACGGCGCCGGTCGTGGACGTGAGGGTGACTCCAAGGCGTTGCCCAGTGGCAACAAGACGGCAGTATCAACATCCCCTTTAAATTTAAATGTGTAAAAAAAAAAAAAAAAAAAAAAAAAAAAAAAAAAAAAAAAGAGTAAAAGGGCGGGAAAACCCAAAAGGGGCCGAAAAGGGAGGTGGCGCGGTTGGCCAAAACACCTGGCAAGGACTCCTGCTGCTGCGTCTGCTCTGCTAAGGAGGATTTCATCACAGTCAGTCAGTCAGTCAGTCAGTCAGTCAGTCAGTCAGTCAGTCAGTTCCACTGGGTTGGTTCTTTTCTTACACAGTCAAAGGAATGTGCACCGTTCCCGGAGTCGCTGCAATACCGGGTCGATGCGTGGAGCGGACGGAGCAAGCCCCTCTTCCGTCTCCCTGTTCCAAAAATCAGATTAATATATGGTCCTCGGGTAGAGGACGTATCAGATATTAAACTGATAAGAACAGATTTTTTTTTTTTTTTTTTTTTTTTTTTTTATTATTCACATAAGCCATAGCACACCACATAGAAAGACATTTGACATGCCATGCCACCACCACAGGGGGTGCTGGTCCTATGCGGCACAGTAGTCCCACCAGCCTTGAAAAACAAACACAAGATATAACACACAAAAGATACAGAAGGAAGTGAAGTCTAGACTAGAGGCTGTGGTAAAATGGGCACGCAGGCCCCAAGGAACCAGGTACACAAGTGAGCTCGGGCACACAGGCCCAGCCAAAAACAAAAAAAATGTCAAGACACACACACACAAAACCAACACGTCCACCCTCAGTACACTTTTAATCCACCCCAACACAACCCAACAACAACACCATCAACAACCCAACACAACCCCAATCAGTCCAACATCCCAGTAGTCCTTTTCAAATTCCCCTCATCCCACCCAAGCAAGTCCCCCGAAGAAGGGGGGGAAGGGGAAGAAATCCCCTCCCTCACAGAGCCTGTCGACCCGTCCGACTCCTCCTCGCCACTAGACGCCGCCACCTCCATGGACCCATCACCACCGTCCTCCACCAGCAGGGCCTCGTACCTATTAGAGACGGAGACCCCGCCCCCACCCTTGCACCGGCGGACCGGAGTCCCCGGCGAACCACCTTCACTCCCGTCCTGCAGGGGGCGCTTCACTGCCCCCGACGCCTTCGCCGCCAACTCAGCCATCTCCGCTTCCTGGGAAGCAGAAGCAGAAGCCCAGTCGTCCACACTCCGCCCACCAGCACCAGTCCCCAAGCGGCCATCTTGACTGCCATGCGGCCTAGCCGTAGCCTTAGCCACCAAGCAGCCATCTTGGCTACCTCGCTGCCCAGCTCCCGAACCACCAAGAGACGCCGCAGGCGCCTTCACTCCACTCGCTCTTGCCACCGTCGCACCAGCCGGCACCGTCTTCACCCCCGCGGGCACGGAAGAGGCCCCCACCGGCACAGTGGAAGCCCCCCCCTGGCGCACCAGCCGCTCAGCCTCCTGGAAACTTTTCCACTTGGCACAAGCCGCAGGCTGATGATCCTTCCCTCCACAATACTCACAGCCCTTCACCAGAGCCGACACGTAACTCCTCCGCTTTTCACAGCCCCCAAAAAGATGGTCCGTCGCCCCACACAAAGAACATTCCCTTAGCTTCTTACAGTCCTTCACCAAGTGTTCCTTAGACCCACACCGCAAACAAGCCAGCACAGTACATTGGCTCCGCAAATGCCCCACACTCCCACAACCCCAACACTCACCCGGCAAGTCCGGAATAACAATCCTCCCTCTGTCAGGCCCCAACATGAAGGCGAAGGGAGGCCGCACCTGGCGATTCCCCTCTGACCGAAACAGCACACGATACGTCCACTTCCCCGTCCAGAAACCGTTGCTGTCCACGACACGCCGTCCCTGCGGTACCTCCGTGCAGTACCGTCCCAGCCAACACCGAACATCCTCTTCCAGCACATGGGGGTTGAAGATCTGGACCACCACGACATTCATCGGACGCCAAAACCTCATCCGTGTTCCAAACTCCAAAGTGTCGACTCGTAGACCTTCCCCAGCCTCCTTCCACCGCCGAACCGCCACCAACATGTCCACCGGCGACCGGAAGGTTACGTCGTAGCCCACCGTCGACGGCAGCAGGCACAGTACCTCCTTGTCCGTTGCCCCCAGCAGCCCCTTCACGATCGCCGCTCCAAAAAGCTCCCTCGAAAACTCCTCCCTCCGCAGCTTCGGGATCCAAAACTGCATTGCATGCTTCGGCACCACCTCCATCGCATTCGCCTCCGACACCGCCATCGCTGTCTCTGGTAGTCCACCTGATAAGAACAGATACTACACTTGATCTTAGCCAAAAGGCCGAGAAGCGATACCCCACAACTGCACGGGGTGCGGCGGCCCCTCTAGCGACGCCCCCCGCGCTCACATGGTTACGGGGGGAGGCGGGGCCAGCAAAAGCGGACCGCCGCCGCCGCCGCCGCAAAACAAAACACCACGACGCTCGACTTTGGACAGGCAGGTGCAGCTCCGCCGAAGCAGAGCTTCCAAAAATACCGTAAACTCGGGGCAGTTCCCCTCCACGGAAATCTTTAGTAAAAGGCGAAAGATTTGTACGAGATGAAGAGAAACCCGAGCGATGGCTGCCACAGGGCACGCCGGACGGAGAGCATGAACGGCGCCGGTCGTGGACGTGAGGGTGACTCCAAGGCGTTGCCCAGTGGCAACAAGACGGCAGTATCAACATCCCCTTTAAATTTAAATGTGTAAAAAAAAAAAAAAAAAAAAAAAAAAAAAAAAAAAAAGAGTAAAAGGGCGGGAAAACCCAAAAGGGGCCGAAAAGGGAGGTGGCGCGGTTGGCCAAAACACCTGGCAAGGACTCCTGCTGCTGCGTCTGCTCTGCTAAGGAGGATTTCATCACAGTCAGTCAGTCAGTCAGTCAGTCAGTCAGTCAGTCAGTCAGTCAGTCAGTTCCACTGGGTTGGTTCTTTTCTTACACAGTCAAAGGAATGTGCACCGTTCCCGGAGTCGCTGCAATACCGGGTCGATGCGTGGAGCGGACGGAGCAAGCCCCTCTTCCGTCTCCCTGTTCCAAAAATCAGATTAATATATGGTCCTCGGGTAGAGGACGTATCAGATATTAAACTGATAAGAACAGATACTACACTTGATCTTAGCCAAAAGGCCGAGAAGCGATACCCCACAACTGCACGGGGTGCGGCGGCCCCTCTAGCGACGCCCCCCGCGCTCACATGGTTACGGGGGGAGGCGGGGCCAGCAAAAGCGGACCGCCGCCGCCGCCGCCGCAAAACAAAACACCACGACGCTCGACTTTGGACAGGCAGGTGCAGCTCCGCCGAAGCAGAGCTTCCAAAAATACCGTAAACTCGGGGCAGTTCCCCTCCACGGAAATCTTTAGTAAAAGGCGAAAGATTTGTACGAGATGAAGAGAAACCCGAGCGATGGCTGCCACAGGGCACGCCGGACGGAGAGCATGAACGGCGCCGGTCGTGGACGTGAGGGTGACTCCAAGGCGTTGCCCAGTGGCAACAAGACGGCAGTATCAACATCCCCTTTAAATTTAAATGTGTAAAAAAAAAAAAAAAAAAAAAAAAAAAAAAAAAAAAGAGTAAAAGGGCGGGAAAACCCAAAAGGGGCCGAAAAGGGAGGTGGCGCGGTTGGCCAAAACACCTGGCAAGGACTCCTGCTGCTGCGTCTGCTCTGCTAAGGAGGATTTCATCACAGTCAGTCAGTCAGTCAGTCAGTCAGTCAGTCAGTCAGTCAGTCAGTTCCACTGGGTTGGTTCTTTTCTTACACAGTCAAAGGAATGTGCACCGTTCCCGGAGTCGCTGCAATACCGGGTCGATGCGTGGAGCGGACGGAGCAAGCCCCTCTTCCGTCTCCCTGTTCCAAAAATCAGATTAATATATGGTCCTCGGGTAGAGGACGTATCAGATATTAAACTGATAAGAACAGATACTACACTTGATCTTAGCCAAAAGGCCGAGAAGCGATACCCCACAACTGCACGGGGTGCGGCGGCCCCTCTAGCGACGCCCCCCGCGCTCACATGGTTACGGGGGGAGGCGGGGCCAGCAAAAGCGGACCGCCGCCGCCGCCGCCGCAAAACAAAACACCACGACGCTCGACTTTGGACAGGCAGGTGCAGCTCCGCCGAAGCAGAGCTTCCAAAAATACCGTAAACTCGGGGCAGTTCCCCTCCACGGAAATCTTTAGTAAAAGGCGAAAGATTTGTACGAGATGAAGAGAAACCCGAGCGATGGCTGCCACAGGGCACGCCGGACGGAGAGCATGAACGGCGCCGGTCGTGGACGTGAGGGTGACTCCAAGGCGTTGCCCAGTGGCAACAAGACGGCAGTATCAACATCCCCTTTAAATTTAAATGTGTAAAAAAAAAAAAAAAAAAAAAAAAAAAAAAAAAAAAAGAGTAAAAGGGCGGGAAAACCCAAAAGGGGCCGAAAAGGGAGGTGGCGCGGTTGGCCAAAACACCTGGCAAGGACTCCTGCTGCTGCGTCTGCTCTGCTAAGGAGGATTTCATCACAGTCAGTCAGTCAGTCAGTCAGTCAGTCAGTCAGTCAGTCAGTCAGTCAGTTCCACTGGGTTGGTTCTTTTCTTACACAGTCAAAGGAATGTGCACCGTTCCCGGAGTCGCTGCAATACCGGGTCGATGCGTGGAGCGGACGGAGCAAGCCCCTCTTCCGTCTCCCTGTTCCAAAAATCAGATTAATATATGGTCCTCGGGTAGAGGACGTATCAGATATTAAACTGATAAGAACAGATTTTTTTTTTTTTTTTTTTTTTTATTATTCACATAAGCCATAGCACACCACATAGAAAGACATTTGACATGCCATGCCACCACCACAGGGGGTGCTGGTCCTATGCGGCACAGTAGTCCCACCAGCCTTGAAAAACAAACACAAGATATAACACACAAAAGATACAGAAGGAAGTGAAGTCTAGACTAGAGGCTGTGGTAAAATGGGCACGCAGGCCCCAAGGAACCAGGTACACAAGTGAGCTCGGGCACACAGGCCCAGCCAAAAACAAAAAAAATGTCAAGACACACAAACACAAAACCAACACGTCCACCCTCAGTACACTTTTAATCCACCCCAACACAACCCAACAACAACAACATCAACAACCCAACACAACCCCAATCAGTCCAACATCCCAGTAGTCCTTTTCAAATTCCCCTCATCCCACCCAAGCAAGTCCCCCGAAGAAGGGGGGGAAGGGGAAGAAATCCCCTCCCTCACAGAGCCTGTCGACCCGTCCGACTCCTCCTCGCCACTAGACGCCGCCACCTCCATGGACCCATCACCACCGTCCTCCACCAGCAGGGCCTCGTACCTATTAGAGACGGAGACCCCGCCCCCACCCTTGCACCGGCGGACCGGAGTCCCCGGCGAACCACCTTCACTCCCGTCCTGCAGGGGGCGCTTCACTGCCCCCGACGCCTTCACCGCCGACTCAGCCATCTCCGCTTCCTGGGAAGCAGAAGCAGAAGCCCAGTCGTCCAAACTCCGCCCACCAGCACCAGTCACCGAGCGGCCATCTTGACTGCCATGCGGCCTAGCCGTAGCCGTAGCCACCAAGCAGCCATCTTGGCTACCTCGCTGCCCTGCTCCCGAACCACCAAGAGACGCCGCAGGCGCCTTCACTCCACTCGCTCTTGCCACCGTCGCACCAACAGGCACCGTCTTCACCCCCGCGGGCACAGAAGAGGCCCCCACCGGCACAGTGGGATCCCCCCCCTGGCGTACCAGCCGCTCCGCCTCCTGGAAACTCTTCCACCTGGCACAAGCCGCAGGCTGATGATCCTTCCCTCCACAATACTCACAGCCCTTCACCAGCGCCGACACGTAGCTCCTCCGCTTTTCACAGCCCCCAAAAAGATGGTCCGTCGCCCCACACAAAGAACATTCCCGTAGCTTCTTACAGTCCTTCACCAAGTGTTCCTTAGACCCACACCGCAAACAAGCCAGCACAGTACATTGACTCCGCAAGTGCCCCGCACTCCCACAACCCCAACACTCACTTGGCAAGTCCGGAATAACAATCCTCCCTCTGTCAGGCCCCAAACTGAAGGCGAAGGGAGGCCGCACCTGGCGATTCCCCTCTGACCGAAACAGCACGTGATACGTCCACTTCCCCGTCCAGAAGCCGTTGCTGTCCACGACACGCCGTCCCTGCGGTACCTCCGTGCAATACCGTCCCAGCCAACACCGAACATCCTCCTCCAGCACGTGGGGGTTGAAGACCTGGACCACCACGACATTCATCGGACGCCAAAACCTCATCCGTATTCCAAACTCCAATCTGTTGACTCGTAGTCCTTCCCCAGCCTCCTTCCACCGCCGAACCGCCACCAACATGTCCACCGGCGACCGGAAGGTTACGTCGTAGCCCAACGTCGACGGCAGCAGGCACAGCACCTCCTTGTCCGTTGCCCCCAGCAGCCCCTTCACGATCGCCGCTCCAAAAAGCTCCCTCGAAAACTCCTCCCTCCGCAGCTTCGGGATCCAAAACTGCATTGCATGCTTCGGCACCACCTCCATCACATTCGCCTCCGACACCGCCATCGCTGTCTCTGGTAGTCCACCTGATAAGAACAGATACTACACTTGATCTTAGCCAAAAGGCCGAGAAGCGATACCCCACAACTGCACGGGGTGCGGCGGCCCCTCTAGCGACGCCCCCCGCGCTCACATGGTTACGGGGGGAGGCGGGGCCAGCAAAAGCGGACCGCCGCCGCCGCCGCCGCAAAACAAAACACCACGACGCTCGACTTTGGACAGGCAGGTGCAGCTCCGCCGAAGCAGAGCTTCCAAAAATACCGTAAACTCGGGGCAGTTCCCCTCCACGGAAATCTTTAGTAAAAGGCGAAAGATTTGTACGAGATGAAGAGAAACCCGAGCGATGGCTGCCACAGGGCACGCCGGACGGAGAGCATGAACGGCGCCGGTCGTGGACGTGAGGGTGACTCCAAGGCGTTGCCCAGTGGCAACAAGACGGCAGTATCAACATCCCCTTTAAATTTAAATGTGTAAAAAAAAAAAAAAAAAAAAAAAAAAAAAAAAAAAAAGAGTAAAAGGGCGGGAAAACCCAAAAGGGGCCGAAAAGGGAGGTGGCGCGGTTGGCCAAAACACCTGGCAAGGACTCCTGCTGCTGCGTCTGCTCTGCTAAGGAGGATTTCATCACAGTCAGTCAGTCAGTCAGTCAGTCAGTCAGTCAGTCAGTCAGTCAGTTCCACTGGGTTGGTTCTTTTCTTACACAGTCAAAGGAATGTGCACCGTTCCCGGAGTCGCTGCAATACCGGGTCGATGCGTGGAGCGGACGGAGCAAGCCCCTCTTCCGTCTCCCTGTTCCAAAAATCAGATTAATATATGGTCCTCGGGTAGAGGACGTATCAGATATTAAACTGATAAGAACAGATACTACACTTGATCTTAGCCAAAAGGCCGAGAAGCGATACCCCACAACTGCACGGGGTGCGGCGGCCCCTCTAGCGACGCCCCCCGCGCTCACATGGTTACGGGGGGAGGCGGGGCCAGCAAAAGCGGACCGCCGCCGCCGCCGCCGCAAAACAAAACACCACGACGCTCGACTTTGGACAGGCAGGTGCAGCTCCGCCGAAGCAGAGCTTCCAAAAATACCGTAAACTCGGGGCAGTTCCCCTCCACGGAAATCTTTAGTAAAAGGCGAAAGATTTGTACGAGATGAAGAGAAACCCGAGCGATGGCTGCCACAGGGCACGCCGGACGGAGAGCATGAACGGCGCCGGTCGTGGACGTGAGGGTGACTCCAAGGCGTTGCCCAGTGGCAACAAGACGGCAGTATCAACATCCCCTTTAAATTTAAATGTGTAAAAAAAAAAAAAAAAAAAAAAAAAATAAAAAAAAAGAGTAAAAGGGCGGGAAAACCCAAAAGGGGCCGAAAAGGGAGGTGGCGCGGTTGGCCAAAACACCTGGCAAGGACTCCTGCTGCTGCGTCTGCTCTGCTAAGGAGGATTTCATCACAGTCAGTCAGTCAGTCAGTCAGTCAGTCAGTCAGTCAGTCAGTCAGTCAGTTCCACTGGGTTGGTTCTTTTCTTACACAGTCAAAGGAATGTGCACCGTTCCCGGAGTCGCTGCAATACCGGGTCGATGCGTGGAGCGGACGGAGCAAGCCCCTCTTCCGTCTCCCTGTTCCAAAAATCAGATTAATATATGGTCCTCGGGTAGAGGACGTATCAGATATTAAACTGATAAGAACAGATTTTTTTTTTTTTTTTTTTTTTTTATTATTCACATAAGCCATAACAGACCACATAGGAAGACACTTGGCGTGCCATACCACCACCACAGAGGGCGCTGGTCCTATGCGGCACAGAGGTCCCACCAGCCTTGAAAAACAAACACACAGAAGATACATATAACACACAAAAGATACAGAAAGAAGTGAAGACTAGACTAGAGGCTGTGGTAAAATGGGCACGCAGGCCCCAAGGCACCAGGTACATAAAGGAGCTCGGGCACACAGGCCCAGCCAAAAAAACAAAAAAATGTCAAGACACACATACACAAAACCAACACGTCCACCCACAGTACACTTTTAATCCACCCCCACACAACCCAACAACAGCAACATCAACATCCCAACACAACCCGCAACCCCAATCAGTCCAACATCCCAGTAGTCCTTTTCAAATTGACCTCATCCCACCCCAGCAAGTCCCCCGAAGAAGGGGGAGAAGGGGAAGGACTCCCCTCCCTCACAGAGCCTGTCGACCCGTCCGACTCCTCCTCACCACTAGATGCCGCCACCTCCATGGATCCAACACCACCGTCCTCCACCAGCAGGGCCTCCAACCTGTTAGAGACAGAGACCCCGCCCCCACCCTTGCACCGGCGGACCGGAGTCCCCGGCGACCCACCTTCACTCCCGTCCTGCAGGGGGCGCTTCACTGCCCCCGACGCCTTCACCGCCAGCTCTGCCATCTCCGCTTCCTGGGAAGCAGAGGCCTCCGCCCAGTCGTCCACTCTCCGCCCACCAGCACCAGCCTCCCGGCGGCCATCTTGTTTGCCATGCGGCCTAGCCGTAGCCTTAGCCACCAAGCAGCCATCTTGGCTACCTAGCTGCCCAGCTCCCGAACCTCCAAGAGACGCCGCAGGCGCCTCCACTCCACTCGCTCTTGCCACCGTCGCACCAGCCGGCACCGTCTTCACCCCCGCGGGCACAGCAGAGGCCCCCACCGGCACAGTGGAAGCCCCCCCCTGGCGCACCAGCCGCTCAGCCTCCTGGAACTTCTTCCACTTGGCACAAGCCGAAGGTACATGATCTGTCCCCCCACAATATTCACAGCCCTTCAACACAGCAGCCACGTAACTCCTCCGCTTGCCACAGCCCCCAAAAAGGTGATCCGTCGCCCCACACAAAGAACATTCCCTCAACTTCTTGCAGTCCTTCACCAAGTGTTCCTTCGACCCACACCGCAAACAAGCCAGCACAGTGCATTGACTCCGCAAATGCCCCACACTCCCACAACCCCAACACTCACTTGGCAAGTCCGGAGTGATAATCCTCCCTCTATCAGACCCCAGCATGAAGGCGAAAGGAGGCCTCACCTGGCGATCCCCCTCTGACCGAAACATCACGGAGTACGACCACTTCCCCGTCCAGAAGCCGTTCACATCCACGACGCGCCGTCCCTGCGGCACCTCCGTGCAGTACCGCCCCAGCAGACAACGGACATCCTCTTCCAGCACGTGGGGGTTGAAGACCTGCACCACCACGGTATTCTTCGGACGCCAGAACCTCATTCGCAGTCCAAACTCCACCGTGCCGACCCGTAGACCTTCCCCAGCCTCCTTCCACTGCCGAACCGCGACCAACATATCCACCGGCGACCGGAAGGTCACGTCGTAACCCACCGTCGACGCCAGCAGGCACAACACCTCCTTATCTGTTGCCCTCAGCAGCCCCTTCACGATTGCCGCTCCAAACAGCTCCCTGGAAAACTCCTCCCTCCGCAGCTTCGGGATCCAGAATTGCATGGCGTACTTCGGCACCACATCCACCGCATCCGCCTCAGACACCGCCATCGCTGTCTCGGGTAGTCCTAGTTGTCAAGAACAGATACTACACTTGATCTTAGCCAAAAGGCCGAGAAGCGATACCCCACAACTGCACGGGGTGCGGCGGCCCCTCTAGCGACGCCCCCCGCGCTCACATGGTTACGGGGGGAGGCGGGGCCAGCAAAAGCGGACCGCCGCCGCCGCCGCCGCAAAACAAAACACCACGACGCTCGACTTTGGACAGGCAGGTGCAGCTCCGCCGAAGCAGAGCTTCCAAAAATACCGTAAACTCGGGGCAGTTCCCCTCCACGGAAATCTTTAGTAAAAGGCGAAAGATTTGTACGAGATGAAGAGAAACCCGAGCGATGGCTGCCACAGGGCACGCCGGACGGAGAGCATGAACGGCGCCGGTCGTGGACGTGAGGGTGACTCCAAGGCGTTGCCCAGTGGCAACAAGACGGCAGTATCAACATCCCCTTTAAATTTAAATGTGTAAAAAAAAAAAAAAAAAAAAAAAAAAAAAAAAAAAAAAGAGTAAAAGGGCGGGAAAACCCAAAAGGGGCCGAAAAGGGAGGTGGCGCGGTTGGCCAAAACACCTGGCAAGGACTCCTGCTGCTGCGTCTGCTCTGCTAAGGAGGATTTCATCACAGTCAGTCAGTCAGTCAGTCAGTCAGTCAGTCAGTCAGTCAGTCAGTTCCACTGGGTTGGTTCTTTTCTTACACAGTCAAAGGAATGTGCACCGTTCCCGGAGTCGCTGCAATACCGGGTCGATGCGTGGAGCGGACGGAGCAAGCCCCTCTTCCGTCTCCCTGTTCCAAAAATCAGATTAATATATGGTCCTCGGGTAGAGGACGTATCAGATATTAAACTGATAAGAACAGATACTACACTTGATCTTAGCCAAAAGGCCGAGAAGCGATACCCCACAACTGCACGGGGTGCGGCGGCCCCTCTAGCGACGCCCCCCGCGCTCACATGGTTACGGGGGGAGGCGGGGCCAGCAAAAGCGGACCGCCGCCGCCGCCGCCGCAAAACAAAACACCACGACGCTCGACTTTGGACAGGCAGGTGCAGCTCCGCCGAAGCAGAGCTTCCAAAAATACCGTAAACTCGGGGCAGTTCCCCTCCACGGAAATCTTTAGTAAAAGGCGAAAGATTTGTACGAGATGAAGAGAAACCCGAGCGATGGCTGCCACAGGGCACGCCGGACGGAGAGCATGAACGGCGCCGGTCGTGGACGTGAGGGTGACTCCAAGGCGTTGCCCAGTGGCAACAAGACGGCAGTATCAACATCCCCTTTAAATTTAAATGTGTAAAAAAAAAAAAAAAAAAAAAAAAAAAAAAAAAAAAAGAGTAAAAGGGCGGGAAAACCCAAAAGGGGCCGAAAAGGGAGGTGGCGCGGTTGGCCAAAACACCTGGCAAGGACTCCTGCTGCTGCGTCTGCTCTGCTAAGGAGGATTTCATCACAGTCAGTCAGTCAGTCAGTCAGTCAGTCAGTCAGTCAGTCAGTCAGTCAGTTCCACTGGGTTGGTTCTTTTCTTACACAGTCAAAGGAATGTGCACCGTTCCCGGAGTCGCTGCAATACCGGGTCGATGCGTGGAGCGGACGGAGCAAGCCCCTCTTCCGTCTCCCTGTTCCAAAAATCAGATTAATATATGGTCCTCGGGTAGAGGACGTATCAGATATTAAACTGATAAGAACAGATACTACACTTGATCTTAGCCAAAAGGCCGAGAAGCGATACCCCACAACTGCACGGGGTGCGGCGGCCCCTCTAGCGACGCCCCCCGCGCTCACATGGTTACGGGGGGAGGCGGGGCCAGCAAAAGCGGACCGCCGCCGCCGCCGCCGCAAAACAAAACACCACGACGCTCGACTTTGGACAGGCAGGTGCAGCTCCGCCGAAGCAGAGCTTCCAAAAATACCGTAAACTCGGGGCAGTTCCCCTCCACGGAAATCTTTAGTAAAAGGCGAAAGATTTGTACGAGATGAAGAGAAACCCGAGCGATGGCTGCCACAGGGCACGCCGGACGGAGAGCATGAACGGCGCCGGTCGTGGACGTGAGGGTGACTCCAAGGCGTTGCCCAGTGGCAACAAGACGGCAGTATCAACATCCCCTTTAAATTTAAATGTGTAAAAAAAAAAAAAAAAAAAAAAAAAAAAAAAAAAAAAGAGTAAAAGGGCGGGAAAACCCAAAAGGGGCCGAAAAGGGAGGTGGCGCGGTTGGCCAAAACACCTGGCAAGGACTCCTGCTGCTGCGTCTGCTCTGCTAAGGAGGATTTCATCACAGTCAGTCAGTCAGTCAGTCAGTCAGTCAGTCAGTCAGTCAGTCAGTTCCACTGGGTTGGTTCTTTTCTTACACAGTCAAAGGAATGTGCACCGTTCCCGGAGTCGCTGCAATACCGGGTCGATGCGTGGAGCGGACGGAGCAAGCCCCTCTTCCGTCTCCCTGTTCCAAAAATCAGATTAATATATGGTCCTCGGGTAGAGGACGTATCAGATATTAAACTGATAAGAACAGATACTACACTTGATCTTAGCCAAAAGGCCGAGAAGCGATACCCCACAACTGCACGGGGTGCGGCGGCCCCTCTAGCGACGCCCCCCGCGCTCACATGGTTACGGGGGGAGGCGGGGCCAGCAAAAGCGGACCGCCGCCGCCGCCGCCGCAAAACAAAACACCACGACGCTCGACTTTGGACAGGCAGGTGCAGCTCCGCCGAAGCAGAGCTTCCAAAAATACCGTAAACTCGGGGCAGTTCCCCTCCACGGAAATCTTTAGTAAAAGGCGAAAGATTTGTACGAGATGAAGAGAAACCCGAGCGATGGCTGCCACAGGGCACGCCGGACGGAGAGCATGAACGGCGCCGGTCGTGGACGTGAGGGTGACTCCAAGGCGTTGCCCAGTGGCAACAAGACGGCAGTATCAACATCCCCTTTAAATTTAAATGTGTAAAAAAAAAAAAAAAAAAAAAAAAAAAAAAAAAAAAAGAGTAAAAGGGCGGGAAAACCCAAAAGGGGCCGAAAAGGGAGGTGGCGCGGTTGGCCAAAACACCTGGCAAGGACTCCTGCTGCTGCGTCTGCTCTGCTAAGGAGGATTTCATCACAGTCAGTCAGTCAGTCAGTCAGTCAGTCAGTCAGTCAGTCAGTCAGTTCCACTGGGTTGGTTCTTTTCTTACACAGTCAAAGGAATGTGCACCGTTCCCGGAGTCGCTGCAATACCGGGTCGATGCGTGGAGCGGACGGAGCAAGCCCCTCTTCCGTCTCCCTGTTCCAAAAATCAGATTAATATATGGTCCTCGGGTAGAGGACGTATCAGATATTAAACTGATAAGAACAGATACTACACTTGATCTTAGCCAAAAGGCCGAGAAGCGATACCCCACAACTGCACGGGGTGCGGCGGCCCCTCTAGCGACGCCCCCCGCGCTCACATGGTTACGGGGGGAGGCGGGGCCAGCAAAAGCGGACCGCCGCCGCCGCCGCCGCAAAACAAAACACCACGACGCTCGACTTTGGACAGGCAGGTGCAGCTCCGCCGAAGCAGAGCTTCCAAAAATACCGTAAACTCGGGGCAGTTCCCCTCCACGGAAATCTTTAGTAAAAGGCGAAAGATTTGTACGAGATGAAGAGAAACCCGAGCGATGGCTGCCACAGGGCACGCCGGACGGAGAGCATGAACGGCGCCGGTCGTGGACGTGAGGGTGACTCCAAGGCGTTGCCCAGTGGCAACAAGACGGCAGTATCAACATCCCCTTTAAATTTAAATGTGTAAAAAAAAAAAAAAAAAAAAAAAAAAAAAAAAAAAAAAGAGTAAAAGGGCGGGAAAACCCAAAAGGGGCCGAAAAGGGAGGTGGCGCGGTTGGCCAAAACACCTGGCAAGGACTCCTGCTGCTGCGTCTGCTCTGCTAAGGAGGATTTCATCACAGTCAGTCAGTCAGTCAGTCAGTCAGTCAGTCAGTCAGTCAGTCAGTCAGTTCCACTGGGTTGGTTCTTTTCTTACACAGTCAAAGGAATGTGCACCGTTCCCGGAGTCGCTGCAATACCGGGTCGATGCGTGGAGCGGACGGAGCAAGCCCCTCTTCCGTCTCCCTGTTCCAAAAATCAGATTAATATATGGTCCTCGGGTAGAGGACGTATCAGATATTAAACTGATAAGAACAGATTTTTTTTTTTTTTATTCACATATTATGCGAAGCGGATCAGATAAATCAGATCAAGAACAAACCATACAGTAATCCATACAGACAACCATAAAAACCATAGCAAAACACCCATCGTCTCCAACATACGCACGTACTAGGGCTATAGCATGTCCCACAAGACTTTATTCAGCCCATTTCACAAAGCTACAAAAAAAATCACAAGCCCATCACCAAACACACATCACAACACAAAGTCATAACTTCTAGGCTCCACCAGAACAGTAGTAGCCTTCACATTGTCCTCATCGCACCCCAGAAGAGAATCCGGGGAGGCCCCGCCTCCAGCCACCACGACACAACTGGCCTTGGCGCCCACGGCCTCCATATCATCGCCGTCGACCTTGCAAACACACCTCAGTCACTTCCACTTGACTCGACCATGCCCGTCAACTGCTTCAAATTCTTCTCGTCCCAGCCCAGAAGCAAATCCGCGCCGACCACCAACTCCTCGCCGGGCCTGCCGTCCTCGACCTCGATCTCCTCCTCGCTGTCGTCATCGCCATCATCTTCCTCCAGGGGGGTGACCTGGCCAAACACCTGCACTGTCTGGCACGACCTGAGGCGGCGCACCGGAGTCTCCTCCGACCCGCTGTCCTCCAGGGGGCGCTTCCCTGTAGCTGGTGCCACTCCTGTGATCACCACCTCCTCATCGAAGGGGCAATCAGCCCACGACCTAGGTGAAACCTCTCTCGCCGACTCATCCACAGCAACACCAGAACACGTCTCCTCAGCCACAGCCTGGGGGGGGTCAGCCCGAGGTCCAGGAGAAACCACGGGAACACCAGAACACGTCTCCTCGGCCACAGCCTGTGGGGAATCAGCCGTAGGCCCAGGGGAAAGCACACTAACAACATTAACAGCCTGGGGAGCTGCAAACTGAGATGAACCCTCCGGGGCGGAAACAGAGGGCCTCTCAGCAGCAGCTCCATGTGCACTCACCACCTGCTCGCTGCTAGCCACCATCTTTGCTACCACATGGCTCACCACCTGCTCATCGTTAGCCGCCATCTTAGCGACCGCATGGCCGCCGTCAGACAAAGGATCAGCAAGCCTCGAAAGAGTCCTCCCGGGGGGCATAGGGGACTCCTCTCCAGCAGCCGACCGCACGTCCGTCGGTCCTCGACCCTCAGACTTTTCACGACCCACAGCAGCTCTCCTTCGACCTGGGCAAGCTCTAAACAGGTGCTCCGAAGACCCACAAAGACTGCAGGTCTTCGGAGCCAAACATTTCGCCGCCATGTGCTCCGTAGAGCCGCAATGGCGGCACCTGGTTACTTTGCAGTCCTCTCTTACATGTCCATTCTCCCCACACTTCCAACAACCCCCAGGCCTCCCAGGGACAAACAAGTAGCCCCTGTCTGGCCCCAAGGCGAAGGACTGGGGAGGCGAAGCCCCCGCTTTAAAGCGCACTTTAAACCTTCTCCTTCCCGTCCAGAAACCCCTTGAATCAGTCACTTTAGCACCCTCTCTCACATCACGGCAATACCTCTTCAAAAAAGCAACAATATCTTCTTCTAACACAAAAGGATTGAACATGTGCACAAAAACATGAGTCTCTGACGAAAAAAACACCATACCCTTAAAAAAATCCACATGTAACTTCTCATTAATCCTCTTCTTAGCCATTTCAAAAAACATTTCAGTCCGAAAAGTAACATCAAACGTACCTTGAGGCCGATACTCCTGCAAGCAAAGGACCTCCCGCACTCCCAAATCCAAAGTGTCCAGCAAAACCTTGTCCGAAAAGTACTCCCTCTTCATCTCCGTCCTCCTGCTCACCGGAACCACAAAACGGATCGTGTTCCTCAATCTCAATGGGCCCAACGTCCCCATCGCCTTCCCGTCGCGTGAACGATATGCTCCACTTGATCTTAGCCAAAAGGCCGAGAAGCGATACCCCACAACTGCACGGGGTGCGGCGGCCCCTCTAGCGACGCCCCCCGCGCTCACATGGTTACGGGGGGAGGCGGGGCCAGCAAAAGCGGACCGCCGCCGCCGCCGCCGCAAAACAAAACACCACGACGCTCGACTTTGGACAGGCAGGTGCAGCTCCGCCGAAGCAGAGCTTCCAAAAATACCGTAAACTCGGGGCAGTTCCCCTCCACGGAAATCTTTAGTAAAAGGCGAAAGATTTGTACGAGATGAAGAGAAACCCGAGCGATGGCTGCCACAGGGCACGCCGGACGGAGAGCATGAACGGCGCCGGTCGTGGACGTGAGGGTGACTCCAAGGCGTTGCCCAGTGGCAACAAGACGGCAGTATCAACATCCCCTTTAAATTTAAATGTGTAAAAAAAAAAAAAAAAAAAAAAAAAAAAAAAAAAAAAGAGTAAAAGGGCGGGAAAACCCAAAAGGGGCCGAAAAGGGAGGTGGCGCGGTTGGCCAAAACACCTGGCAAGGACTCCTGCTGCTGCGTCTGCTCTGCTAAGGAGGATTTCATCACAGTCAGTCAGTCAGTCAGTCAGTCAGTCAGTCAGTCAGTCAGTCAGTTCCACTGGGTTGGTTCTTTTCTTACACAGTCAAAGGAATGTGCACCGTTCCCGGAGTCGCTGCAATACCGGGTCGATGCGTGGAGCGGACGGAGCAAGCCCCTCTTCCGTCTCCCTGTTCCAAAAATCAGATTAATATATGGTCCTCGGGTAGAGGACGTATCAGATATTAAACTGATAAGAACAGATACTACACTTGATCTTAGCCAAAAGGCCGAGAAGCGATACCCCACAACTGCACGGGGTGCGGCGGCCCCTCTAGCGACGCCCCCCGCGCTCACATGGTTACGGGGGGAGGCGGGGCCAGCAAAAGCGGACCGCCGCCGCCGCCGCCGCAAAACAAAACACCACGACGCTCGACTTTGGACAGGCAGGTGCAGCTCCGCCGAAGCAGAGCTTCCAAAAATACCGTAAACTCAGGGCAGTTCCCCTCCACGGAAATCTTTAGTAAAAGGCGAAAGATTTGTACGAGATGAAGAGAAACCCGAGCGATGGCTGCCACAGGGCACGCCGGACGGAGAGCATGAACGGCGCCGGTCGTGGACGTGAGGGTGACTCCAAGGCGTTGCCCAGTGGCAACAAGACGGCAGTATCAACATCCCCTTTAAATTTAAATGTGTAAAAAAAAAAAAAAAAAAAAAAAAAAAAAAAAAAAAAGAGTAAAAGGGCGGGAAAACCCAAAAGGGGCCGAAAAGGGAGGTGGCGCGGTTGGCCAAAACACCTGGCAAGGACTCCTGCTGCTGCGTCTGCTCTGCTAAGGAGGATTTCATCACAGTCAGTCAGTCAGTCAGTCAGTCAGTCAGTCAGTCAGTTCCACTGGGTTGGTTCTTTTCTTACACAGTCAAAGGAATGTGCACCGTTCCCGGAGTCGCTGCAATACCGGGTCGATGCGTGGAGCGGACGGAGCAAGCCCCTCTTCCGTCTCCCTGTTCCAAAAATCAGATTAATATATGGTCCTCGGGTAGAGGACGTATCAGATATTAAACTGGTAAGAACAGATTTTTTATATTGAAGTTTATTCATTCCAAAACATAACACAAAACATAGTTACAGCCAGAAAATGAAGAACACAGAAAGCACAGAAAGAGAAAAAGAGAAAAAAGAAAGGCTGCAACATACGGGCACAAACGCCCCATAGAAAAGAACTCGGGCACACAGGCCCAGCCAAAGACAAAACCCCCTAACTCAATCCCAACCCACCCACACATACACTTTTAATCCACCCCAACACAGCCACGCAACAGCAACAACAACATCCCAACACAACCCCAATCAGCTCCACATCCCAGTAGTCCTTTTCAAATTCACCTCATCCCACCCAAGCAAGTCCTCCGAAGAAGGGGGAGAAGGGGAAGAAATCCCCTCCCTCACAGAGCCTGTCGACCCGTCCGACTCCTCCTCGCCACTAGATGCCGCCACCTCCATGGACCCATCACCACCGTCCTCCACCAGCAGGGCCTCGTACCTATTAGAGACGGAGACCCCGCCCCCACCCTTGCACCGGCGGACCGGAGTCCCCGGCGAGCCACCTTCACTCCCGTCCTGCAGGGGGCGCTTCGCTGCCCCCGACGCCTTCGCCGCCATCTCAGCCATCTCCGCTTCCTGGGAAGCAGAAGCAGAAGCCCAATCGTCTACACTCCGCCCACCAGCACCAGTCACCAAGCTGCCATCTTGACTGCCATGCGGCCTAGCCGTAGCCTTAGCCACCAAGCAGCCATCTTGGCTACCTCGCTGCCCAGCTCCCGAACCACCACGAGACGCCGCAGGCGCCTTCACTCCGCTCGCTCTTGCCACCGTCGCACCAGCAGGCACCGTCTTCACCCCCGCGGGCACCGAAGAGACCCCCACCGGCACAGTGGAAGCCCCCCCCTGGCGCACCAGCCGCTCAGCCTCCTGGAAACTTATCCGCTTGGCACAAGCCGCAGGCTGATGATCCTTCCCTCCACAATACTCACAACCCTGCACCAGAGCCGACACGTAGCTCCTCCGCTTTTCACAGCCCCCAAAAAGATGGTCCGTCGCCCCACACAAAGAACATTCCCTTAACTTCTTACAGTCCTTCACCAAGTGCTCCTTAGACCCACACCGCAAACAAGCCCGCACAGTACATTGACTCCGCAAATGCCCCACGCTCCCACAACCCCAACACTCACTTGGCAAGTCCGGAATTACAATCCTCCCTCTGTCAGGCCCCAACATGAAGACGAAGGGAGGCCGCACCTGGCGATTCCCCTCTGACCGAAACAGCACGCGATACGTCCACTTCCCCGTCCAGAACCCGTTAACGTCCACGACCCGCCGTCCCTGCGGTACCTCCGTGCAGTACCGTCCCAGCCAACACCGAACATCCTCTTCCAGCACGTGGGGGTTGAAGATCTGGACCACCACGACATTCGTCGGTCGCCAAAACCTCATCCGTAGTCCAAACTCCACACTACCGACCCGTAGACCTTCCCCAGCCTCCTTCCACCGCCGAACCGCAAACAGCATGTCCACCGGCGACCGGAAAGTCACTTCGTAGCCCCCCGTCGACGGCAGCAGGCACAGCACCTCCTTGTCCGTTGCCTCCAGCAGCCCCTTCACAATCGCCGCTCCAAAAAGCTCCCTCGTAAACTCCTCCCTCCGCAGCTTCGGGATCCAAAACTGCATAGCATGCTTCGGCACCGTATCCACCGCCTCCGCTTCAGACACCGCCGTCGCCATCTCGGGTAATCCAAATGGTAAGACTACACTTGATCTTAGCCAAAAGGCCGAGAAGCGATACCCCACAACTGCACGGGGTGCGGCGGCCCCTCTAGCGACGCCCCCCGCGCTCACATGGTTACGGGGGGAGGCGGGGCCAGCAAAAGCGGACCGCCGCCGCCGCCGCCGCAAAACAAAACACCACGACGCTCGACTTTGGACAGGCAGGTGCAGCTCCGCCGAAGCAGAGCTTCCAAAAATACCGTAAACTCGGGGCAGTTCCCCTCCACGGAAATCTTTAGTAAAAGGCGAAAGATTTGTACGAGATGAAGAGAAACCCGAGCGATGGCTGCCACAGGGCACGCCGGACGGAGAGCATGAACGGCGCCGGTCGTGGACGTGAGGGTGACTCCAAGGCGTTGCCCAGTGGCAACAAGACGGCAGTATCAACATCCCCTTTAAATTTAAATGTGTAAAAAAAAAAAAAAAAAAAAAAAAAAAAAAAAAAAAAAGAGTAAAAGGGCGGGAAAACCCAAAAGGGGCCGAAAAGGGAGGTGGCGCGGTTGGCCAAAACACCTGGCAAGGACTCCTGCTGCTGCGTCTGCTCTGCTAAGGAGGATTTCATCACAGTCAGTCAGTCAGTCAGTCAGTCAGTCAGTCAGTCAGTCAGTCAGTCAGTTCCACTGGGTTGGTTCTTTTCTTACACAGTCAAAGGAATGTGCACCGTTCCCGGAGTCGCTGCAATACCGGGTCGATGCGTGGAGCGGACGGAGCAAGCCCCTCTTCCGTCTCCCTGTTCCAAAAATCAGATTAATATATGGTCCTCGGGTAGAGGACGTATCAGATATTAAACTGGTAAGAACAGATTTTTTTTTTTTTTTTTTTTTTTTTTATTATTCACATAAGCCATAGCACACCACATAGAAAGACATTTGACATGCCATGCCACCACCACAGGGGGTGCTGGTCCTATGCGGCACAGTAGTCCCACCAGCCTTGAAAAACAAACACAAGATATAACACACAAAAGATACAGAAGGAAGTGAAGTCTAGACTAGAGGCTGTGGTAAAATGGGCACGCAGGCCCCAAGGAACCAGGTACACAAGTGAGCTCGGGCACACAGGCCCAGCCAAAAACAAAAAAAATGTCAAGACACACAAACACAAAACCAACACGTCCACCCTCAGTACACTTTTAATCCACCCCAACACAACCCAACAACAACAACATCAACAACCCAACACAACCCCAATCAGTCCAACATCCCAGTAGTCCTTTTCAAATTCCCCTCATCCCACCCAAGCAAGTCCCCCGAAGAAGGGGGGGAAGGGGAAGAAATCCCCTCCCTCACAGAGCCTGTCGACCCGTCCGACTCCTCCTCGCCACTAGACGCCGCCACCTCCATGGACCCATCACCACCGTCCTCCACCAGCAGGGCCTCGTACCTATTAGAGACGGAGACCCCGCCCCCACCCTTGCACCGGCGGACCGGAGTCCCCGGCGAACCACCTTCACTCCCGTCCTGCAGGGGGCGCTTCACTGCCCCCGACGCCTTCACCGCCGACTCAGCCATCTCCGCTTCCTGGGAAGCAGAAGCAGAAGCCCAGTCGTCCAAACTCCGCCCACCAGCACCAGTCACCGAGCGGCCATCTTGACTGCCATGCGGCCTAGCCGTAGCCGTAGCCACCAAGCAGCCATCTTGGCTACCTCGCTGCCCTGCTCCCGAACCACCAAGAGACGCCGCAGGCGCCTTCACTCCACTCGCTCTTGCCACCGTCGCACCAACAGGCACCGTCTTCACCCCCGCGGGCACAGAAGAGGCCCCCACCGGCACAGTGGGATCCCCCCCCTGGCGTACCAGCCGCTCCGCCTCCTGGAAACTCTTCCACCTGGCACAAGCCGCAGGCTGATGATCCTTCCCTCCACAATACTCACAGCCCTTCACCAGCGCCGACACGTAGCTCCTCCGCTTTTCACAGCCCCCAAAAAGATGGTCCGTCGCCCCACACAAAGAACATTCCCGTAGCTTCTTACAGTCCTTCACCAAGTGTTCCTTAGACCCACACCGCAAACAAGCCAGCACAGTACATTGACTCCGCAAGTGCCCCGCACTCCCACAACCCCAACACTCACTTGGCAAGTCCGGAATAACAATCCTCCCTCTGTCAGGCCCCAAACTGAAGGCGAAGGGAGGCCGCACCTGGCGATTCCCCTCTGACCGAAACAGCACGTGATACGTCCACTTCCCCGTCCAGAAGCCGTTGCTGTCCACGACACGCCGTCCCTGCGGTACCTCCGTGCAATACCGTCCCAGCCAACACCGAACATCCTCCTCCAGCACGTGGGGGTTGAAGACCTGGACCACCACGACATTCATCGGACGCCAAAACCTCATCCGTATTCCAAACTCCAATCTGTTGACTCGTAGTCCTTCCCCAGCCTCCTTCCACCGCCGAACCGCCACCAACATGTCCACCGGCGACCGGAAGGTTACGTCGTAGCCCAACGTCGACGGCAGCAGGCACAGCACCTCCTTGTCCGTTGCCCCCAGCAGCCCCTTCACGATCGCCGCTCCAAAAAGCTCCCTCGAAAACTCCTCCCTCCGCAGCTTCGGGATCCAAAACTGCATTGCATGCTTCGGCACCACCTCCATCACATTCGCCTCCGACACCGCCATCGCTGTCTCTGGTAGTCCACCTGATAAGAACAGATACTACACTTGATCTTAGCCAAAAGGCCGAGAAGCGATACCCCACAACTGCACGGGGTGCGGCGGCCCCTCTAGCGACGCCCCCCGCGCTCACATGGTTACGGGGGGAGGCGGGGCCAGCAAAAGCGGACCGCCGCCGCCGCCGCCGCAAAACAAAACACCACGACGCTCGACTTTGGACAGGCAGGTGCAGCTCCGCCGAAGCAGAGCTTCCAAAAATACCGTAAACTCGGGGCAGTTCCCCTCCACGGAAATCTTTAGTAAAAGGCGAAAGATTTGTACGAGATGAAGAGAAACCCGAGCGATGGCTGCCACAGGGCACGCCGGACGGAGAGCATGAACGGCGCCGGTCGTGGACGTGAGGGTGACTCCAAGGCGTTGCCCAGTGGCAACAAGACGGCAGTATCAACATCCCCTTTAAATTTAAATGTGTAAAAAAAAAAAAAAAAAAAAAAAAAAAAAAAAAAAAAGAGTAAAAGGGCGGGAAAACCCAAAAGGGGCCGAAAAGGGAGGTGGCGCGGTTGGCCAAAACACCTGGCAAGGACTCCTGCTGCTGCGTCTGCTCTGCTAAGGAGGATTTCATCACAGTCAGTCAGTCAGTCAGTCAGTCAGTCAGTCAGTCAGTCAGTCAGTTCCACTGGGTTGGTTCTTTTCTTACACAGTCAAAGGAATGTGCACCGTTCCCGGAGTCGCTGCAATACCGGGTCGATGCGTGGAGCGGACGGAGCAAGCCCCTCTTCCGTCTCCCTGTTCCAAAAATCAGATTAATATATGGTCCTCGGGTAGAGGACGTATCAGATATTAAACTGATAAGAACAGATTTTTTTTTTTTTTTTTTTTTTTTTTTTTTTTTTTATTATTCACATAAGCCATAACAGACCACATAGGAAGACACTTGGCGTGCCATACCACCACCACAGAGGGCGCTGGTCCTATGCGGCACAGAGGTCCCACCAGCCTTGAAAAACAAACACACAGAAGATACATATAACACACAAAAGATACAGAAAGAAGTGAAGACTAGACTAGAGGCTGTGGTAAAATGGGCACGCAGGCCCCAAGGCACCAGGTACATAAAGGAGCTCGGGCACACAGGCCCAGCCAAAAAAACAAAAAAATGTCAAGACACACATACACAAAACCAACACGTCCACCCACAGTACACTTTTAATCCACCCCCACACAACCCAACAACAGCAACATCAACATCCCAACACAACCCGCAACCCCAATCAGTCCAACATCCCAGTAGTCCTTTTCAAATTGACCTCATCCCACCCCAGCAAGTCCCCCGAAGAAGGGGGAGAAGGGGAAGGACTCCCCTCCCTCACAGAGCCTGTCGACCCGTCCGACTCCTCCTCACCACTAGATGCCGCCACCTCCATGGATCCAACACCACCGTCCTCCACCAGCAGGGCCTCCAACCTGTTAGAGACAGAGACCCCGCCCCCACCCTTGCACCGGCGGACCGGAGTCCCCGGCGACCCACCTTCACTCCCGTCCTGCAGGGGGCGCTTCACTGCCCCCGACGCCTTCACCGCCAGCTCTGCCATCTCCGCTTCCTGGGAAGCAGAGGCCTCCGCCCAGTCGTCCACTCTCCGCCCACCAGCACCAGCCTCCCGGCGGCCATCTTGTTTGCCATGCGGCCTAGCCGTAGCCTTAGCCACCAAGCAGCCATCTTGGCTACCTAGCTGCCCAGCTCCCGAACCTCCAAGAGACGCCGCAGGCGCCTCCACTCCACTCGCTCTTGCCACCGTCGCACCAGCCGGCACCGTCTTCACCCCCGCGGGCACAGCAGAGGCCCCCACCGGCACAGTGGAAGCCCCCCCCTGGCGCACCAGCCGCTCAGCCTCCTGGAACTTCTTCCACTTGGCACAAGCCGAAGGTACATGATCTGTCCCCCCACAATATTCACAGCCCTTCAACACAGCAGCCACGTAACTCCTCCGCTTGCCACAGCCCCCAAAAAGGTGATCCGTCGCCCCACACAAAGAACATTCCCTCAACTTCTTGCAGTCCTTCACCAAGTGTTCCTTCGACCCACACCGCAAACAAGCCAGCACAGTGCATTGACTCCGCAAATGCCCCACACTCCCACAACCCCAACACTCACTTGGCAAGTCCGGAGTGATAATCCTCCCTCTATCAGACCCCAGCATGAAGGCGAAAGGAGGCCTCACCTGGCGATCCCCCTCTGACCGAAACATCACGGAGTACGACCACTTCCCCGTCCAGAAGCCGTTCACATCCACGACGCGCCGTCCCTGCGGCACCTCCGTGCAGTACCGCCCCAGCAGACAACGGACATCCTCTTCCAGCACGTGGGGGTTGAAGACCTGCACCACCACGGTATTCTTCGGACGCCAGAACCTCATTCGCAGTCCAAACTCCACCGTGCCGACCCGTAGACCTTCCCCAGCCTCCTTCCACTGCCGAACCGCGACCAACATATCCACCGGCGACCGGAAGGTCACGTCGTAACCCACCGTCGACGCCAGCAGGCACAACACCTCCTTATCTGTTGCCCTCAGCAGCCCCTTCACGATTGCCGCTCCAAACAGCTCCCTGGAAAACTCCTCCCTCCGCAGCTTCGGGATCCAGAATTGCATGGCGTACTTCGGCACCACATCCACCGCATCCGCCTCAGACACCGCCATCGCTGTCTCGGGTAGTCCTAGTTGTCAAGAACAGATACTACACTTGATCTTAGCCAAAAGGCCGAGAAGCGATACCCCACAACTGCACGGGGTGCGGCGGCCCCTCTAGCGACGCCCCCCGCGCTCACATGGTTACGGGGGGAGGCGGGGCCAGCAAAAGCGGACCGCCGCCGCCGCCGCCGCAAAACAAAACACCACGACGCTCGACTTTGGACAGGCAGGTGCAGCTCCGCCGAAGCAGAGCTTCCAAAAATACCGTAAACTCGGGGCAGTTCCCCTCCACGGAAATCTTTAGTAAAAGGCGAAAGATTTGTACGAGATGAAGAGAAACCCGAGCGATGGCTGCCACAGGGCACGCCGGACGGAGAGCATGAACGGCGCCGGTCGTGGACGTGAGGGTGACTCCAAGGCGTTGCCCAGTGGCAACAAGACGGCAGTATCAACATCCCCTTTAAATTTAAATGTGTAAAAAAAAAAAAAAAAAAAAAAAAAAAAAAAAAAAAAGAGTAAAAGGGCGGGAAAACCCAAAAGGGGCCGAAAAGGGAGGTGGCGCGGTTGGCCAAAACACCTGGCAAGGACTCCTGCTGCTGCGTCTGCTCTGCTAAGGAGGATTTCATCACAGTCAGTCAGTCAGTCAGTCAGTCAGTCAGTCAGTCAGTCAGTCAGTTCCACTGGGTTGGTTCTTTTCTTACACAGTCAAAGGAATGTGCACCGTTCCCGGAGTCGCTGCAATACCGGGTCGATGCGTGGAGCGGACGGAGCAAGCCCCTCTTCCGTCTCCCTGTTCCAAAAATCAGATTAATATATGGTCCTCGGGTAGAGGACGTATCAGATATTAAACTGATAAGAACAGATTTTTTTTGTACGACTTTATTAACACCAATCACCAAATCATAACATCATACACAGAGTCATCAAAATTACGCTACCCACCACCAGTACACCACTCTTTATTTAAACCAAACCCTTCAGATCCCTCCCACCATTAACCCACCCCCACCCTCGGCAGTCCCCCCCACATTTCCCTCGCCTTGTCCCTCCCATACACCCCCTCATACTCCTCAATACACCTCCTCACCCTCCCCAAAAACCAAACAAAAACCACCCGTGGAGCCAGTGCCGGGGTCCTCTTCCTCACACACCCCTGCCTCCAGTCCCACAGAGCCAACTTCACAAAAGAAACCAAAACCCAAAAAGCAACCCTCCTCCCCACCCGCAAACCCCCCAAGCCCCGCCCCCGTAGCACCAAATCTGCTGAAAGTGGCAGACCCGCCCACCCACCCCACCAGTTCTGTACCATGGCCCAGGTGTCCCTCGCTCCCCGACACGACCACAAAGCGTGGTCCAGAGTCTCTTCCCTCCCACACCCCACAGGGCACAGGGGAGTGCGGCTAATCCCATGCCTATGCAGCCGCTCCCTCACCGGCAGGCGGTTCAGAGCCGCCTGCCAGTTCAGATCCCTACCCTCCCCACACAAAACAGGAGGCTGGATGCCCCCCCAGTCAATCCCCCTGACCATGGGTTCCCCAGTCCCACCCTCCTCCCACCTCCTATCCATTACCCCCGTATACAGGCGCCGGTGGTCCAGCACGGCCTCCCCCTCCCAACACCACCCATTCCCCCTCAGAAAATCTGCCACCCTGTCATAGTGCCCAGGCCTGACCAGGGACCAGGGAGACGTACTGGACAAAGGTCTCAGCCGCCTCATTTCGAACCCCAGCCAGAACCTTGCGAAAACCGCAGCCTTGTGGGCAAAAACCCCCATCACTAGCCTGGCGAGGAACGCCACGTGTATCGCCATTACGCGCACAGCGACACACGGGACCCCCCTCCCCCCCTCCGAAACCCCCCTAAACATTTGCTCCCTTGCCACCCTCTCCATCCCACCACCCCAAATGAAAGAAAAGACATCCCGCTCTAACCTCCTACCACACAAAAACGGCAAAGGGAACACATAAGCCAGATAATTTAACTGGGGCAGCAGGTCCGCCTTGACCGCCATGACCCTCCCCGACAGGGAGAGGTACCTCGACCTCCACAGGCCCAAGCGTCTCCCCACCCTCCCCCTCCGGTCATCCCAGTTAAAACCCCCACAATCCCCCCGCTTAAAATGCAACCCCAGGATCTTCAGGCCATCTGGAGTAACTCCAAACCCACCCAATGGATCCACCCTCCCTGCCCATTTCCCAAAAAACATGACCGAGGATTTCCCCCTGTTCACCTTGGCCCCCGAAGCTCTGCCGAACTCCTCCAAGAGGACGTTCACCCGATCAAAGCTGTGCTCTGTGGTCAAGAAAAGGGACACATCATCCGCGTAGGCGGAGACCTTAGCCTCCGCCCCCCCACCCCCCGGTAGATGTACCCCTGCCACCCGTGAGTCCTGCCTCAAGGCAGCCAGCAATGGCTCCAGGACCAGGACGTAGAGGAGAGGAGACAGAGGACAACCCTGCCTCACTCCCCCTACCTGAGGGACAGCCCTGGAATAAAACCCATTCACCCCCACCTTGCTCACCGCCCCCCTATAAAGCAACCCAAGCCAAGCTAAAAACCCCCCCCCAAACCCCATCCTCCCCAACACCTTGAACAGAAACTTATGGCTAACCCTGTCGAAAGCCTTTTCTTGGTCCAGGCTTAGCACCCCCAGTGGCAATCCCCTCTGCTCTGCCCAACAAGTAATGTCCCTGATTAAAACCAAATTCAACCCACTACACCGCCCCCTCACCCCACACGTCTGGTCTTCCCCCACTACGGACGCCATCACCGGCCCCAGCCGCATTGCCAGGGCCTTGGCCAAGACTTTATAGTCGACGGCCAGTAGAGTGATTGGCCTCCAGTTGCTCAGTGCTCTGGCGTCCCCCTTCTTAAACAAGAGCGTGATGAGCCCTGTTGACATCGATCCCAATAAAAACCCCGCCCCCCGCCGCTCCTCGAGCACCTCGACCAACTCACCCCCCAACACATCCCAAAATTCCCTAAAAAACTCCACAGTCAACCCGTCCTGTCCGGGGGACTTACCCCCACTCATGGACTGGAGGGCCCTCCCCAGCTCCCCAAGCTCCAGAGGTCGATCCAGCTCCGCCCGCTGCTCCTCACTCAGCCTACCCTCCAGTTTATCCAAAAAAAACCCCACTACCCCCTCCTCCCCACACCTCTCAGTAAAGAGGCCCTCGTAGTACCGAGCTGCCACCTCGGCCATGTCCTCCCCTCTCGTCGCCACCCCCGCCCTCCCATTCCAGCGCCGCCATATGCCTCCTCACCTGGCGCTCCCTCACCGTCCTAAAAAAGAACTTGGAGGGCCTCTCATCCTCCCATGCCCGCACTCGAGCTTGCACGCCCAAACGGCGCGCCCGCTCCTCAAAATAGTCCCTCAACTTCAGCTTCACTGCCTCCATGTCCCCAACATCCCCACCCGCCACCCACAGTTCCTCCAACTCCCTGTTCCACAGCTTCACCTGCCTCTTCCTCTCCACGTTGGCACTGGCCACCCAACCCCTGCAAAACCCCACCGTCCTCTCCTTCCAACCCTCCCACCAGTCAGCCCTCGAGGAGAAGCGGCACTTCATCGCCAACCACCCTCTGAGGGCCACCCGATACGCCTCACAAAACCCAGCCTCCCTCAGGAGCCGCTTCGGGAAGCGCCACCTGGGTCTCTCCCGCCTCAACCCCTCCACGAGAACAGCAGCAGTAACCATGCAGTGGTCAGAGCACCACACTGGGGACACCCTGAACCACCGCAGGCTCACCCCCCGTGGAAAGAAAAGGTAGTCCAACCTCGACCCCGCCCCCCTGGAGTTACTCCATGTTTCCCCTGCCCCCCCCCCCACCCACAGCCAAAAAGGCGTCAACCAACAACATATCCCTACACAACCCCTTCAATTCCCCAGCCCCCACTCCCCGTCGCACATCCACGTTAAAATCCCCCCCTAACACCACCACCCTGTCACATGTCAGCAGCGGAGTGAGCCCAGTGAAGAACCCCGCCTGCCGCCCCCTCCCACTAGGAGCATAGACGTTCACCAGCCTTAAATCAAGGCCCCGAAACGTGCAGTCCACACACAAAACCCTCCCCGGCTCACTACAGACCACTGTTTCCACCACAAAATCCCAAGACCCAAACAAAACCCCCACCCCATCAGAATGAGCATTTCCCACCCCCCACACAGAAGGCCCCCTGCCCCATCCCCTTGAAAACACACCCGCATCCCCCCTGTCCCGCAGGTGGCATTCCTGCAAAAATAAACAGTCGAACCCCAGCCCCTCCAAGGAGGCATAAAACACAGCCCGCTTTCCCTTGTCCCGGAGCCCCCTTACATTAAGGGAGGCAAAAGTCATTTCCAGCCCCATCTACAAGGACCGCCCCTCCCCACCCTTGCAAAGACCACCCCGTCACCCCCTCCCCTATAAGGCAGCCCTGCAACAGAAAAACAACCCTCCACCACCCTCCTCAGCACCGAAACCCCCCCCCCCACACCCCCCCTCCCACCCCCCCCCCCCCATACAATACACAGGAAAAAACCCACATCCCAAAGAGCACATCAAAACCACAGTCCCCATCACAGTCCAGACACTTCCCCATCCCACCCAACCAAGTCCAGCACAACAAAGAACAAGCCATCAGCTACTCACAGTCAAGAAGGGCCGACGTCCCTCCCGCCATCAGACACCGGTCCCAGCTGAGGCCGGTCGCGCGTAGAAACGGCCCTCCTGAGGAGTCCCGACAACGGGCTCTGGCTCCCCTCCTCCGTCTCCCGCTCCTCACCACCACTGGAAACGACCTCCGGGCTCCCAGGAGACGACCGGCCATCCTCAGACGAGGAGTACAGCTCGGGCGACGAGCCGCCCCCCCCGCCAGCCTTCAGCTTGTCCACGCTCACCTCCAGCGCCGAGAAAGGGGAAAGTGCCTGCTCCATGACCGGCACGTCCCCCCGCCGCTGCCCAGACGAACTGGCCCGCTCCGCCGAAGCCGCCGCCGGATGCTGCTGCAGCTCCGCCGGGACCACCTTCACCTTTGACGCACCTCCTGTCCCTTCTCCCGCAGCCGCCTGCCTCTTCGCCCCCCGCGGGCCGTCCCCCATCTGCACGTCTTCAAGCTGCAAGGAGTCCGCGAAGACCCTCTCGGCATCCGGATCCTCGCTCCACCGGCCAGACCCCCCACCACCAGGTGGCGCCACCTCCAAAGACGACTCCTCCACCTCCAGGCCCAACTCCCGAGGAAGACGTGAGCCGCCATCTTGGCCATGCGGTCCCCCGCATGTAGCCTTAGCTGCTACCTCCTCCCGGCGCGAAATGCCGTCAGCTCCATCCACCTCACTCCCCCCGGAATCCGGCAGCGGCACACGGTCAGCAAAGGACAGCTGCATCACCACCTCCGTGTCCAGCGACGCCGGTGCCCCGCGCAGGTCCTCCACAGGCCCCACACCGCCGTCAGCATCGACCTGCCCGTCCCCCACAGACGGCCTCCGCTCCTCCAGGCGCTCCTCAGCCACCACCTCTCGAAACACAGCCTCCTGCCGCCCAGCCACCGCCGCAAACGACTTCCTCCCTTCTGGACACTGCCGAAACAGATGATCCCCACCTCCGCAGATCGAGCAGGACTTCGGCATTGGGCAAACCCTCGCCTCATGGGCCTTGCTCCCGCATCTCCTGCAGCCGGGACCCGTACACTCTGCCTTCATGTGGCCCCGTCCCCCACACCGCCTGCAGTACACCGGCTGCCCCCGGTACGATAGAAAACCCCGGTTCGGCCCCAGGGAGAAAGACCCCGGCGGGTGCAGGAGTCCGTCCTCACCGTCTGGGTCTTCCTTAAATTTCACGAAGAACTGGCGCCTCCCGTTCCACACACCAAATCGATTCAGGCATTTCAAACCCCCGCGGACCTCTGAACAATACCGCCTTAAAAAAGCCTCCACCACCTCCACTTCCACCCACGGGTTGTACATTAGCACGTACAACGCCGTGCTAGCATGTCCAAACAAAGGAGTGATAGAAATGCCCCTCACCTCCTCCCGCGACCGCTCCAGCTGAAAATGGCGAAAGAACTCCAGACAGTCCGCCTGCTCGAAAAAGCTGATATCAAAAAGTCCAGCAGCCGGGAAATCCATTACGCAGAGCAGCTTCTCCACTGCCACCTTGAACAGCCCATCCAGCACGGTCCGCATTACATACTCCAAGTCGACCTTCATCCGCAGCTCCCGAACGTCATCCACCGTCAGTCTCACCGTATTCCTAAGCCGCACCTGAGGGGCCGGCCCGTACATGGATGTACTCGCCATCGCTACTCCCTACACTCTACTTGATCTTAGCCAAAAGGCCGAGAAGCGATACCCCACAACTGCACGGGGTGCGGCGGCCCCTCTAGCGACGCCCCCCGCGCTCACATGGTTACGGGGGGAGGCGGGGCCAGCAAAAGCGGACCGCCGCCGCCGCCGCCGCAAAACAAAACACCACGACGCTCGACTTTGGACAGGCAGGTGCAGCTCCGCCGAAGCAGAGCTTCCAAAAATACCGTAAACTCGGGGCAGTTCCCCTCCACGGAAATCTTTAGTAAAAGGCGAAAGATTTGTACGAGATGAAGAGAAACCCGAGCGATGGCTGCCACAGGGCACGCCGGACGGAGAGCATGAACGGCGCCGGTCGTGGACGTGAGGGTGACTCCAAGGCGTTGCCCAGTGGCAACAAGACGGCAGTATCAACATCCCCTTTAAATTTAAATGTGTAAAAAAAAAAAAAAAAAAAAAAAAAAAAAAAAAAAAAGAGTAAAAGGGCGGGAAAACCCAAAAGGGGCCGAAAAGGGAGGTGGCGCGGTTGGCCAAAACACCTGGCAAGGACTCCTGCTGCTGCGTCTGCTCTGCTAAGGAGGATTTCATCACAGTCAGTCAGTCAGTCAGTCAGTCAGTCAGTCAGTCAGTCAGTCAGTTCCACTGGGTTGGTTCTTTTCTTACACAGTCAAAGGAATGTGCACCGTTCCCGGAGTCGCTGCAATACCGGGTCGATGCGTGGAGCGGACGGAGCAAGCCCCTCTTCCGTCTCCCTGTTCCAAAAATCAGATTAATATATGGTCCTCGGGTAGAGGACGTATCAGATATTAAACTGATAAGAACAGATTTTTTTTTTTTTTATTCACATATTATGCGAAGCGGATCAGATAAATCAGATCAAGAACAAACCATACAGTAATCCATACAGACAACCATAAAAACCATAGCAAAACACCCATCGTCTCCAACATACGCACGTACTAGGGCTATAGCATGTCCCACAAGACTTTATTCAGCCCATTTCACAAAGCTACAAAAAAAATCACAAGCCCATCACCAAACACACATCACAACACAAAGTCATAACTTCTAGGCTCCACCAGAACAGTAGTAGCCTTCACATTGTCCTCATCGCACCCCAGAAGAGAATCCGGGGAGGCCCCGCCTCCAGCCACCACGACACAACTGGCCTTGGCGCCCACGGCCTCCATATCATCGCCGTCGACCTTGCAAACACACCTCAGTCACTTCCACTTGACTCGACCATGCCCGTCAACTGCTTCAAATTCTTCTCGTCCCAGCCCAGAAGCAAATCCGCGCCGACCACCAACTCCTCGCCGGGCCTGCCGTCCTCGACCTCGATCTCCTCCTCGCTGTCGTCATCGCCATCATCTTCCTCCAGGGGGGTGACCTGGCCAAACACCTGCACTGTCTGGCACGACCTGAGGCGGCGCACCGGAGTCTCCTCCGACCCGCTGTCCTCCAGGGGGCGCTTCCCTGTAGCTGGTGCCACTCCTGTGATCACCACCTCCTCATCGAAGGGGCAATCAGCCCACGACCTAGGTGAAACCTCTCTCGCCGACTCATCCACAGCAACACCAGAACACGTCTCCTCAGCCACAGCCTGGGGGGGGTCAGCCCGAGGTCCAGGAGAAACCACGGGAACACCAGAACACGTCTCCTCGGCCACAGCCTGTGGGGAATCAGCCGTAGGCCCAGGGGAAAGCACACTAACAACATTAACAGCCTGGGGAGCTGCAAACTGAGATGAACCCTCCGGGGCGGAAACAGAGGGCCTCTCAGCAGCAGCTCCATGTGCACTCACCACCTGCTCGCTGCTAGCCACCATCTTTGCTACCACATGGCTCACCACCTGCTCATCGTTAGCCGCCATCTTAGCGACCGCATGGCCGCCGTCAGACAAAGGATCAGCAAGCCTCGAAAGAGTCCTCCCGGGGGGCATAGGGGACTCCTCTCCAGCAGCCGACCGCACGTCCGTCGGTCCTCGACCCTCAGACTTTTCACGACCCACAGCAGCTCTCCTTCGACCTGGGCAAGCTCTAAACAGGTGCTCCGAAGACCCACAAAGACTGCAGGTCTTCGGAGCCAAACATTTCGCCGCCATGTGCTCCGTAGAGCCGCAATGGCGGCACCTGGTTACTTTGCAGTCCTCTCTTACATGTCCATTCTCCCCACACTTCCAACAACCCCCAGGCCTCCCAGGGACAAACAAGTAGCCCCTGTCTGGCCCCAAGGCGAAGGACTGGGGAGGCGAAGCCCCCGCTTTAAAGCGCACTTTAAACCTTCTCCTTCCCGTCCAGAAACCCCTTGAATCAGTCACTTTAGCACCCTCTCTCACATCACGGCAATACCTCTTCAAAAAAGCAACAATATCTTCTTCTAACACAAAAGGATTGAACATGTGCACAAAAACATGAGTCTCTGACGAAAAAAACACCATACCCTTAAAAAAATCCACATGTAACTTCTCATTAATCCTCTTCTTAGCCATTTCAAAAAACATTTCAGTCCGAAAAGTAACATCAAACGTACCTTGAGGCCGATACTCCTGCAAGCAAAGGACCTCCCGCACTCCCAAATCCAAAGTGTCCAGCAAAACCTTGTCCGAAAAGTACTCCCTCTTCATCTCCGTCCTCCTGCTCACCGGAACCACAAAACGGATCGTGTTCCTCAATCTCAATGGGCCCAACGTCCCCATCGCCTTCCCGTCGCGTGAACGATATGCTCCACTTGATCTTAGCCAAAAGGCCGAGAAGCGATACCCCACAACTGCACGGGGTGCGGCGGCCCCTCTAGCGACGCCCCCCGCGCTCACATGGTTACGGGGGGAGGCGGGGCCAGCAAAAGCGGACCGCCGCCGCCGCCGCCGCAAAACAAAACACCACGACGCTCGACTTTGGACAGGCAGGTGCAGCTCCGCCGAAGCAGAGCTTCCAAAAATACCGTAAACTCGGGGCAGTTCCCCTCCACGGAAATCTTTAGTAAAAGGCGAAAGATTTGTACGAGATGAAGAGAAACCCGAGCGATGGCTGCCACAGGGCACGCCGGACGGAGAGCATGAACGGCGCCGGTCGTGGACGTGAGGGTGACTCCAAGGCGTTGCCCAGTGGCAACAAGACGGCAGTATCAACATCCCCTTTAAATTTAAATGTGTAAAAAAAAAAAAAAAAAAAAAAAAAAAAAAAAAAAAGAGTAAAAGGGCGGGAAAACCCAAAAGGGGCCGAAAAGGGAGGTGGCGCGGTTGGCCAAAACACCTGGCAAGGACTCCTGCTGCTGCGTCTGCTCTGCTAAGGAGGATTTCATCACAGTCAGTCAGTCAGTCAGTCAGTCAGTCAGTCAGTCAGTCAGTCAGTTCCACTGGGTTGGTTCTTTTCTTACACAGTCAAAGGAATGTGCACCGTTCCCGGAGTCGCTGCAATACCGGGTCGATGCGTGGAGCGGACGGAGCAAGCCCCTCTTCCGTCTCCCTGTTCCAAAAATCAGATTAATATATGGTCCTCGGGTAGAGGACGTATCAGATATTAAACTGATAAGAACAGATACTACACTTGATCTTAGCCAAAAGGCCGAGAAGCGATACCCCACAACTGCACGGGGTGCGGCGGCCCCTCTAGCGACGCCCCCCGCGCTCACATGGTTACGGGGGGAGGCGGGGCCAGCAAAAGCGGACCGCCGCCGCCGCCGCCGCAAAACAAAACACCACGACGCTCGACTTTGGACAGGCAGGTGCAGCTCCGCCGAAGCAGAGCTTCCAAAAATACCGTAAACTCGGGGCAGTTCCCCTCCACGGAAATCTTTAGTAAAAGGCGAAAGATTTGTACGAGATGAAGAGAAACCCGAGCGATGGCTGCCACAGGGCACGCCGGACGGAGAGCATGAACGGCGCCGGTCGTGGACGTGAGGGTGACTCCAAGGCGTTGCCCAGTGGCAACAAGACGGCAGTATCAACATCCCCTTTAAATTTAAATGTGTAAAAAAAAAAAAAAAAAAAAAAAAAAAAAAAAAAAAAGAGTAAAAGGGCGGGAAAACCCAAAAGGGGCCGAAAAGGGAGGTGGCGCGGTTGGCCAAAACACCTGGCAAGGACTCCTGCTGCTGCGTCTGCTCTGCTAAGGAGGATTTCATCACAGTCAGTCAGTCAGTCAGTCAGTCAGTCAGTCAGTCAGTCAGTCAGTCAGTTCCACTGGGTTGGTTCTTTTCTTACACAGTCAAAGGAATGTGCACCGTTCCCGGAGTCGCTGCAATACCGGGTCGATGCGTGGAGCGGACGGAGCAAGCCCCTCTTCCGTCTCCCTGTTCCAAAAATCAGATTAATATATGGTCCTCGGGTAGAGGACGTATCAGATATTAAACTGATAAGAACAGATACTACACTTGATCTTAGCCAAAAGGCCGAGAAGCGATACCCCACAACTGCACGGGGTGCGGCGGCCCCTCTAGCGACGCCCCCCGCGCTCACATGGTTACGGGGGGAGGCGGGGCCAGCAAAAGCGGACCGCCGCCGCCGCCGCCGCAAAACAAAACACCACGACGCTCGACTTTGGACAGGCAGGTGCAGCTCCGCCGAAGCAGAGCTTCCAAAAATACCGTAAACTCGGGGCAGTTCCCCTCCACGGAAATCTTTAGTAAAAGGCGAAAGATTTGTACGAGATGAAGAGAAACCCGAGCGATGGCTGCCACAGGGCACGCCGGACGGAGAGCATGAACGGCGCCGGTCGTGGACGTGAGGGTGACTCCAAGGCGTTGCCCAGTGGCAACAAGACGGCAGTATCAACATCCCCTTTAAATTTAAATGTGTAAAAAAAAAAAAAAAAAAAAAAAAAAAAAAAAAAAAAAGAGTAAAAGGGCGGGAAAACCCAAAAGGGGCCGAAAAGGGAGGTGGCGCGGTTGGCCAAAACACCTGGCAAGGACTCCTGCTGCTGCGTCTGCTCTGCTAAGGAGGATTTCATCACAGTCAGTCAGTCAGTCAGTCAGTCAGTCAGTCAGTCAGTCAGTCAGTTCCACTGGGTTGGTTCTTTTCTTACACAGTCAAAGGAATGTGCACCGTTCCCGGAGTCGCTGCAATACCGGGTCGATGCGTGGAGCGGACGGAGCAAGCCCCTCTTCCGTCTCCCTGTTCCAAAAATCAGATTAATATATGGTCCTCGGGTAGAGGACGTATCAGATATTAAACTGGTAAGAACAGATTTTTTTTTTTTTTTTTTTTTTTTTTATTATTCACATAAGCCATAGCACACCACATAGAAAGACATTTGACATGCCATGCCACCACCACAGGGGGTGCTGGTCCTATGCGGCACAGTAGTCCCACCAGCCTTGAAAAACAAACACAAGATATAACACACAAAAGATACAGAAGGAAGTGAAGTCTAGACTAGAGGCTGTGGTAAAATGGGCACGCAGGCCCCAAGGAACCAGGTACACAAGTGAGCTCGGGCACACAGGCCCAGCCAAAAACAAAAAAAATGTCAAGACACACAAACACAAAACCAACACGTCCACCCTCAGTACACTTTTAATCCACCCCAACACAACCCAACAACAACAACATCAACAACCCAACACAACCCCAATCAGTCCAACATCCCAGTAGTCCTTTTCAAATTCCCCTCATCCCACCCAAGCAAGTCCCCCGAAGAAGGGGGGGAAGGGGAAGAAATCCCCTCCCTCACAGAGCCTGTCGACCCGTCCGACTCCTCCTCGCCACTAGACGCCGCCACCTCCATGGACCCATCACCACCGTCCTCCACCAGCAGGGCCTCGTACCTATTAGAGACGGAGACCCCGCCCCCACCCTTGCACCGGCGGACCGGAGTCCCCGGCGAACCACCTTCACTCCCGTCCTGCAGGGGGCGCTTCACTGCCCCCGACGCCTTCACCGCCGACTCAGCCATCTCCGCTTCCTGGGAAGCAGAAGCAGAAGCCCAGTCGTCCAAACTCCGCCCACCAGCACCAGTCACCGAGCGGCCATCTTGACTGCCATGCGGCCTAGCCGTAGCCGTAGCCACCAAGCAGCCATCTTGGCTACCTCGCTGCCCTGCTCCCGAACCACCAAGAGACGCCGCAGGCGCCTTCACTCCACTCGCTCTTGCCACCGTCGCACCAACAGGCACCGTCTTCACCCCCGCGGGCACAGAAGAGGCCCCCACCGGCACAGTGGGATCCCCCCCCTGGCGTACCAGCCGCTCCGCCTCCTGGAAACTCTTCCACCTGGCACAAGCCGCAGGCTGATGATCCTTCCCTCCACAATACTCACAGCCCTTCACCAGCGCCGACACGTAGCTCCTCCGCTTTTCACAGCCCCCAAAAAGATGGTCCGTCGCCCCACACAAAGAACATTCCCGTAGCTTCTTACAGTCCTTCACCAAGTGTTCCTTAGACCCACACCGCAAACAAGCCAGCACAGTACATTGACTCCGCAAGTGCCCCGCACTCCCACAACCCCAACACTCACTTGGCAAGTCCGGAATAACAATCCTCCCTCTGTCAGGCCCCAAACTGAAGGCGAAGGGAGGCCGCACCTGGCGATTCCCCTCTGACCGAAACAGCACGTGATACGTCCACTTCCCCGTCCAGAAGCCGTTGCTGTCCACGACACGCCGTCCCTGCGGTACCTCCGTGCAATACCGTCCCAGCCAACACCGAACATCCTCCTCCAGCACGTGGGGGTTGAAGACCTGGACCACCACGACATTCATCGGACGCCAAAACCTCATCCGTATTCCAAACTCCAATCTGTTGACTCGTAGTCCTTCCCCAGCCTCCTTCCACCGCCGAACCGCCACCAACATGTCCACCGGCGACCGGAAGGTTACGTCGTAGCCCAACGTCGACGGCAGCAGGCACAGCACCTCCTTGTCCGTTGCCCCCAGCAGCCCCTTCACGATCGCCGCTCCAAAAAGCTCCCTCGAAAACTCCTCCCTCCGCAGCTTCGGGATCCAAAACTGCATTGCATGCTTCGGCACCACCTCCATCACATTCGCCTCCGACACCGCCATCGCTGTCTCTGGTAGTCCACCTGATAAGAACAGATACTACACTTGATCTTAGCCAAAAGGCCGAGAAGCGATACCCCACAACTGCACGGGGTGCGGCGGCCCCTCTAGCGACGCCCCCCGCGCTCACATGGTTACGGGGGGAGGCGGGGCCAGCAAAAGCGGACCGCCGCCGCCGCCGCCGCAAAACAAAACACCACGACGCTCGACTTTGGACAGGCAGGTGCAGCTCCGCCGAAGCAGAGCTTCCAAAAATACCGTAAACTCGGGGCAGTTCCCCTCCACGGAAATCTTTAGTAAAAGGCGAAAGATTTGTACGAGATGAAGAGAAACCCGAGCGATGGCTGCCACAGGGCACGCCGGACGGAGAGCATGAACGGCGCCGGTCGTGGACGTGAGGGTGACTCCAAGGCGTTGCCCAGTGGCAACAAGACGGCAGTATCAACATCCCCTTTAAATTTAAATGTGTAAAAAAAAAAAAAAAAAAAAAAAAAAAAAAAAAAAAAGAGTAAAAGGGCGGGAAAACCCAAAAGGGGCCGAAAAGGGAGGTGGCGCGGTTGGCCAAAACACCTGGCAAGGACTCCTGCTGCTGCGTCTGCTCTGCTAAGGAGGATTTCATCACAGTCAGTCAGTCAGTCAGTCAGTCAGTCAGTCAGTCAGTCAGTCAGTTCCACTGGGTTGGTTCTTTTCTTACACAGTCAAAGGAATGTGCACCGTTCCCGGAGTCGCTGCAATACCGGGTCGATGCGTGGAGCGGACGGAGCAAGCCCCTCTTCCGTCTCCCTGTTCCAAAAATCAGATTAATATATGGTCCTCGGGTAGAGGACGTATCAGATATTAAACTGATAAGAACAGATACTACACTTGATCTTAGCCAAAAGGCCGAGAAGCGATACCCCACAACTGCACGGGGTGCGGCGGCCCCTCTAGCGACGCCCCCCGCGCTCACATGGTTACGGGGGGAGGCGGGGCCAGCAAAAGCGGACCGCCGCCGCCGCCGCCGCAAAACAAAACACCACGACGCTCGACTTTGGACAGGCAGGTGCAGCTCCGCCGAAGCAGAGCTTCCAAAAATACCGTAAACTCGGGGCAGTTCCCCTCCACGGAAATCTTTAGTAAAAGGCGAAAGATTTGTACGAGATGAAGAGAAACCCGAGCGATGGCTGCCACAGGGCACGCCGGACGGAGAGCATGAACGGCGCCGGTCGTGGACGTGAGGGTGACTCCAAGGCGTTGCCCAGTGGCAACAAGACGGCAGTATCAACATCCCCTTTAAATTTAAATGTGTAAAAAAAAAAAAAAAAAAAAAAAAAAAAAAAAAAAAAGAGTAAAAGGGCGGGAAAACCCAAAAGGGGCCGAAAAGGGAGGTGGCGCGGTTGGCCAAAACACCTGGCAAGGACTCCTGCTGCTGCGTCTGCTCTGCTAAGGAGGATTTCATCACAGTCAGTCAGTCAGTCAGTCAGTCAGTCAGTCAGTTCCACTGGGTTGGTTCTTTTCTTACACAGTCAAAGGAATGTGCACCGTTCCCGGAGTCGCTGCAATACCGGGTCGATGCGTGGAGCGGACGGAGCAAGCCCCTCTTCCGTCTCCCTGTTCCAAAAATCAGATTAATATATGGTCCTCGGGTAGAGGACGTATCAGATATTAAACTGATAAGAACAGATACTACACTTGATCTTAGCCAAAAGGCCGAGAAGCGATACCCCACAACTGCACGGGGTGCGGCGGCCCCTCTAGCGACGCCCCCCGCGCTCACATGGTTACGGGGGGAGGCGGGGCCAGCAAAAGCGGACCGCCGCCGCCGCCGCCGCCGCCGCCGCAAAACAAAACACCACGACGCTTGACTTTGGACAGGCAGGTGCAGCTCCGCCGAAGCAGAGCTTCCAAAAATACCGTAAACTCGGGGCAGTTCCCCTCCACGGAAATCTTTAGTAAAAGGCGAAAGATTTGTACGAGATGAAGAGAAACCCGAGCGATGGCTGCCACAGGGCACGCCGGACGGAGAGCATGAACGGCGCCGGTCGTGGACGTGAGGGTGACTCCAAGGCGTTGCCCAGTGGCAACAAGACGGCAGTATCAACATCCCCTTTAAATTTAAATGTGTAAAAAAAAAAAAAAAAAAAAAAAAAAAAAAAAAAAAAGAGTAAAAGGGCGGGAAAACCCAAAAGGGGCCGAAAAGGGAGGTGGCGCGGTTGGCCAAAACACCTGGCAAGGACTCCTGCTGCTGCGTCTGCTCTGCTAAGGAGGATTTCATCACAGTCAGTCAGTCAGTCAGTCAGTCAGTCAGTCAGTCAGTCAGTCAGTTCCACTGGGTTGGTTCTTTTCTTACACAGTCAAAGGAATGTGCACCGTTCCCGGAGTCGCTGCAATACCGGGTCGATGCGTGGAGCGGACGGAGCAAGCCCCTCTTCCGTCTCCCTGTTCCAAAAATCAGATTAATATATGGTCCTCGGGTAGAGGACGTATCAGATATTAAACTGATAAGAACAGATACTACACTTGATCTTAGCCAAAAGGCCGAGAAGCGATACCCCACAACTGCACGGGGTGCGGCGGCCCCTCTAGCGACGCCCCCCGCGCTCACATGGTTACGGGGGGAGGCGGGGCCAGCAAAAGCGGACCGCCGCCGCCGCCGCCGCAAAACAAAACACCACGACGCTCGACTTTGGACAGGCAGGTGCAGCTCCGCCGAAGCAGAGCTTCCAAAAATACCGTAAACTCGGGGCAGTTCCCCTCCACGGAAATCTTTAGTAAAAGGCGAAAGATTTGTACGAGATGAAGAGAAACCCGAGCGATGGCTGCCACAGGGCACGCCGGACGGAGAGCATGAACGGCGCCGGTCGTGGACGTGAGGGTGACTCCAAGGCGTTGCCCAGTGGCAACAAGACGGCAGTATCAACATCCCCTTTAAATTTAAATGTGTAAAAAAAAAAAAAAAAAAAAAAAAAAAAAAAAAAAAGAGTAAAAGGGCGGGAAAACCCAAAAGGGGCCGAAAAGGGAGGTGGCGCGGTTGGCCAAAACACCTGGCAAGGACTCCTGCTGCTGCGTCTGCTCTGCTAAGGAGGATTTCATCACAGTCAGTCAGTCAGTCAGTCAGTCAGTCAGTCAGTCAGTCAGTCAGTTCCACTGGGTTGGTTCTTTTCTTACACAGTCAAAGGAATGTGCACCGTTCCCGGAGTCGCTGCAATACCGGGTCGATGCGTGGAGCGGACGGAGCAAGCCCCTCTTCCGTCTCCCTGTTCCAAAAATCAGATTAATATATGGTCCTCGGGTAGAGGACGTATCAGATATTAAACTGATAAGAACAGATACTACACTTGATCTTAGCCAAAAGGCCGAGAAGCGATACCCCACAACTGCACGGGGTGCGGCGGCCCCTCTAGCGACGCCCCCCGCGCTCACATGGTTACGGGGGGAGGCGGGGCCAGCAAAAGCGGACCGCCGCCGCCGCCGCCGCCGCCGCCGCAAAACAAAACACCACGACGCTTGACTTTGGACAGGCAGGTGCAGCTCCGCCGAAGCAGAGCTTCCAAAAATACCGTAAACTCGGGGCAGTTCCCCTCCACGGAAATCTTTAGTAAAAGGCGAAAGATTTGTACGAGATGAAGAGAAACCCGAGCGATGGCTGCCACAGGGCACGCCGGACGGAGAGCATGAACGGCGCCGGTCGTGGACGTGAGGGTGACTCCAAGGCGTTGCCCAGTGGCAACAAGACGGCAGTATCAACATCCCCTTTAAATTTAAATGTGTAAAAAAAAAAAAAAAAAAACAAAAAAAAAAAAAAAAAAAAAAAAAAAAAAAAGAGTAAAAGGGCGGGAAAACCCAAAAGGGGCCGAAAAGGGAGGTGGCGCGGTTGGCCAAAACACCTGGCAAGGACTCCTGCTGCTGCGTCTGCTCTGCTAAGGAGGATTTCATCACAGTCAGTCAGTCAGTCAGTCAGTCAGTCAGTCAGTTCCACTGGGTTGGTTCTTTTCTTACACAGTCAAAGGAATGTGCACCGTTCCCGGAGTCGCTGCAATACCGGGTCGATGCGTGGAGCGGACGGAGCAAGCCCCTCTTCCGTCTCCCTGTTCCAAAAATCAGATTAATATATGGTCCTCGGGTAGAGGACGTATCAGATATTAAACTGATAAGAACAGATTTTTTTTTTTTTTTTTTTTTTTTTTTTTTTTTTTTTTTTTTTTTTTTTTTATTATTCACATAAGCCATAGCACACCACATAGAAAGACATTTGACATGCCATGCCACCACCACAGGGGGTGCTGGTCCTATGCGGCACAGTAGTCCCACCAGCCTTGAAAAACAAACACAAGATATAACACACAAAAGATACAGAAGGAAGTGAAGTCTAGACTAGAGGCTGTGGTAAAATGGGCACGCAGGCCCCAAGGAACCAGGTACACAAGTGAGCTCGGGCACACAGGCCCAGCCAAAAACAAAAAAAATGTCAAGACACACAAACACAAAACCAACACGTCCACCCTCAGTACACTTTTAATCCACCCCAACACAACCCAACAACAACACCATCAACAACCCAACACAACCCCAATCAGTCCAACATCCCAGTAGTCCTTTTCAAATTCCCCTCATCCCACCCAAGCAAGTCCCCCGAAGAAGGGGGGGAAGGGGAAGAAATCCCCTCCCTCACAGAGCCTGTCGACCCGTCCGACTCCTCCTCGCCACTAGACGCCGCCACCTCCATGGACCCATCACCACCGTCCTCCACCAGCAGGGCCTCGTACCTATTAGAGACGGAGACCCCGCCCCCACCCTTGCACCGGCGGACCGGAGTCCCCGGCGAACCACCTTCACTCCCGTCCTGCAGGGGGCGCTTCACTGCCCCCGACGCCTTCGCCGCCAACTCAGCCATCTCCGCTTCCTGGGAAGCAGAAGCAGAAGCCCAGTCGTCCACACTCCGCCCACCAGCACCAGTCCCCAAGCGGCCATCTTGACTGCCATGCGGCCTAGCCGTAGCCTTAGCCACCAAGCAGCCATCTTGGCTACCTCGCTGCCCAGCTCCCGAACCACCAAGAGACGCCGCAGGCGCCTTCACTCCACTCGCTCTTGCCACCGTCGCACCAGCCGGCACCGTCTTCACCCCCGCGGGCACGGAAGAGGCCCCCACCGGCACAGTGGAAGCCCCCCCCTGGCGCACCAGCCGCTCAGCCTCCTGGAAACTTTTCCACTTGGCACAAGCCGCAGGCTGATGATCCTTCCCTCCACAATACTCACAGCCCTTCACCAGAGCCGACACGTAACTCCTCCGCTTTTCACAGCCCCCAAAAAGATGGTCCGTCGCCCCACACAAAGAACATTCCCTTAGCTTCTTACAGTCCTTCACCAAGTGTTCCTTAGACCCACACCGCAAACAAGCCAGCACAGTACATTGGCTCCGCAAATGCCCCACACTCCCACAACCCCAACACTCACTTGGCAAGTCCGGAATAACAATCCTCCCTCTGTCAGGCCCCAACATGAAGGCGAAGGGAGGCCGCACCTGGCGATTCCCCTCTGACCGAAACAGCACATGATACGTCCACTTCCCCGTCCAGAAACCGTTGCTGTCCACGACACGCCGTCCCTGCGGTACCTCCGTGCAGTACCGTCCCAGCCAACACCGAACATCCTCTTCCAGCACGTGGGGGTTGAAGATCTGGACCACCACGACATTCATCGGACGCCAAAACCTCATCCGTGTTCCAAACTCCAAAGTGTCGACTCGTAGACCTTCCCCAGCCTCCTTCCACCGCCGAACCGCCACCAACATGTCCACCGGCGACCGGAAGGTTACGTCGTAGCCCACCGTCGACGGCAGCAGGCACAGTACCTCCTTGTCCGTTGCCCCCAGCAGCCCCTTCACGATCGCCGCTCCAAAAAGCTCCCTCGAAAACTCCTCCCTCCGCAGCTTCGGGATCCAAAACTGCATTGCATGCTTCGGCACCACCTCCATCGCATTCGCCTCCGACACCGCCATCGCTGTCTCTGGTAGTCCACCTGATAAGAACAGATACTACACTTGATCTTAGCCAAAAGGCCGAGAAGCGATACCCCACAACTGCACGGGGTGCGGCGGCCCCTCTAGCGACGCCCCCCGCGCTCACATGGTTACGGGGGGAGGCGGGGCCAGCAAAAGCGGACCGCCGCCGCCGCCGCCGCCGCCGCCGCAAAACAAAACACCACGACGCTTGACTTTGGACAGGCAGGTGCAGCTCCGCCGAAGCAGAGCTTCCAAAAATACCGTAAACTCGGGGCAGTTCCCCTCCACGGAAATCTTTAGTAAAAGGCGAAAGATTTGTACGAGATGAAGAGAAACCCGAGCGATGGCTGCCACAGGGCACGCCGGACGGAGAGCATGAACGGCGCCGGTCGTGGACGTGAGGGTGACTCCAAGGCGTTGCCCAGTGGCAACAAGACGGCAGTATCAACATCCCCTTTAAATTTAAATGTGTAAAAAAAAAAAAAAAAAACAAAAAAAAAAAAAAAAAAAAAAAAAAAAAAAAAGAGTAAAAGGGCGGGAAAACCCAAAAGGGGCCGAAAAGGGAGGTGGCGCGGTTGGCCAAAACACCTGGCAAGGACTCCTGCTGCTGCGTCTGCTCTGCTAAGGAGGATTTCATCACAGTCAGTCAGTCAGTCAGTCAGTCAGTCAGTCAGTTCCACTGGGTTGGTTCTTTTCTTACACAGTCAAAGGAATGTGCACCGTTCCCGGAGTCGCTGCAATACCGGGTCGATGCGTGGAGCGGACGGAGCAAGCCCCTCTTCCGTCTCCCTGTTCCAAAAATCAGATTAATATATGGTCCTCGGGTAGAGGACGTATCAGATATTAAACTGATAAGAACAGATTTTTTTTATATTGAAGTTTATTCATACCAAATCATAATCATTATCAAATCATAGTTACAGCCAGAACAAGAAGAACACAGAAAGCACAGAAAGAGAAAAAGAGAAAAAAGAAAGGCTGCAACATACGGGCACAAACGCCCCATAGAAAAGAACTCGGGCACACAGGCCCAGCCAAAAACAAACCCCATAACTCAATCCCAACCCACCCGCACACAAACATCCCTAATCCTCCCCACACACCATAAAACACCCGCACTTACACAATCCCACCACCCGCAACCCACTAATCCATGCCCATAGTCCGCTTCAAGCTGTCCACGTCCCACCCAGCAAGCTGGGCAGGAGGGGGGCGACTCCCCCGTCCTACGGTCCGCCTCTCCGTCACCGACTCCACCGAATCCGCCGACTCGTCCGACTCCAGCTCCACCACACCGCCCGTAGTTCCCGACTCCGCCACCAGGGGCAGGGAGCGATCAAAGGCCGCCACCCCCTCCCCCGGCCGCTGACGCCGCACGGGAGCACTCTCCGGACCTCCGCCCTCCAGGGGGCGCTTCCCCGACACCATCGCCAACTCCGCCATCTCCTCTTCCTGGGAAGCCGTTACCTCCGCCCAGCTCAGCACCCCGACACTCTCCATAGCCACGCCCGGCCTGCCCTTCGACCCCGCCGACCCTCCGACCTCTGGGCGGCCATCTTGGCTGCCATGCGGCCTAGCGGTAGCCGTAGCCACCAGGCTGCCTCCATGCGGCCCATCTCCCACTCCACCAGCCGATCCTGCAGCTCCCGTTCCTCCGCTCGTGCCCACCGCCGGCGGTCCCGTCGGCCTCCTCTCCTGCACGCCCGTCACCAGAGGAGCCCCTGCGGGGGAAACAGAAACCCCCCCACCACCAGTTCTCCCCACCACCGCTCCTGCGTAACTCTGTCTCTTCGGACACCTCAAAAAGAGGTGATCCTTAGACCCGCACAAGGAACACTCCCTTCTCTCCCCACAGTCCTTCACCACGTGCCCCACCACCCCACAACGCACACACCGCTGCGCCACACATTCGCTTCTCAAATGCCCCTCTTCCCCACATCCCCAACAAACAGTAGGTAAGTCCGGTAAAAACACCCTCCCACGGTCTGTCCCCAGCGCAAACAAATGTGGAGGCCGCAGCTGGCGGCCCTCCCCAGAGAAGCGAAACCGCACACTATACCTCCACTTGCCCGTCCAAAATCCGTTGCCGTCTGTGACCTTCTCCCCCGGTGACACTGCGCTACAGTACCGGCTAAGGAACCCCCGGACGTCCAGCTCCAACGCGTGCGGGTTGAACATCTGTACGACGACCACGTTGGCTGCACTCCACACCACGCGCTTAATCCCCTGGATCCGTGCGTCTCCTTTCCCCTTTCCAAACGCCACGCGCAGGTCCTCCTCCGTCCTAAACGTGACGTCGTGCCGCCCCAACGCCGGGTAATCCTGCAAACAGAGCACGTCCGCTCCCGTCAGCCCCAACACGCCTTTGAGAATGACTTCTCCAAAACCAGCCCGATCCAGCTCCGCCCTCCTCGCCTCCGGGATAAGGTACCGGATTGCATGCCTCGGTATCCCCTTAGTAACTTCCGTCAGGTCCGCCATCGCTGTCTCGGGTAATCCTTGCTGATAAGAACAGATTTTTTCCTTTGGAAAACTTTTATTGTCACAAACTCATGTTTTTTGCATTACATTTTGATTTGTTTTGTTACATTTCATGGATTTTCTTTGTGGTACATTTTCATTTTTCTTTCATCATTTCATCACATTATCATCACATCACATGGTTTTCATTCTTTTCACATTTTGCATTTTCATTTCACATTTTACATTTTCATAATTTTTCACAGCACATTTTTTACAAAAATAAAATCATTTGTCTATAAAAGCCATTTTTGTTTTAAAACTGTGTCTGTGTGTGCAAAGTCCATGTGTGTGTTTAAAAGTTCATGTTTGTGTAAAAGGATGTTAAAAGTCCATGCTTTTAAAAGAGTTCCAAATGTAATAAAATGCAATAAGAGTCAATTAAAAGGTCTCCGTTGTGCTAGACCGGGGTGAGCCACTAACAAGAGGCTCCACCCCGCTCTCCAGAAGAGCGAGGCAAGCGCGGATGCGCCCAGTGGAGGTCCTCCCCTCCGCCCGCTGCTCCGTCCCGTGATGGTAGTGGTGGGGGTGCTTCGGCGGGAGCCAGCAGCCGTGGGGGGCGGGAACCTTCTGTTAGTGACCCCGGCCCCCTCCTCCGAATGGCGACGTGCGGCGCCTCCTGCCGCGTAGATGTCACCAGCCGCCGTAACGCTGGCAGGGGCACCGTCACGCGCTTCCCCACCAGCAGGTTGCGGGAGGTCCACAGTGCGGCTTTTATGCAGTTTAGGGTGAGCCATAGCGCGGCGAAGTCGGCGGCTGGGATGGTGGTGGCGCCCTGGCCCACCCCGCTGACCACTAGATGGTAGCTTGGGGGGACCTCCCCTGCTGGCAGGCTCGGGCATTGCAGGGGGCCGGTATCGGCCCACAGGTCCCTCGCCACGCCGCACTCCCAGAGCAGGTGCCGCACGGTCTCAGGTTGGCCGCATCCTGGCCGCGGGCAGGTGTTGATTCTGGCCATGCCCCGGGAGTGCATCACGGCTCTGACCGGGAGGACCTCATGGAGCGCCATCCACGCCAGATCCTTCAGCTTGTTCTGGAGGGCGGGGTGGGCAGCGTTCCTCCAAGCCTGCTTGGCCTCACTGAGTGTGAGGCCGGGAACGGGGCTCACTGCTTCCCGGTCCTGCACAAGGGAGACAAGAGATTTTGCTTTAGTTAAAATGGTGACATCCTGCCCCTCTAAGTCAAATCTCATTAAAAACTTTTTGATAAAAACATATTGAGGGGGCAGGTTAAAAGCAACTGGACGTTTAAGATCAGTATTTAAAATTTTCAGTTTTCTCAGGTACGACCCCATCCAGAACCGTGCCAGGGCTGTTGTCTTGCTGTCTCCGGATGGGGCCGTCGCGTATCTGATGTGGAGGGCGGTGAAATGGGCTCCTAAAAACAGGTGGGGGTCTGGGAGGCCCTTTCCTCCGTTCTCAGGTCTTTTCTTCAGGACCTCCCTCCTTAGTCTTTCCCACTTGGACCCCCACATGAAATAAAACACCGCTCTCTCCACACCTAAAAGAAAGCTCCTGGGGGGGCTAAAAACAGAACACAGTAATAAAAACAAAGGTAAGATAACTGCTTTGAAGATTAAAACCTTACCTTCAAACGTCAACTGTCTTAGTCCCCAGAACCCCAGTCGTTGTCTCACTTTCCCTAACGCGTCAGTCCAGTTGCCCCGTCCACCACCCTCATTGTCAAATTTAATACCTAAAATCTTTATGTCTGTCTGTTTAAAATCTACTGCCAGATCTGGTCTTACGTCACCCCACGGCCCAAAGAGCTGGGCCTCGGACTTGCCCCTGTTGAGCTTGGCGCCCGAGGCCCTTCCGTACCAGTCAGTCAAGTCGAGTGCTCTTTGGGCCGATAAAAAGTCATTCAATAAAAGGGTCACGTCGTCCATGTAAAGTGCGCAAGTCGCAGTCAGTCCACCTGGCAAGTCCAGTCCTTTGATCCATTTGTCCTTTCTCAATATCTGTGCCAGCGGCTCGATGCACGCAACGAACAGGAGTGGGGATAAAGGACACCCCTGGCGGACGCCAGAGCGAACATTTATCGCATTGGTTAGGTGCCCATTTACTCGAATTTTGCTGTTGATGTCTTTATACAGCAATCCCACCCACTTTAAAAACCTCCCTGGAAAACCCATTTTTTGCAGTACCTTTAAAAGGTACTGGTGCGAGACCCGATCAAAAGCTTTCTCAAAATCTAAATTTAGCACTAAAAGCCTAATATTTCTGTCTCTCGCAAAACAGATGGCGTCTCGGACCAGCACTAGGCTGTCCGTGATCCTCCTTCCAGGGACGGCACAGACTTGATCCGGGTGGATCACGTCCTCTAAAACAGTCGACATGCGTAAAGCTAAAAGTCTGCTAAAAAGTTTACAATCACAGTTTAAAAGCGTTATGGGTCTCCAGTTTTTAAGGTCAGTCCTGTCGCCTTTTTTATATAGTAAAGAAACTATCCCTGATCTAAAGCTGTCTGGAAGTCTGTCAAGTTCTTCAAATTCTTTAAAAACAGTCAGCATGTCGTTGGCTAAAATGTCATAAAAGGTAACATAAAATTCCATAACATTATCTTAACATAAAATGATAAGAACAGATACTACACTTGATCTTAGCCAAAAGGCCGAGAAGCGATACCCCACAACTGCACGGGGTGCGGCGGCCCCTCTAGCGACGCCCCCCGCGCTCACATGGTTACGGGGGGAGGCGGGGCCAGCAAAAGCGGACCGCCGCCGCCGCCGCCGCCGCCGCCGCAAAACAAAACACCACGACGCTTGACTTTGGACAGGCAGGTGCAGCTCCGCCGAAGCAGAGCTTCCAAAAATACCGTAAACTCGGGGCAGTTCCCCTCCACGGAAATCTTTAGTAAAAGGCGAAAGATTTGTACGAGATGAAGAGAAACCCGAGCGATGGCTGCCACAGGGCACGCCGGACGGAGAGCATGAACGGCGCCGGTCGTGGACGTGAGGGTGACTCCAAGGCGTTGCCCAGTGGCAACAAGACGGCAGTATCAACATCCCCTTTAAATTTAAATGTGTAAAAAAAAAAAAAAAAAACAAAAAAAAAAAAAAAAAAAAAAAAAAAAAAAAGAGTAAAAGGGCGGGAAAACCCAAAAGGGGCCGAAAAGGGAGGTGGCGCGGTTGGCCAAAACACCTGGCAAGGACTCCTGCTGCTGCGTCTGCTCTGCTAAGGAGGATTTCATCACAGTCAGTCAGTCAGTCAGTCAGTCAGTCAGTCAGTTCCACTGGGTTGGTTCTTTTCTTACACAGTCAAAGGAATGTGCACCGTTCCCGGAGTCGCTGCAATACCGGGTCGATGCGTGGAGCGGACGGAGCAAGCCCCTCTTCCGTCTCCCTGTTCCAAAAATCAGATTAATATATGGTCCTCGGGTAGAGGACGTATCAGATATTAAACTGATAAGAACAGATACTACACTTGATCTTAGCCAAAAGGCCGAGAAGCGATACCCCACAACTGCACGGGGTGCGGCGGCCCCTCTAGCGACGCCCCCCGCGCTCACATGGTTACGGGGGGAGGCGGGGCCAGCAAAAGCGGACCGCCGCCGCCGCCGCCGCCGCCGCCGCAAAACAAAACACCACGACGCTTGACTTTGGACAGGCAGGTGCAGCTCCGCCGAAGCAGAGCTTCCAAAAATACCGTAAACTCGGGGCAGTTCCCCTCCACGGAAATCTTTAGTAAAAGGCGAAAGATTTGTACGAGATGAAGAGAAACCCGAGCGATGGCTGCCACAGGGCACGCCGGACGGAGAGCATGAACGGCGCCGGTCGTGGACGTGAGGGTGACTCCAAGGCGTTGCCCAGTGGCAACAAGACGGCAGTATCAACATCCCCTTTAAATTTAAATGTGTAAAAAAAAAAAAAAAAAAACAAAAAAAAAAAAAAAAAAAAAAAAAAAAAAAGAGTAAAAGGGCGGGAAAACCCAAAAGGGGCCGAAAAGGGAGGTGGCGCGGTTGGCCAAAACACCTGGCAAGGACTCCTGCTGCTGCGTCTGCTCTGCTAAGGAGGATTTCATCACAGTCAGTCAGTCAGTCAGTCAGTCAGTCAGTCAGTTCCACTGGGTTGGTTCTTTTCTTACACAGTCAAAGGAATGTGCACCGTTCCCGGAGTCGCTGCAATACCGGGTCGATGCGTGGAGCGGACGGAGCAAGCCCCTCTTCCGTCTCCCTGTTCCAAAAATCAGATTAATATATGGTCCTCGGGTAGAGGACGTATCAGATATTAAACTGATAAGAACAGATACTACACTTGATCTTAGCCAAAAGGCCGAGAAGCGATACCCCACAACTGCACGGGGTGCGGCGGCCCCTCTAGCGACGCCCCCCGCGCTCACATGGTTACGGGGGGAGGCGGGGCCAGCAAAAGCGGACCGCCGCCGCCGCCGCCGCCGCCGCCGCAAAACAAAACACCACGACGCTTGACTTTGGACAGGCAGGTGCAGCTCCGCCGAAGCAGAGCTTCCAAAAATACCGTAAACTCGGGGCAGTTCCCCTCCACGGAAATCTTTAGTAAAAGGCGAAAGATTTGTACGAGATGAAGAGAAACCCGAGCGATGGCTGCCACAGGGCACGCCGGACGGAGAGCATGAACGGCGCCGGTCGTGGACGTGAGGGTGACTCCAAGGCGTTGCCCAGTGGCAACAAGACGGCAGTATCAACATCCCCTTTAAATTTAAATGTGTAAAAAAAAAAAAAAAAAACAAAAAAAAAAAAAAAAAAAAAAAAAAAAAAAGAGTAAAAGGGCGGGAAAACCCAAAAGGGGCCGAAAAGGGAGGTGGCGCGGTTGGCCAAAACACCTGGCAAGGACTCCTGCTGCTGCGTCTGCTCTGCTAAGGAGGATTTCATCACAGTCAGTCAGTCAGTCAGTCAGTCAGTCAGTCAGTTCCACTGGGTTGGTTCTTTTCTTACACAGTCAAAGGAATGTGCACCGTTCCCGGAGTCGCTGCAATACCGGGTCGATGCGTGGAGCGGACGGAGCAAGCCCCTCTTCCGTCTCCCTGTTCCAAAAATCAGATTAATATATGGTCCTCGGGTAGAGGACGTATCAGATATTAAACTGATAAGAACAGATACTACACTTGATCTTAGCCAAAAGGCCGAGAAGCGATACCCCACAACTGCACGGGGTGCGGCGGCCCCTCTAGCGACGCCCCCCGCGCTCACATGGTTACGGGGGGAGGCGGGGCCAGCAAAAGCGGACCGCCGCCGCCGCCGCCGCCGCCGCCGCAAAACAAAACACCACGACGCTTGACTTTGGACAGGCAGGTGCAGCTCCGCCGAAGCAGAGCTTCCAAAAATACCGTAAACTCGGGGCAGTTCCCCTCCACGGAAATCTTTAGTAAAAGGCGAAAGATTTGTACGAGATGAAGAGAAACCCGAGCGATGGCTGCCACAGGGCACGCCGGACGGAGAGCATGAACGGCGCCGGTCGTGGACGTGAGGGTGACTCCAAGGCGTTGCCCAGTGGCAACAAGACGGCAGTATCAACATCCCCTTTAAATTTAAATGTGTAAAAAAAAAAAAAAAAAAAAAAAAAAAAAAAAAAAAAAAAATAAAAAAAAAGAGTAAAAGGGCGGGAAAACCCAAAAGGGGCCGAAAAGGGAGGTGGCGCGGTTGGCCAAAACACCTGGCAAGGACTCCTGCTGCTGCGTCTGCTCTGCTAAGGAGGATTTCATCACAGTCAGTCAGTCAGTCAGTCAGTCAGTCAGTCAGTTCCACTGGGTTGGTTCTTTTCTTACACAGTCAAAGGAATGTGCACCGTTCCCGGAGTCGCTGCAATACCGGGTCGATGCGTGGAGCGGACGGAGCAAGCCCCTCTTCCGTCTCCCTGTTCCAAAAATCAGATTAATATATGGTCCTCGGGTAGAGGACGTATCAGATATTAAACTGATAAGAACAGATTTTTTTGTATTGAAGTTTATTCATACCAGATCAAAATATACAAAGCATAGTTACAGCCAGAACATGAAGAATTCAGAAAGCAGGGAAAAAGAAAAAGAGAAAAAAGAAAGGCTGCAACATACGGGCACAAATGCCCCTTTGAGAACGACTCGGGCGCGCAGGCCCAGCCAAAAGCAACCCCCTAACACAAAACCCACCCCCCCACCCACTTACATCACCATTACACAGTTAATTACACAAACCCAAACCCACCCACCCACTTACATCACTATTACACAGTTAATTACACAAACCCACCACCAGTAACCCACTAATCCATGCCCATAGTCCTCTTCAAACTGTCCACATCCCATCCAGCAATCTGCTCAGGAGGGGGGCGACTCCCCCGTCCTGCGATCCGCCTCTCCGTCACCGACTCCACCGAATCCATCGACTCCTCCAACTCCAGCTCCGCCGACTCGCCCGTAGTCCCCAACTCAGCCACCAGGGGCAGGGAGCGTCCAAAGGCCGCCACCCCCTCCCCCGGCCGCTGACGCCTCACCGGAGCACTCGCCAGACCTCCACCCTCCAGGGGGCGCTTCCCAGACACCATCGCCAGCTCCGCCATCTCCTCTTCCTGGGAGGCTGTTGCCTCCGCCCAGCTCGACACCCCGACCCTCTCCGTGGCCACGCCCGGCCTGCCCTTCGACCCCGCCGACCCTCCGACCTCTGGGCGGCCATCTTGGCTGCCATGCGGCCTAGCGGTAGCCGTAGCCACCAGGCAGCCACCATGCGGCCCCGCTCCAGCTCCTCCAGCAGATACTGCAGCTCCCGTCACTCCACTCGCACCAGCCACCGCTCCCGCTCCTCCAGCAGATACTGCAGCTCCCTTCGCTCCGCTCACACCAGCCGTCACCGGACCCGTCGACCTCCTCTCCAGCGCACCAGTCATCAGAGGAGCCCCTGCGGGGGAAACAGAAACCCCCCCACCACCAGACAGCCCCAAAACTGCTCCCGCATAGCTCTGTCTCTTAGGGCACCTCAGAAAGAGGTGATCCTTGGCCCCACACAAAGAACACTCCCTTCTCTCCCCACAGTTCTTCACCACATGCCCCACCACCCCACAACGCACACACCGCTGCGCAACACATTCACTCCTCAAGTGCCCCTCTTCCCCACATCCCCAACAAACAGTCGGCAAGTCTGGTAAAAACACCCTCCCGCGATCCGTCCCCAGAGCAAACAAATGTGGAGGCCGCAGCTGGCGGCCCTCCCCAGAAGTACGAAACCGCACACTGTACCTCCACTTTCCAGTCCAAAATCCATTGCCGTCCATGACCTTCTGCCCCGTTGACACCAAGCTGCAGTACCGGCTCAGGAACCCCCGGACATCCAGCTCCAACACGTGCGGGTTGAACATCTGCACCACGACCGCGTTGGCTGCGCTCCACACCACGCGCTTAATCCCCACGATCCGTGCATCTCCTTTCCCCTTCCCGTACGCCACGCGCAGGTCCTCCTCCGTCTTAAACGTGACGTCGTGCTGCCCCACCGCCGGGTAATCCTGCAGGCAGAGCACGTCCGCTCCCGACAATCCCAACACGCCCTTGAGAATGACCTCTCCGAAACCAGCCCGATCCAGCTCTGCCCTCCTCGTCTCCGGGATCAGGTAGCGGATCGCATACCTTGGTATCCCCTTAGTTGCCTCTATCTCGTCCAACATCGCTGCCTCGGATAATCCTCGTGTGTAAGAACACTTGATCTTAGCCAAAAGGCCGAGAAGCGATACCCCACAACTGCACGGGGTGCGGCGGCCCCTCTAGCGACGCCCCCCGCGCTCACATGGTTACGGGGGGAGGCGGGGCCAGCAAAAGCGGACCGCCGCCGCCGCCGCCGCCGCCGCCGCAAAACAAAACACCACGACGCTTGACTTTGGACAGGCAGGTGCAGCTCCGCCGAAGCAGAGCTTCCAAAAATACCGTAAACTCGGGGCAGTTCCCCTCCACGGAAATCTTTAGTAAAAGGCGAAAGATTTGTACGAGATGAAGAGAAACCCGAGCGATGGCTGCCACAGGGCACGCCGGACGGAGAGCATGAACGGCGCCGGTCGTGGACGTGAGGGTGACTCCAAGGCGTTGCCCAGTGGCAACAAGACGGCAGTATCAACATCCCCTTTAAATTTAAATGTGTAAAAAAAAAAAAAAAAAACAAAAAAAAAAAAAAAAAGAGTAAAAGGGCGGGAAAACCCAAAAGGGGCCGAAAAGGGAGGTGGCGCGGTTGGCCAAAACACCTGGCAAGGACTCCTGCTGCTGCGTCTGCTCTGCTAAGGAGGATTTCATCACAGTCAGTCAGTCAGTCAGTCAGTCAGTCAGTCAGTTCCACTGGGTTGGTTCTTTTCTTACACAGTCAAAGGAATGTGCACCGTTCCCGGAGTCGCTGCAATACCGGGTCGATGCGTGGAGCGGACGGAGCAAGCCCCTCTTCCGTCTCCCTGTTCCAAAAATCAGATTAATATATGGTCCTCGGGTAGAGGACGTATCAGATATTAAACTGATAAGAACAGATACTACACTTGATCTTAGCCAAAAGGCCGAGAAGCGATACCCCACAACTGCACGGGGTGCGGCGGCCCCTCTAGCGACGCCCCCCGCGCTCACATGGTTACGGGGGGAGGCGGGGCCAGCAAAAGCGGACCGCCGCCGCCGCCGCCGCCGCCGCCGCAAAACAAAACACCACGACGCTTGACTTTGGACAGGCAGGTGCAGCTCCGCCGAAGCAGAGCTTCCAAAAATACCGTAAACTCGGGGCAGTTCCCCTCCACGGAAATCTTTAGTAAAAGGCGAAAGATTTGTACGAGATGAAGAGAAACCCGAGCGATGGCTGCCACAGGGCACGCCGGACGGAGAGCATGAACGGCGCCGGTCGTGGACGTGAGGGTGACTCCAAGGCGTTGCCCAGTGGCAACAAGACGGCAGTATCAACATCCCCTTTAAATTTAAATGTGTAAAAAAAAAAAAAAAAAACAAAAAAAAAAAAAAAAAAAAAAAAAAAAAAAGAGTAAAAGGGCGGGAAAACCCAAAAGGGGCCGAAAAGGGAGGTGGCGCGGTTGGCCAAAACACCTGGCAAGGACTCCTGCTGCTGCGTCTGCTCTGCTAAGGAGGATTTCATCACAGTCAGTCAGTCAGTCAGTCAGTTCCACTGGGTTGGTTCTTTTCTTACACAGTCAAAGGAATGTGCACCGTTCCCGGAGTCGCTGCAATACCGGGTCGATGCGTGGAGCGGACGGAGCAAGCCCCTCTTCCGTCTCCCTGTTCCAAAAATCAGATTAATATATGGTCCTCGGGTAGAGGACGTATCAGATATTAAACTGATAAGAACAGATACTACACTTGATCTTAGCCAAAAGGCCGAGAAGCGATACCCCACAACTGCACGGGGTGCGGCGGCCCCTCTAGCGACGCCCCCCGCGCTCACATGGTTACGGGGGGAGGCGGGGCCAGCAAAAGCGGACCGCCGCCGCCGCCGCCGCCGCCGCCGCAAAACAAAACACCACGACGCTTGACTTTGGACAGGCAGGTGCAGCTCCGCCGAAGCAGAGCTTCCAAAAATACCGTAAACTCGGGGCAGTTCCCCTCCACGGAAATCTTTAGTAAAAGGCGAAAGATTTGTACGAGATGAAGAGAAACCCGAGCGATGGCTGCCACAGGGCACGCCGGACGGAGAGCATGAACGGCGCCGGTCGTGGACGTGAGGGTGACTCCAAGGCGTTGCCCAGTGGCAACAAGACGGCAGTATCAACATCCCCTTTAAATTTAAATGTGTAAAAAAAAAAAAAAAAAAAAAAAAAAAAAAAAAAAAAAAAAATAAAAAAAAAGAGTAAAAGGGCGGGAAAACCCAAAAGGGGCCGAAAAGGGAGGTGGCGCGGTTGGCCAAAACACCTGGCAAGGACTCCTGCTGCTGCGTCTGCTCTGCTAAGGAGGATTTCATCACAGTCAGTCAGTCAGTCAGTCAGTCAGTCAGTCAGTTCCACTGGGTTGGTTCTTTTCTTACACAGTCAAAGGAATGTGCACCGTTCCCGGAGTCGCTGCAATACCGGGTCGATGCGTGGAGCGGACGGAGCAAGCCCCTCTTCCGTCTCCCTGTTCCAAAAATCAGATTAATATATGGTCCTCGGGTAGAGGACGTATCAGATATTAAACTGATAAGAACAGATACTACACTTGATCTTAGCCAAAAGGCCGAGAAGCGATACCCCACAACTGCACGGGGTGCGGCGGCCCCTCTAGCGACGCCCCCCGCGCTCACATGGTTACGGGGGGAGGCGGGGCCAGCAAAAGCGGACCGCCGCCGCCGCCGCCGCCGCCGCCGCAAAACAAAACACCACGACGCTTGACTTTGGACAGGCAGGTGCAGCTCCGCCGAAGCAGAGCTTCCAAAAATACCGTAAACTCGGGGCAGTTCCCCTCCACGGAAATCTTTAGTAAAAGGCGAAAGATTTGTACGAGATGAAGAGAAACCCGAGCGATGGCTGCCACAGGGCACGCCGGACGGAGAGCATGAACGGCGCCGGTCGTGGACGTGAGGGTGACTCCAAGGCGTTGCCCAGTGGCAACAAGACGGCAGTATCAACATCCCCTTTAAATTTAAATGTGTAAAAAAAAAAAAAAAAAAAAAAAAAAAAAAAAAAAAAAAAATAAAAAAAAAGAGTAAAAGGGCGGGAAAACCCAAAAGGGGCCGAAAAGGGAGGTGGCGCGGTTGGCCAAAACACCTGGCAAGGACTCCTGCTGCTGCGTCTGCTCTGCTAAGGAGGATTTCATCACAGTCAGTCAGTCAGTCAGTCAGTCAGTCAGTCAGTCAGTTCCACTGGGTTGGTTCTTTTCTTACACAGTCAAAGGAATGTGCACCGTTCCCGGAGTCGCTGCAATACCGGGTCGATGCGTGGAGCGGACGGAGCAAGCCCCTCTTCCGTCTCCCTGTTCCAAAAATCAGATTAATATATGGTCCTCGGGTAGAGGACGTATCAGATATTAAACTGATAAGAACAGATTTTTTTTTTTCCATAATAATGTTTATTACATAACCAAAGCTTAAACAACCATACAAATACGTCCCCCGTGGACGACCAAAAATTACCAGAAAGGAAAACCAAAAATACAAAACCAGAATAGCCACCGGGACCTAGCCCGGGCAAGGGCCAGCCCCCCTAGGGGGCCCCCCAAAATAAAAGGCCCGAAGGCCAGACAAACAAACATAAACCCAAGTCCACACAGCAGAACATCACAAACCCCCCAATCCCCACAAGCCTCCCCCCAAACCCACACAGATAAACAAAACCCTCCCTACTAACAAGGGCATTATACACTCAAACCCATCCACCAAACAACACTTTCCCAACCCCAGATCCATCTTTAATCCTCCCCCAAAACAGCACAATATGCACTTCCCCACTAGTCCATGCCCATAGTCCGCTTCAAACTGTCCACATCCCACCCAGCAAGCTGGGCAGGGGGGGGGGGGGCGCCTCCCCCGACCTGCAGTCCGCCCCTCCGTCACCGACTCCTCTGAATCCGCCGACTCCTCCGACTCCAGCCCCACCAACTCGCCCGTAGTTCCTGACTCAGCCTCCGGGGGCAGGGAGCGATCACAGGCCGCCACCCCCTCCCCCGGCCGCTGACGCCGCGCCGGAACACTCTCCGGACCTCCACCCTCCAGGGGGCGCTTCCCAGACACCATCGCCAGTTCCGCCATCTCCTCGTCCTGGGAGGCCGTTGCCTCCGCCCAGTTCAGCGTCCCAACCCTCTCCATAGCCACGCCCGGCCTGCCCTTCGACCCCGCCGTCCCTCCGACCTCTGGGCGGCCATCTTGGCTGCCATGCGGCCTAGCGGTAGCCGTAGCCACCAGGCTGCCACCATGCGGCCCAGCTCCCGCTCCCCCAGCAGACACTGCAGTTCCCTTTACTCCACTCGCACCAGCCACCGCTAGTCCAGTCGACCTCCGCTCCAACTCTCCGGTCACCAAAGGAGCCCCTGTGTGGGAAACAGAAACCCTCCCACCACCACCAGATAACCCCACCACCGCTCCCGCATAGCTCTGTCTCCTAGGGCACCTCAAAAAGAGGTGATCCTTAGCCTCACATAGTGAACACTCCCTTCTCTCCCCACAGTCTTTCACCACATGCCCCACCGCCCCACAACGAACACACCGCTGCGCAACACAATCACTCCTCCAGTGTCCCTCTTCCCCGCATCCCCAACAAACAGTCGGCAAGTCCGGCAAAAACACCCTCCCTCGATCCGACCCCAGAGCAAACAAATGCGGAGGCCGCAGCTGGCGACCCTCCGCAGAGATACGAAAACGCACACTGTACCTCCACTTTCCAGTCCAAAATCCGTTGGCATCCAAGATCTTCTCCCCTTGTGACACCACGCTGCAATATCGGCTCAGGAACCACCGCAAGTCCTGCCCCAGCACGTGCGGGTTGAACACCTGCACCACCACCGTGTTGATCGAATTCCACTCCACGCGCCTGATCCCCGTAACCCGAGCGTCACCATACCCCCTCCCATAGGCGACGCGCAGGTCCTCCTCCGTCCTGAAGGTGACGTCATGCCACCCCTTCTCCGGGTAGTCCTGCAGGCACAGCACCTCGGCTCCCGATAATCCCAACACGCCCTTGAGAACAACCTCTCCAAATCCAGCCCGGTCCATCTCCGCCCTCCTCTCCTCCGGGATCAGGAACCGGATCGCCTGCTTCGGTATCCCCTTCATCTCGGCCAACTTGTCCACCATCGCTGCCTCGGGTAATCCCAGTGGATAAGAACAGATACTACACTTGATCTTAGCCAAAAGGCCGAGAAGCGATACCCCACAACTGCACGGGGTGCGGCGGCCCCTCTAGCGACGCCCCCCGCGCTCACATGGTTACGGGGGGAGGCGGGGCCAGCAAAAGCGGACCGCCGCCGCCGCCGCCGCCGCCGCCGCAAAACAAAACACCACGACGCTTGACTTTGGACAGGCAGGTGCAGCTCCGCCGAAGCAGAGCTTCCAAAAATACCGTAAACTCGGGGCAGTTCCCCTCCACGGAAATCTTTAGTAAAAGGCGAAAGATTTGTACGAGATGAAGAGAAACCCGAGCGATGGCTGCCACAGGGCACGCCGGACGGAGAGCATGAACGGCGCCGGTCGTGGACGTGAGGGTGACTCCAAGGCGTTGCCCAGTGGCAACAAGACGGCAGTATCAACATCCCCTTTAAATTTAAATGTGTAAAAAAAAAAAAAAAAAAAAAAAAAAAAAAAAAAAAAAAAAATAAAAAAAAAGAGTAAAAGGGCGGGAAAACCCAAAAGGGGCCGAAAAGGGAGGTGGCGCGGTTGGCCAAAACACCTGGCAAGGACTCCTGCTGCTGCGTCTGCTCTGCTAAGGAGGATTTCATCACAGTCAGTCAGTCAGTCAGTCAGTCAGTCAGTCAGTTCCACTGGGTTGGTTCTTTTCTTACACAGTCAAAGGAATGTGCACCGTTCCCGGAGTCGCTGCAATACCGGGTCGATGCGTGGAGCGGACGGAGCAAGCCCCTCTTCCGTCTCCCTGTTCCAAAAATCAGATTAATATATGGTCCTCGGGTAGAGGACGTATCAGATATTAAACTGATAAGAACAGATACTACACTTGATCTTAGCCAAAAGGCCGAGAAGCGATACCCCACAACTGCACGGGGTGCGGCGGCCCCTCTAGCGACGCCCCCCGCGCTCACATGGTTACGGGGGGAGGCGGGGCCAGCAAAAGCGGACCGCCGCCGCCGCCGCCGCCGCCGCCGCAAAACAAAACACCACGACGCTTGACTTTGGACAGGCAGGTGCAGCTCCGCCGAAGCAGAGCTTCCAAAAATACCGTAAACTCGGGGCAGTTCCCCTCCACGGAAATCTTTAGTAAAAGGCGAAAGATTTGTACGAGATGAAGAGAAACCCGAGCGATGGCTGCCACAGGGCACGCCGGACGGAGAGCATGAACGGCGCCGGTCGTGGACGTGAGGGTGACTCCAAGGCGTTGCCCAGTGGCAACAAGACGGCAGTATCAACATCCCCTTTAAATTTAAATGTGTAAAAAAAAAAAAAAAAAAAAAAAAAAAAAAAAAAAAAAAAATAAAAAAAAAGAGTAAAAGGGCGGGAAAACCCAAAAGGGGCCGAAAAGGGAGGTGGCGCGGTTGGCCAAAACACCTGGCAAGGACTCCTGCTGCTGCGTCTGCTCTGCTAAGGAGGATTTCATCACAGTCAGTCAGTCAGTCAGTCAGTCAGTCAGTCAGTTCCACTGGGTTGGTTCTTTTCTTACACAGTCAAAGGAATGTGCACCGTTCCCGGAGTCGCTGCAATACCGGGTCGATGCGTGGAGCGGACGGAGCAAGCCCCTCTTCCGTCTCCCTGTTCCAAAAATCAGATTAATATATGGTCCTCGGGTAGAGGACGTATCAGATATTAAACTGATAAGAACAGATTTTTTTCCATAATAATGTTTATTACATAACCAAAGCTTAAACAACCATACAAATACGTCCCCCGTGGACGACCAAAAATTACCAGAAAGGAAAACCAAAAATACAAAACCAGAATAGCCACCGGGACCTAGCCCGGGCAAGGGCCAGCCCCCCTAGGGGGCCCCCCAAAATAAAAGGCCCGAAGGCCAGACAAACAAACATAAACCCAAGTCCACACAGCAGAACATCACAAACCCCCCAATCCCCACAAGCCTCCCCCCAAACCCACACAGATAAACAAAACCCTCCCTACTAACAAGGGCATTATACACTCAAACCCATCCACCAAACAACACTTTCCCAACCCCAGATCCATCTTTAATCCTCCCCCAAAACAGCACAATATGCACTTCCCCACTAGTCCATGCCCATAGTCCGCTTCAAACTGTCCACATCCCACCCAGCAAGCTGGGCAGGGGGGGGGGGGCGCCTCCCCCGACCTGCAGTCCGCCCCTCCGTCACCGACTCCTCCGAATCCGCCGACTCCTCCGACTCCAGCCCCACCAACTCGCCCGTAGTTCCTGACTCAGCCTCCGGGGGCAGGGAGCGATCACAGACCGCCACCCCCTCCCCCGGCCGCTGACGCCGCGCCGGAACACTCTCCAGACCTCCACCCTCCAGGGGGCGCTTCCCAGACACCATCGCCAGTTCCGCCATCTCCTCTTCCTGGGAGGCCGTTGCCTCCGCCCAGTTCTGCGTCCCGACCCTCTCCATAGCCACGCCCGGCCTGCCCTTCGACCCCGCCGTCCCTCCGACCTCTGGGCGGCCATCTTGGCTGCCCTGCGGCCTAGCGGTAGCCGTAGCCTCCAGGCTGCCACCATGCGGCCCAGCTCCCGCTCCACCAGCAGACACTGCAGTTCCCTTTACTCCACTCGCACCAGCCACCGCTAGTCCAGTCGACCTCCGCTCCAACTCTCCAGTCACCAAAGGAGCCCCTGTGTGGGAAACAGAAACCCTCCCACCACCACCAGATAACCCCACCACCGCTCCCGCATAGCTCTGTCTCCTAGGGCACCTCAAAAAGAGGTGATCCTTAGCCCCACATAGTGAACACTCCCTTCTCTCCCCACAGTCTTTCACCACATGCCCCACCGCCCCACAACGAACACACCGCTGCGCAACACAATCACTCCTCCAGTGTCCCTCTTCCCCACATCCCCAACAAACAGTCGGCAAGTCCGGCAAAAACACCCTCCCTCGATCCGACCCCAGAGCAAACAAATGCGGAGGCCGCAGCTGGCGACCCTCCGCAGAGATACGAAAACGCACACTGTACCTCCACTTTCCAGTCCAAAATCCGTTGGCATCCAAGATCTTCTCCCCTTGTGACACCACGCTGCAATATCGGCTCAGGAACCACCGCAAGTCCTGCCCCAGCACGTGCGGGTTGAACACCTGCACCACCACCGTGTTGATCGAATTCCACTCCACGCGCCTGATCCCCGTAACCCGAGCGTCACCATACCCCCTCCCATAGGCGACGCGCAGGTCCTCCTCCGTCCTGAAGGTGACGTCATGCCACCCCTTCTCCGGGTAGTCCTGCAGGCACAGCACCTCGGCTCCCGATAATCCCAACACGCCCTTGAGAACAACCTCTCCAAATCCAGCCCGGTCCATCTCCGCCCTCCTCTCCTCCGGGATCAGGAACCGGATCGCCTGCTTCGGTATCCCCTTCATCTCGGCCAACTTGTCCACCATCGCTGCCTCTGGTAATCCCAGTGGATAAGAACAGATACTACACTTGATCTTAGCCAAAAGGCCGAGAAGCGATACCCCACAACTGCACGGGGTGCGGCGGCCCCTCTAGCGACGCCCCCCGCGCTCACATGGTTACGGGGGGAGGCGGGGCCAGCAAAAGCGGACCGCCGCCGCCGCCGCCGCCGCCGCCGCAAAACAAAACACCACGACGCTTGACTTTGGACAGGCAGGTGCAGCTCCGCCGAAGCAGAGCTTCCAAAAATACCGTAAACTCGGGGCAGTTCCCCTCCACGGAAATCTTTAGTAAAAGGCGAAAGATTTGTACGAGATGAAGAGAAACCCGAGCGATGGCTGCCACAGGGCACGCCGGACGGAGAGCATGAACGGCGCCGGTCGTGGACGTGAGGGTGACTCCAAGGCGTTGCCCAGTGGCAACAAGACGGCAGTATCAACATCCCCTTTAAATTTAAATGTGTAAAAAAAAAAAAAAAAAACAAAAAAAAAAAAAAAAAAAAAAAAAAAAAAAGAGTAAAAGGGCGGGAAAACCCAAAAGGGGCCGAAAAGGGAGGTGGCGCGGTTGGCCAAAACACCTGGCAAGGACTCCTGCTGCTGCGTCTGCTCTGCTAAGGAGGATTTCATCACAGTCAGTCAGTCAGTCAGTCAGTCAGTCAGTCAGTTCCACTGGGTTGGTTCTTTTCTTACACAGTCAAAGGAATGTGCACCGTTCCCGGAGTCGCTGCAATACCGGGTCGATGCGTGGAGCGGACGGAGCAAGCCCCTCTTCCGTCTCCCTGTTCCAAAAATCAGATTAATATATGGTCCTCGGGTAGAGGACGTATCAGATATTAAACTGATAAGAACAGATACTACACTTGATCTTAGCCAAAAGGCCGAGAAGCGATACCCCACAACTGCACGGGGTGCGGCGGCCCCTCTAGCGACGCCCCCCGCGCTCACATGGTTACGGGGGGAGGCGGGGCCAGCAAAAGCGGACCGCCGCCGCCGCCGCCGCCGCCGCCGCAAAACAAAACACCACGACGCTTGACTTTGGACAGGCAGGTGCAGCTCCGCCGAAGCAGAGCTTCCAAAAATACCGTAAACTCGGGGCAGTTCCCCTCCACGGAAATCTTTAGTAAAAGGCGAAAGATTTGTACGAGATGAAGAGAAACCCGAGCGATGGCTGCCACAGGGCACGCCGGACGGAGAGCATGAACGGCGCCGGTCGTGGACGTGAGGGTGACTCCAAGGCGTTGCCCAGTGGCAACAAGACGGCAGTATCAACATCCCCTTTAAATTTAAATGTGTAAAAAAAAAAAAAAAAAACAAAAAAAAAAAAAAAAAAAAAAAAAAAAAAAGAGTAAAAGGGCGGGAAAACCCAAAAGGGGCCGAAAAGGGAGGTGGCGCGGTTGGCCAAAACACCTGGCAAGGACTCCTGCTGCTGCGTCTGCTCTGCTAAGGAGGATTTCATCACAGTCAGTCAGTCAGTCAGTCAGTCAGTCAGTCAGTTCCACTGGGTTGGTTCTTTTCTTACACAGTCAAAGGAATGTGCACCGTTCCCGGAGTCGCTGCAATACCGGGTCGATGCGTGGAGCGGACGGAGCAAGCCCCTCTTCCGTCTCCCTGTTCCAAAAATCAGATTAATATATGGTCCTCGGGTAGAGGACGTATCAGATATTAAACTGATAAGAACAGATTTTTTTTTTATATTCGTTTATTGACAGAAAATTCACATCAAATACAAATCATAAATATCACAAAACCTCCACCAGACCACTATTCTCTATTCCCACAAAACCAACACACAGAAGATACATTCCCACTAGCCCACTCCCACCCTTGGCAACCCCCCCCAAACCTCCCGGCACCTCCCCTCCCCATACAGCTCCCTATACTCCTCCACCCTCTTCGCAAAAGTCCCCAGAAAAGAACAAAAAACCCGATAAGGCTCCACAGCAGGCCTCTGCTTCCTGATGCAGTCCTGCCGCCAATTCCACAGCGCCATCTTCACGTAGGAAATAAGAAGCCACACAGCCACCCTTTTCCCCATCCCCACGGCATCCAGGCCCCTCCCCCACAGCACCATGTCCGAGGACAAGTCAGGTCCTCCCCAGCCTCCCCACCATTGCCCCACCAACCCCCAAGTTCCCCGTGCCCCAGGACAGGACCAAAAGGCGTGCTCCACCCTCTCCTCCCGCCCGCAACCCACTGGACACAACGGAGAGCGACTGACCCCATGCCGGTGCAACCGCTCCCTCACCGGCAGCCGGTCAGCCGCCCCCAACCAATGGAGATCCCTCCCAGCCCCACACAACTCCTTGGGCTGCAAAAGAGCCCACTCCACCCCACCCCTCACGGCTGCTCTATCCCCCTGGTCCTGCCACCTCCTCTCCATGATGCCCCTGTACAGGGCCCTATGGTCCACCACCGTGTCCCCCTCCAGTGCCCAGCTGTTCCCCCTTAAAAACCTCGCCACCCTCTCAAAGTGGTCCGGCCGGTCCGTGGACCACGGGGCTGAGGAGCTCAAAGGCCTCAGGCTCCTTAAAAGGAACCCCAGCCAGAACCTCCCCCAGAACTCAGCCTTGTGCACCCCCTCTCCCCCTGCCACCCCACACTGAAAGGCCACGAGCAGAGCCGTTGCCCTCGCCGGCAAGCAAGGTACTGCCCTGCCCCCCTCCGCCACCTTCCTGTACATCACCTCCCTCGCCACCAGCTCTGTCCTCCCACCCCACACAAAAGCAAACACCTCCCTCTCCAACCTCCTCCCCCAAAGGAATGGCATCGGGAAGACCACAGCCAGGTGGTTAAAAAGTGGCAAGATGTCCACTTGCACCGCGACCACCCTCCCTGTCAATGAGAGGTGCCGCGCCCTCCACCTCCCCAAACGCTGCTTGACCTTCCCATACATCCCCTCCCAGTTCCTCCCCGCCCTATCCCCCCTCCCAAACCACAACCCCAGCACCTTCAGGCCATCCGCTGCCACTGTAAAACCCCCTGGCGCCAACCCCCTACCCTCCCATGCCCCAAAAAAAGCCACCGCCGACTTAGCCATGTTGACCTTTGCCCCTGAGGCCTGCTCGTACTCCTCTAAAGCCCCCAATACGCACCCGAAACCCCTGTCGGTGGTCAAGAACAAGGTCATGTCGTCTGCATACGCAGAGACCTTTGCTGCCTGGCCCCCACCCCCTGGGAGGTGTACTCCCAGGATCCCCCCATCCCCCCTAACCCGCTCCAGTAACGGCTCCAGGACCATGACATACAGGAGGGGAGACAAGGGGCACCCTTGCCTCACCCCCCCAGCCTGTGCAATCCACCTGGACTGTACCCCATTCACCCCGATCTGACTCCCCACCCCCCTATACAGAGTCTTGATCCACCCCACAAAACGGGGCCCAAAGCCCATTTGCTCCAGGACCAGGAAAAGGAACCCATGACTGACCCTGTCAAAGGCCTTTTCCTGGTCCAGGCTCAACACCGCCAACGGCAGCCTCCTCTGCTCCGACCAGCTGATGACGTCCCTTACCAGGGACAAGGACAGCCCAGCCGACCTACCCCGCACCCCACAAGTCTGGTCCGCACCAATTACCAGCGGCATCACCCTCCTCAGCCGAATCGCCAAGGCTTTGGCAACCACCTTATAGTCCGTGGAGAGGAGGGTGATGGGCCGCCAGTTCTCCAGCCTGGTCTCCTCCCCCTTTTTAAAGAGGAGGGTGACCAGGCCAGACCTCATAGAGGCCGTCAACCGGCCCGCCCCCAGACACTCCCCCACCACAGCCAACAACCCCTCCCCAAGTACATCCCAAAACGCTTGATAAAAGTCAGCCGTTAGGCCGTCCATCCCCGGTGACTTACCACCCTTCATAGACCTCACGGCCTCCGTGAGTTCCCGCAGTGTGAAGTCCCCATCCATGAAAGCCCTCTCCTCCTCCCCCAAAACACCCCTCACCCGTGACACCAAACCCCTCACCCGCTCCCCATCCCCAATGCGCTCCGAAAACAAAGATTCATAAAACCCCGCCGCCACCTCCGCCATCCCCCGAGGGTCAGTGACCAACCCCTGCCCTCCCTCAAGCCCTCTCATCCATACCCTCCCCTGCCTAGCCCGTGCTGATTGAAAGAAAAATTTTGACGGCCGCTCGTCCTCCCTGGCCGCCACTCTGGCCTGGAGACCCAGCCGCTTCGCCCTACCCTCAAAAAACGCCTTCATCTCAGCCTTCAGGGCATTGATCCTGACCCTGAAGGACCCCCGCCCCTGTGCCTGCAGCCCCCACAGGAACTCCAGCTCCCACGACAGGCCCCTAATCCTTTCCCTCCGCCGAAGATTTTCGGCCGCCACCCACCCCTTACAAAAACAAGCCACCTGTCCCTTCATGGCCTCCCACCACCCGGCCGCTGAAGAGAAGCCAGGCCGGCTCCGCCTCCACCCACGCAGCAACTCCCCGCACTCCCGCCGAAACTGCTCGTCCCCCAACAAATGGTTGGGGAACCGCCATCTCGGCCGCCCCCTCTCCACCAAGCCCACCTCCGCCTCCACCCCTATGGCGCAGTGGTCGGAGAACCAGACCGGCCACACCCGGAAGCCCCTAAGAGGCACTCCCCGCCGTAAAAACAAATAGTCAATCCTTGACCTCACCCCCCTCGAGTTTCCCCATGTGTCCCCACTCCCACCATCCCCTGCCACCCTAAAAGAATCCCGCAGCCCAAAATCAGCACACAAATCCCGCAACTCCCTCCCCTCCCATGAGTTGATGTCCAACTGCACATTAAAATCCCCCCCCACCACCACCACCCTATTCACCATCAACAAAGGCGCCAACCCTGCAAAAAAACCCACCCTGTCCCCCCGCACACTTGGTGCGTAAACACAAATAAAACGAAAATCCACCCCTCTATACTTACAATCCATATAAAAAACCCTCCCTGGTTCCACACTCACCTCCACCTCCACCACAAAATCATAAGACCCCAACAAGATCCCCACCCCATCAGAATGCACATCCCCCACCCCCCACCCCGAAGGCCCCTTCCCCCACCCCTTCTGGAAAACCCCAATGTCCCCACCATCCCGTAAATGGCATTCCTGCAGGAAAAACACATCACAGTTCAAAGTCCCCAGGTAAGCAAACACAGCTCCCCTCTTCCCACCATCCCGCATCCCCCTAACATTCAAAGAAACAAAATTCATTCAAAAGAAAAGCAACACCCCAAACCCAACCACCCCAGCCCCTCCCTCCTCCCACACCCCCACATGCAAACAGCACAAAACCCACACCAACATGTCGGTATTACAAACAAACCCATCATCATCATCATCATCATCATCATCATCATCATCATCATCAAATCACTTTCCCCTGTTGTCCCCCTGGGCCCCCACGTCCACGCCCAGGACCCGACCCAGCACCCGCATTACCTTTAGTTGCAGGTAGTAACCCGCCCTTACCAGCAGGGGGGGGCAGCCTGCCCAACACATCAGTCTTAGTGGACAGCGGGCCACCCACCGGCCCTCCACACGTTGGTGCAAGCACCCTAGTCCGGTCACCTGTAGGCGGTGCATCCACGAGGGCCTCAGAAGCCCCAGCCGTCACCTCACCCCGCCTCTCCGCACCAAACACCGGAGACCCCGGCAAGCCGGCATCATCAGAGACCGAAAGGGGCAAGGACAGACTGGGGACCGCTGCCACCAGCGACGCCAAAGCCTCAAGCTGCGAGCTCGGCGTCTCTGGCACCTCCACCATCTCTTCCAGACCCACCTCCGATGAACGCCGAGAACAGGGCCCGCCATCAGCCCCGCCGACGACCACCACCTTTTTCGCACACCCGGCCTCCTCGTCCTCGACCGCCGACGACTGCCTCTTGAGCACCCGTGCCTCCTCCATCGCCTCGTCGTGCACATCCATCTCCGTGCCCCACCCATCAAGGCCCAGCTGCATGTCACCAAAATCCGGCTGAGACACCTGAAGAGGGCTGTGAGGCTCAGCGCCCAGCAGAGGGCGCCCCGGGGCCCCCTCACGACCATGCGGCTGCCCTCTTTGTTCTCCAGCGCTAAGGCTAGCATTAGCCTCCACTCCGTCGGCTACCTGAACCTCCAGGCCCCCCAGGAGACCCAGAGCACTCTCAGGAGGAGTCTCCAGGTCCTGTGTCGTCGGAAGAGCCGCCTCAGCCAGGCCCGTCGACAAAACGTCTTCCGCCACCACACCAGCCTCCAGCACTTCCACCACCGCCTCCGCCGCCGTCTCCGCTGACGCCGCCGCCGCCACATGCAGAGGTGCTCCAGCTTCCCCAGCACCCAGGCTGTCCTCCCCCCTCACCACATCCGCAAAAGTTTTCTGCCGCTCCGGGCAGGCTCTGTAGAGGTGGTCAGGGCTACTGCAGAAGTTACACTTTAACGGGGCAGTGCACTCCCTCGCCATGTGCCCTGCCACCCCGCACCTCCGGCAAACAATTCCCGTACATGCCGCCCTCATATGTCCCCGCTGCCCACATCTCCTGCAGTAAAGAGGCTGCCCTTGATAGGACAAAAAGCCTCTGTTTGGCCCCAACGAAAAATTCCCCGGAGGGTGAACAGTAAGTCCTGGGTTAAAAGGATCGTCTTTAAATTTAACCAAAAATTGCCGGCGGCCATTCCAGACCCCAAACTTGTTCAGGCACTTATCTCCCCCCCGAACCTCCACACAATACAAATTCAAAAAAGCAAAAATATCCTTTAACTCAACCCACGGGTTATACAAATGCACATGCAGCAAAATGCTAGCATGGCCAAACAAAGGAACCAAAGAAAGTCCGCTCACCAACTCGTCGTCCTTTCGCTGGTTAAAATCCGCAAAAAAGGCCAGGCAGTCCTTGTGCTCCAAAAAACTCACGTCATAAAATCCAACTGAAGAGAAGTCCTGAACGCATAACAACCTCGATCCAGGAAACGAAAAACCCTTATCCAAAATAACATCCATTATATAATCCTCCGTCACCTTCCTCCGTACATCCACACCATCCTCCACGACAATCCTTACGGTATTACGAAGTCGCACCTGTGGGGCCGACCGGGAAGCACTATTAGTCACCATGACTCTATGTCTATCACGTTTATCTTAGCCAAAAGGCCGAGAAGCGATACCCCACAACTGCACGGGGTGCGGCGGCCCCTCTAGCGACGCCCCCCGCGCTCACATGGTTACGGGGGGAGGCGGGGCCAGCAAAAGCGGACCGCCGCCGCCGCCGCCGCCGCCGCCGCAAAACAAAACACCACGACGCTTGACTTTGGACAGGCAGGTGCAGCTCCGCCGAAGCAGAGCTTCCAAAAATACCGTAAACTCGGGGCAGTTCCCCTCCACGGAAATCTTTAGTAAAAGGCGAAAGATTTGTACGAGATGAAGAGAAACCCGAGCGATGGCTGCCACAGGGCACGCCGGACGGAGAGCATGAACGGCGCCGGTCGTGGACGTGAGGGTGACTCCAAGGCGTTGCCCAGTGGCAACAAGACGGCAGTATCAACATCCCCTTTAAATTTAAATGTGTAAAAAAAAAAAAAAAAAACAAAAAAAAAAAAAAAAAAAAAAAAAAAAAAAGAGTAAAAGGGCGGGAAAACCCAAAAGGGGCCGAAAAGGGAGGTGGCGCGGTTGGCCAAAACACCTGGCAAGGACTCCTGCTGCTGCGTCTGCTCTGCTAAGGAGGATTTCATCACAGTCAGTCAGTCAGTCAGTCAGTCAGTCAGTCAGTTCCACTGGGTTGGTTCTTTTCTTACACAGTCAAAGGAATGTGCACCGTTCCCGGAGTCGCTGCAATACCGGGTCGATGCGTGGAGCGGACGGAGCAAGCCCCTCTTCCGTCTCCCTGTTCCAAAAATCAGATTAATATATGGTCCTCGGGTAGAGGACGTATCAGATATTAAACTGATAAGAACAGATACTACACTTGATCTTAGCCAAAAGGCCGAGAAGCGATACCCCACAACTGCACGGGGTGCGGCGGCCCCTCTAGCGACGCCCCCCGCGCTCACATGGTTACGGGGGGAGGCGGGGCCAGCAAAAGCGGACCGCCGCCGCCGCCGCCGCCGCCGCCGCAAAACAAAACACCACGACGCTTGACTTTGGACAGGCAGGTGCAGCTCCGCCGAAGCAGAGCTTCCAAAAATACCGTAAACTCGGGGCAGTTCCCCTCCACGGAAATCTTTAGTAAAAGGCGAAAGATTTGTACGAGATGAAGAGAAACCCGAGCGATGGCTGCCACAGGGCACGCCGGACGGAGAGCATGAACGGCGCCGGTCGTGGACGTGAGGGTGACTCCAAGGCGTTGCCCAGTGGCAACAAGACGGCAGTATCAACATCCCCTTTAAATTTAAATGTGTAAAAAAAAAAAAAAAAAACAAAAAAAAAAAAAAAAAAAAAAAAAAAAAAAGAGTAAAAGGGCGGGAAAACCCAAAAGGGGCCGAAAAGGGAGGTGGCGCGGTTGGCCAAAACACCTGGCAAGGACTCCTGCTGCTGCGTCTGCTCTGCTAAGGAGGATTTCATCACAGTCAGTCAGTCAGTCAGTCAGTCAGTCAGTCAGTTCCACTGGGTTGGTTCTTTTCTTACACAGTCAAAGGAATGTGCACCGTTCCCGGAGTCGCTGCAATACCGGGTCGATGCGTGGAGCGGACGGAGCAAGCCCCTCTTCCGTCTCCCTGTTCCAAAAATCAGATTAATATATGGTCCTCGGGTAGAGGACGTATCAGATATTAAACTGATAAGAACAGATACTACACTTGATCTTAGCCAAAAGGCCGAGAAGCGATACCCCACAACTGCACGGGGTGCGGCGGCCCCTCTAGCGACGCCCCCCGCGCTCACATGGTTACGGGGGGAGGCGGGGCCAGCAAAAGCGGACCGCCGCCGCCGCCGCCGCCGCCGCCGCAAAACAAAACACCACGACGCTTGACTTTGGACAGGCAGGTGCAGCTCCGCCGAAGCAGAGCTTCCAAAAATACCGTAAACTCGGGGCAGTTCCCCTCCACGGAAATCTTTAGTAAAAGGCGAAAGATTTGTACGAGATGAAGAGAAACCCGAGCGATGGCTGCCACAGGGCACGCCGGACGGAGAGCATGAACGGCGCCGGTCGTGGACGTGAGGGTGACTCCAAGGCGTTGCCCAGTGGCAACAAGACGGCAGTATCAACATCCCCTTTAAATTTAAATGTGTAAAAAAAAAAAAAAAAAACAAAAAAAAAAAAAAAAAAAAAAAAAAAAAAAAGAGTAAAAGGGCGGGAAAACCCAAAAGGGGCCGAAAAGGGAGGTGGCGCGGTTGGCCAAAACACCTGGCAAGGACTCCTGCTGCTGCGTCTGCTCTGCTAAGGAGGATTTCATCACAGTCAGTCAGTCAGTCAGTCAGTCAGTTCCACTGGGTTGGTTCTTTTCTTACACAGTCAAAGGAATGTGCACCGTTCCCGGAGTCGCTGCAATACCGGGTCGATGCGTGGAGCGGACGGAGCAAGCCCCTCTTCCGTCTCCCTGTTCCAAAAATCAGATTAATATATGGTCCTCGGGTAGAGGACGTATCAGATATTAAACTGATAAGAACAGATTTTTTTTTTTTTTTTTTTTTTTATTATTCACATAAGCCATAGCACACCACATAGAAAGACATTTGACATGCCATGCCACCACCACAGGGGGTGCTGGTCCTATGCGGCACAGTAGTCCCACCAGCCTTGAAAAACAAACACAAGATATAACACACAAAAGATACAGAAGGAAGTGAAGTCTAGACTAGAGGCTGTGGTAAAATGGGCACGCAGGCCCCAAGGAACCAGGTACACAAGTGAGCTCGGGCACACAGGCCCAGCCAAAAACAAAAAAAATGTCAAGACACACACACACAAAACCAACACGTCCACCCTCAGTACACTTTTAATCCACCCCAACACAACCCAACAACAACACCATCAACAACCCAACACAACCCCAATCAGTCCAACATCCCAGTAGTCCTTTTCAAATTCCCCTCATCCCACCCAAGCAAGTCCCCCGAAGAAGGGGGGGAAGGGGAAGAAATCCCCTCCCTCACAGAGCCTGTCGACCCGTCCGACTCCTCCTCGCCACTAGACGCCGCCACCTCCATGGACCCATCACCACCGTCCTCCACCAGCAGGGCCTCGTACCTATTAGAGACGGAGACCCCGCCCCCACCCTTGCACCGGCGGACCGGAGTCCCCGGCGAACCACCTTCACTCCCGTCCTGCAGGGGGCGCTTCACTGCCCCCGACGCCTTCGCCGCCAACTCAGCCATCTCCGCTTCCTGGGAAGCAGAAGCAGAAGCCCAGTCGTCCACACTCCGCCCACCAGCACCAGTCCCCAAGCGGCCATCTTGACTGCCATGCGGCCTAGCCGTAGCCTTAGCCACCAAGCAGCCATCTTGGCTACCTCGCTGCCCAGCTCCCGAACCACCAAGAGACGCCGCAGGCGCCTTCACTCCACTCGCTCTTGCCACCGTCGCACCAGCCGGCACCGTCTTCACCCCCGCGGGCACGGAAGAGGCCCCCACCGGCACAGTGGAAGCCCCCCCCTGGCGCACCAGCCGCTCAGCCTCCTGGAAACTTTTCCACTTGGCACAAGCCGCAGGCTGATGATCCTTCCCTCCACAATACTCACAGCCCTTCACCAGAGCCGACACGTAACTCCTCCGCTTTTCACAGCCCCCAAAAAGATGGTCCGTCGCCCCACACAAAGAACATTCCCTTAGCTTCTTACAGTCCTTCACCAAGTGTTCCTTAGACCCACACCGCAAACAAGCCAGCACAGTACATTGGCTCCGCAAATGCCCCACACTCCCACAACCCCAACACTCACCCGGCAAGTCCGGAATAACAATCCTCCCTCTGTCAGGCCCCAACATGAAGGCGAAGGGAGGCCGCACCTGGCGATTCCCCTCTGACCGAAACAGCACACGATACGTCCACTTCCCCGTCCAGAAACCGTTGCTGTCCACGACACGCCGTCCCTGCGGTACCTCCGTGCAGTACCGTCCCAGCCAACACCGAACATCCTCTTCCAGCACATGGGGGTTGAAGATCTGGACCACCACGACATTCATCGGACGCCAAAACCTCATCCGTGTTCCAAACTCCAAAGTGTCGACTCGTAGACCTTCCCCAGCCTCCTTCCACCGCCGAACCGCCACCAACATGTCCACCGGCGACCGGAAGGTTACGTCGTAGCCCACCGTCGACGGCAGCAGGCACAGTACCTCCTTGTCCGTTGCCCCCAGCAGCCCCTTCACGATCGCCGCTCCAAAAAGCTCCCTCGAAAACTCCTCCCTCCGCAGCTTCGGGATCCAAAACTGCATTGCATGCTTCGGCACCACCTCCATCGCATTCGCCTCCGACACCGCCATCGCTGTCTCTGGTAGTCCACCTGATAAGAACAGATACTACACTTGATCTTAGCCAAAAGGCCGAGAAGCGATACCCCACAACTGCACGGGGTGCGGCGGCCCCTCTAGCGACGCCCCCCGCGCTCACATGGTTACGGGGGGAGGCGGGGCCAGCAAAAGCGGACCGCCGCCGCCGCCGCCGCCGCCGCCGCAAAACAAAACACCACGACGCTTGACTTTGGACAGGCAGGTGCAGCTCCGCCGAAGCAGAGCTTCCAAAAATACCGTAAACTCGGGGCAGTTCCCCTCCACGGAAATCTTTAGTAAAAGGCGAAAGATTTGTACGAGATGAAGAGAAACCCGAGCGATGGCTGCCACAGGGCACGCCGGACGGAGAGCATGAACGGCGCCGGTCGTGGACGTGAGGGTGACTCCAAGGCGTTGCCCAGTGGCAACAAGACGGCAGTATCAACATCCCCTTTAAATTTAAATGTGTAAAAAAAAAAAAAAAAAACAAAAAAAAAAAAAAAAAAAAAAAAAAAAAAAGAGTAAAAGGGCGGGAAAACCCAAAAGGGGCCGAAAAGGGAGGTGGCGCGGTTGGCCAAAACACCTGGCAAGGACTCCTGCTGCTGCGTCTGCTCTGCTAAGGAGGATTTCATCACAGTCAGTCAGTCAGTCAGTCAGTCAGTCAGTCAGTTCCACTGGGTTGGTTCTTTTCTTACACAGTCAAAGGAATGTGCACCGTTCCCGGAGTCGCTGCAATACCGGGTCGATGCGTGGAGCGGACGGAGCAAGCCCCTCTTCCGTCTCCCTGTTCCAAAAATCAGATTAATATATGGTCCTCGGGTAGAGGACGTATCAGATATTAAACTGATAAGAACAGATTTTTTTATATTGAAGTTTATTCATACCAAATCATAATCATTATCAAATCATAGTTACAGCCAGAACATGAAGAACGCAGAAAGCACAGAAAGAGAAAAAGAGAAAAAGAAAGGCTGCAACATACGGGCACAATCGCCCCATAGAAAAGAGCTCGGGCACACAGGCCCAGCCGAAGACAAACCCCATAACTCAATCCCAACCCACCCACACACAAACATCCCTACTCCTCCCCACACACCATAAAACACCCGCACTTACACAATCCCACCACCAACAACCCACTAGTCCATGCCCATAGTCCGCTTCAAACTGTCCACATCCCACCCAGCAAGCTGGGCAGGAGGGGGGCGACTCCCCCGTCCTACGGTCCGCCTCTCCGTCACCGACTCCACCGAATCCGCCGACTCATCCGACTCCCGCTCCACCAACTCGCCCGTAGTTCCCGATTCCGCCACCAGGGGCAGGGAGCGATCAAAGGCCGCCACCCCCTCCCCCGGCCGCTGACGCCGCACGGGAGCACTCTCCGGACCTCCGCCCTCCAGGGGGCGCTTCCCAGACACCATCGCCATCTCCGCCATCTCCTCTTCCTGGGAAGCCGTTGCCTCCGCCCAGCTCAGCACCCCGACACTCTCCATGGCCACGCCCGGCCTGCCCTTCGACCCCGCCGACCCTCCGACCTCTGGGCGGCCATCTTGGCTGCCATGCGGCCTAGCGGTAGCCGTAGCCACCAGGCTGCCTCCATGCGGCCCAGCTCCCACTCCACCAGCAGATCCTGCAGCTCCCGTTCCTCCGCTCGTGCCCACCGCCGGCGGTCCCGTCGGCCTCCTCTCCAGCACATCCTTCACCAAAGGAGCCCCTGCGGGGGAAACAGAAACCCCCCCACCGCCAGATCTCCCCACCACCGCTCCCGCATAACTCTGTCTCTTCGGGCACCTCAGAAACAGGTGATCCTTAGACCCACACAAAGAACACTCCCTTCTCTCCCCACAGTCCTTCACCACGTGCCCCACCACCCCACAACGCACACACCGCTGCGCCACACATTCGCTCCTCAAATGCCCCTCTTCCCCACATCCCCAACAAACAGTAGGTAAGTCCGGTAAAAACACCCTCCCACGGTCTGTCCCCAGAGCAAACAAATGTGGCGGCCGCAGCTGGCGGCCCTCCCCAGAAGTACGAAACCGCACACAATACCTCCACTTGCCCGTCCAAAATCCATTGCCGTCTGTGACCTTCTCCCCCGATGACACCGTGCTACAATACCGGCTAAGGAACCCCCGGACGTCCAGCTCCAACACGTGCGGATTAAAAACCTGCACCACCACCACGTTGGCTGCGCTCCACACCACTCGCTTGATTCCCACGATCCTTGGGTCTCCTTTCCCCTTCCCGTATGCCACGCGCAGATCCTCCTCCGTCCTAAACGTGACGTCATGCCTCCCCAACGCCGGGTAATCCTGAAAGCACAGCACGTCCGCTCCCGATAATCCCAACACGCCTTTCAAGATGACCTCGCCGAACCCAGCCCGATCCAGCTCCCTCCTCCTCGCCTCCGGGATCAGGTACCGAATCGCATACCTCGGGATCCCCTTCGTCGCCTCCAACAGATCCGCCATCGCTGCCTCGGGTAATCCTTGTTTGATAAGAACAGATACTACACTTGATCTTAGCCAAAAGGCCGAGAAGCGATACCCCACAACTGCACGGGGTGCGGCGGCCCCTCTAGCGACGCCCCCCGCGCTCACATGGTTACGGGGGGAGGCGGGGCCAGCAAAAGCGGACCGCCGCCGCCGCCGCCGCCGCCGCCGCAAAACAAAACACCACGACGCTTGACTTTGGACAGGCAGGTGCAGCTCCGCCGAAGCAGAGCTTCCAAAAATACCGTAAACTCGGGGCAGTTCCCCTCCACGGAAATCTTTAGTAAAAGGCGAAAGATTTGTACGAGATGAAGAGAAACCCGAGCGATGGCTGCCACAGGGCACGCCGGACGGAGAGCATGAACGGCGCCGGTCGTGGACGTGAGGGTGACTCCAAGGCGTTGCCCAGTGGCAACAAGACGGCAGTATCAACATCCCCTTTAAATTTAAATGTGTAAAAAAAAAAAAAAAAAACAAAAAAAAAAAAAAAAAAAAATAAAAAAAAAGAGTAAAAGGGCGGGAAAACCCAAAAGGGGCCGAAAAGGGAGGTGGCGCGGTTGGCCAAAACACCTGGCAAGGACTCCTGCTGCTGCGTCTGCTCTGCTAAGGAGGATTTCATCACAGTCAGTCAGTCAGTCAGTCAGTCAGTCAGTCAGTTCCACTGGGTTGGTTCTTTTCTTACACAGTCAAAGGAATGTGCACCGTTCCCGGAGTCGCTGCAATACCGGGTCGATGCGTGGAGCGGACGGAGCAAGCCCCTCTTCCGTCTCCCTGTTCCAAAAATCAGATTAATATATGGTCCTCGGGTAGAGGACGTATCAGATATTAAACTGATAAGAACAGATACTACACTTGATCTTAGCCAAAAGGCCGAGAAGCGATACCCCACAACTGCACGGGGTGCGGCGGCCCCTCTAGCGACGCCCCCCGCGCTCACATGGTTACGGGGGGAGGCGGGGCCAGCAAAAGCGGACCGCCGCCGCCGCCGCCGCCGCCGCCGCAAAACAAAACACCACGACGCTTGACTTTGGACAGGCAGGTGCAGCTCCGCCGAAGCAGAGCTTCCAAAAATACCGTAAACTCGGGGCAGTTCCCCTCCACGGAAATCTTTAGTAAAAGGCGAAAGATTTGTACGAGATGAAGAGAAACCCGAGCGATGGCTGCCACAGGGCACGCCGGACGGAGAGCATGAACGGCGCCGGTCGTGGACGTGAGGGTGACTCCAAGGCGTTGCCCAGTGGCAACAAGACGGCAGTATCAACATCCCCTTTAAATTTAAATGTGTAAAAAAAAAAAAAAAAAACAAAAAAAAAAAAAAAAAAAAAAAAAAAAAAAAGAGTAAAAGGGCGGGAAAACCCAAAAGGGGCCGAAAAGGGAGGTGGCGCGGTTGGCCAAAACACCTGGCAAGGACTCCTGCTGCTGCGTCTGCTCTGCTAAGGAGGATTTCATCACAGTCAGTCAGTCAGTCAGTCAGTCAGTCAGTCAGTTCCACTGGGTTGGTTCTTTTCTTACACAGTCAAAGGAATGTGCACCGTTCCCGGAGTCGCTGCAATACCGGGTCGATGCGTGGAGCGGACGGAGCAAGCCCCTCTTCCGTCTCCCTGTTCCAAAAATCAGATTAATATATGGTCCTCGGGTAGAGGACGTATCAGATATTAAACTGATAAGAACAGATACTACACTTGATCTTAGCCAAAAGGCCGAGAAGCGATACCCCACAACTGCACGGGGTGCGGCGGCCCCTCTAGCGACGCCCCCCGCGCTCACATGGTTACGGGGGGAGGCGGGGCCAGCAAAAGCGGACCGCCGCCGCCGCCGCCGCCGCCGCCGCAAAACAAAACACCACGACGCTTGACTTTGGACAGGCAGGTGCAGCTCCGCCGAAGCAGAGCTTCCAAAAATACCGTAAACTCGGGGCAGTTCCCCTCCACGGAAATCTTTAGTAAAAGGCGAAAGATTTGTACGAGATGAAGAGAAACCCGAGCGATGGCTGCCACAGGGCACGCCGGACGGAGAGCATGAACGGCGCCGGTCGTGGACGTGAGGGTGACTCCAAGGCGTTGCCCAGTGGCAACAAGACGGCAGTATCAACATCCCCTTTAAATTTAAATGTGTAAAAAAAAAAAAAAAAAAAAAAAAAAAAAAAAAAAAAAAAAAAAAAAAAAAGAGTAAAAGGGCGGGAAAACCCAAAAGGGGCCGAAAAGGGAGGTGGCGCGGTTGGCCAAAACACCTGGCAAGGACTCCTGCTGCTGCGTCTGCTCTGCTAAGGAGGATTTCATCACAGTCAGTCAGTCAGTCAGTCAGTCAGTCAGTCAGTTCCACTGGGTTGGTTCTTTTCTTACACAGTCAAAGGAATGTGCACCGTTCCCGGAGTCGCTGCAATACCGGGTCGATGCGTGGAGCGGACGGAGCAAGCCCCTCTTCCGTCTCCCTGTTCCAAAAATCAGATTAATATATGGTCCTCGGGTAGAGGACGTATCAGATATTAAACTGATAAGAACAGATTTTTTTTTTTTTTTTTTTTTTGTTTTAGTTTATTTTTATACAAAAGACACATACAAAGAAGTCGCACCGTGTGCAACAACAATGTTTACAATACAGCGTCCAGAACCTAGTCTGGACGAGAGTCGACCTCATAAGGAGGCCACCCAAAATAAATAAATAGTGGCCCAAAGACCACACAGACAAACAAAAACCACCATACAAGTAAGGACATTATCAAACCCATCAAACAAACAAAACAAAACACTCCCAACCCCAATTCCTTCTTTAATCCTCCCCAACACAACCCAACATACACTTCCCCACATCGCCCAGCAGAGGGCGCCAGAACAAAAACAAATCAACACAGTACAACAGCATTACACCCCATTCCCCAAGAACACCCACTACAAACAACAACAACAGCAACATCCCATCACAACATACAACCCAATCAGTCCGCCATCCCAGTAGTCCTCTTTAAATTCACCTCATCCCACCCCAGCAAGTCCCCCGAAGAAGAGGGAGAAGGGGAAGGAATCCCTTCCAGCACAGAACCCGTCGACCCATCTGACTCCTCCTCGCCACTAGACTCCGCCACCTCCGACACCGTGGACCCAGCACCACCTTCCTCTGCCTGCAGGGCCCCATACCTGTTCGAGACGGGGACCCCGCCCACACCCTTGCACCGGCGAACAGGAGTCCCCGGCGAACCACCTTCACTCCCGTCCCGCAGGGGGCGCTTCACAGCCCCCGACGCCTTCATCGCCCAGTCTGCCATCTCAGCTTCCTGGGAGGCAGAAGCCTCCGCCCAGTCGTCCCCTCTCCGCTCTCCAGCACCAGTCACCCGGCGGCCATCTTGGAGGCCATGCGGCCTAGCCGTAGCCGTAGCCACCAAGCGGCCATCTTGGCTACCTGGCGGCTTAGCTCCCCGGCCTCCACCCGACACTGCAGGCTCCTCTGCTCCCCTCGCTCTCGCCACCGTCTCACCAGCAGGACTTGTCTTTACCCCCGCAGGCGCCGATGGAGCTGCCGCAGCAGGAACTGAAGTCCCCACAGCGCCAGAACGCCGGTCGCCCGCCGGCCGCCCAGCCACCACACCAGCATAACTTGCCCTCCTAGGGCACTCAGCAAACAAATGATTTGTCGCTCCACACAAAACACAGGCCCTCAATTCCTTGCAGTCCTTAACCAAATGACCCTCCATCCCACAACGCAAACATGACTTTACAGTACATTGACTTCTCAAATGTCCCAATCCCCCACAACCCCAGCACTCACTCGGTAAGTCCGGCAGGAAGACTCTCCCCCGGTCCGGACCCAGCGAAAAGGCGAAGGGAGGCCGCAGCTGACGAGCCCCGTCCTCCGACATCCGAAACCTCACGCGGTACCTCCACTTTCCTGTCCAGAAACCGTTGGTGTCCAAAATCCGCTCCGCCGTCGACATTGCAGCACAGTACCGCCCCAAGAAACACCGTACGTCCATCTCCAAGACGTGGGGGTTAAACACCTGCACCACTATCGTGGAGAGGTCACCCCACCTCACCGCACTCACCCCCGTCAGCAGCGCCGGCGAAGCCGTCGTGGAATGCAGCCAATACGCCCGCTCCATGTCCTCCAGTGTCCGATATGTGACGTCGAAACACGTCCCGTGCACCACGCTCTGCAGACAAAGAACCTCCTTATCCGTCGACTGCAGCTTTCCCCTCACCATCTCCTCTCCAAAACGCTCCCGAGTAACCTCCTCCCTTCGATCCTCTGGTATCAGGAACCGTATCCCGAACTTGGGAATCCCGACCCATGTCTCCGGTGACTCTCCCACCATCGCTTCTGGTAAGAACAGATACTACACTTGATCTTAGCCAAAAGGCCGAGAAGCGATACCCCACAACTGCACGGGGTGCGGCGGCCCCTCTAGCGACGCCCCCCGCGCTCACATGGTTACGGGGGGAGGCGGGGCCAGCAAAAGCGGACCGCCGCCGCCGCCGCCGCCGCCGCCGCAAAACAAAACACCACGACGCTTGACTTTGGACAGGCAGGTGCAGCTCCGCCGAAGCAGAGCTTCCAAAAATACCGTAAACTCGGGGCAGTTCCCCTCCACGGAAATCTTTAGTAAAAGGCGAAAGATTTGTACGAGATGAAGAGAAACCCGAGCGATGGCTGCCACAGGGCACGCCGGACGGAGAGCATGAACGGCGCCGGTCGTGGACGTGAGGGTGACTCCAAGGCGTTGCCCAGTGGCAACAAGACGGCAGTATCAACATCCCCTTTAAATTTAAATGTGTAAAAAAAAAAAAAAAAAACAAAAAAAAAAAAAAAAAAAAAAAAAAAAAAAAGAGTAAAAGGGCGGGAAAACCCAAAAGGGGCCGAAAAGGGAGGTGGCGCGGTTGGCCAAAACACCTGGCAAGGACTCCTGCTGCTGCGTCTGCTCTGCTAAGGAGGATTTCATCACAGTCAGTCAGTCAGTCAGTCAGTCAGTCAGTCAGTTCCACTGGGTTGGTTCTTTTCTTACACAGTCAAAGGAATGTGCACCGTTCCCGGAGTCGCTGCAATACCGGGTCGATGCGTGGAGCGGACGGAGCAAGCCCCTCTTCCGTCTCCCTGTTCCAAAAATCAGATTAATATATGGTCCTCGGGTAGAGGACGTATCAGATATTAAACTGATAAGAACAGATTTTTGTATTGAAGTTTATTCATACCAGATCAAAATATACAAAGCATAGTTACAGCCAGAACATGAAGAATTCAGAAAGCAGGGAAAAAGAAAAAGAGAAAAAAGAAAGGCTGCAACATACGGGCACAAATGCCCCTTTGAGAACGACTCGGGCGCGCAGGCCCAGCCAAAAGCAACCCCCTAACACAAAACCCACCCCCCCACCCACTTACATCACCATTACACAGTTAATTACACAAACCCAAACCCACCCACCCACTTACATCACTATTACACAGTTAATTACACAAACCCACCACCAGTAACCCACTAATCCATGCCCATAGTCCTCTTCAAACTGTCCACATCCCATCCAGCAATCTGCTCAGGAGGGGGGCGACTCCCCCGTCCTGCGATCCGCCTCTCCGTCACCGACTCCACCGAATCCATCGACTCCTCCAACTCCAGCTCCGCCGACTCGCCCGTAGTCCCCAACTCAGCCACCAGGGGCAGGGAGCGTCCAAAGGCCGCCACCCCCTCCCCCGGCCGCTGACGCCTCACCGGAGCACTCGCCAGACCTCCACCCTCCAGGGGGCGCTTCCCAGACACCATCGCCAGCTCCGCCATCTCCTCTTCCTGGGAGGCTGTTGCCTCCGCCCAGCTCGACACCCCGACCCTCTCCGTGGCCACGCCCGGCCTGCCCTTCGACCCCGCCGACCCTCCGACCTCTGGGCGGCCATCTTGGCTGCCATGCGGCCTAGCGGTAGCCGTAGCCACCAGGCAGCCACCATGCGGCCCCGCTCCAGCTCCTCCAGCAGATACTGCAGCTCCCGTCACTCCACTCGCACCAGCCACCGCTCCCGCTCCTCCAGCAGATACTGCAGCTCCCTTCGCTCCGCTCACACCAGCCGTCACCGGACCCGTCGACCTCCTCTCCAGCGCACCAGTCATCAGAGGAGCCCCTGCGGGGGAAACAGAAACCCCCCCACCACCAGACAGCCCCAAAACTGCTCCCGCATAGCTCTGTCTCTTAGGGCACCTCAGAAAGAGGTGATCCTTGGCCCCACACAAAGAACACTCCCTTCTCTCCCCACAGTTCTTCACCACATGCCCCACCACCCCACAACGCACACACCGCTGCGCAACACATTCACTCCTCAAGTGCCCCTCTTCCCCACATCCCCAACAAACAGTCGGCAAGTCTGGTAAAAACACCCTCCCGCGATCCGTCCCCAGAGCAAACAAATGTGGAGGCCGCAGCTGGCGGCCCTCCCCAGAAGTACGAAACCGCACACTGTACCTCCACTTTCCAGTCCAAAATCCATTGCCGTCCATGACCTTCTGCCCCGTTGACACCAAGCTGCAGTACCGGCTCAGGAACCCCCGGACATCCAGCTCCAACACGTGCGGGTTGAACATCTGCACCACGACCGCGTTGGCTGCGCTCCACACCACGCGCTTAATCCCCACGATCCGTGCATCTCCTTTCCCCTTCCCGTACGCCACGCGCAGGTCCTCCTCCGTCTTAAACGTGACGTCGTGCTGCCCCACCGCCGGGTAATCCTGCAGGCAGAGCACGTCCGCTCCCGACAATCCCAACACGCCCTTGAGAATGACCTCTCCGAAACCAGCCCGATCCAGCTCTGCCCTCCTCGTCTCCGGGATCAGGTAGCGGATCGCATACCTTGGTATCCCCTTAGTTGCCTCTATCTCGTCCAACATCGCTGCCTCGGATAATCCTCGTGTGTAAGAACACTTGATCTTAGCCAAAAGGCCGAGAAGCGATACCCCACAACTGCACGGGGTGCGGCGGCCCCTCTAGCGACGCCCCCCGCGCTCACATGGTTACGGGGGGAGGCGGGGCCAGCAAAAGCGGACCGCCGCCGCCGCCGCCGCCGCCGCCGCAAAACAAAACACCACGACGCTTGACTTTGGACAGGCAGGTGCAGCTCCGCCGAAGCAGAGCTTCCAAAAATACCGTAAACTCGGGGCAGTTCCCCTCCACGGAAATCTTTAGTAAAAGGCGAAAGATTTGTACGAGATGAAGAGAAACCCGAGCGATGGCTGCCACAGGGCACGCCGGACGGAGAGCATGAACGGCGCCGGTCGTGGACGTGAGGGTGACTCCAAGGCGTTGCCCAGTGGCAACAAGACGGCAGTATCAACATCCCCTTTAAATTTAAATGTGTAAAAAAAAAAAAAAAAAACAAAAAAAAAAAAAAAAAAAAATAAAAAAAAAGAGTAAAAGGGCGGGAAAACCCAAAAGGGGCCGAAAAGGGAGGTGGCGCGGTTGGCCAAAACACCTGGCAAGGACTCCTGCTGCTGCGTCTGCTCTGCTAAGGAGGATTTCATCACAGTCAGTCAGTCAGTCAGTCAGTCAGTCAGTCAGTTCCACTGGGTTGGTTCTTTTCTTACACAGTCAAAGGAATGTGCACCGTTCCCGGAGTCGCTGCAATACCGGGTCGATGCGTGGAGCGGACGGAGCAAGCCCCTCTTCCGTCTCCCTGTTCCAAAAATCAGATTAATATATGGTCCTCGGGTAGAGGACGTATCAGATATTAAACTGATAAGAACAGATACTACACTTGATCTTAGCCAAAAGGCCGAGAAGCGATACCCCACAACTGCACGGGGTGCGGCGGCCCCTCTAGCGACGCCCCCCGCGCTCACATGGTTACGGGGGGAGGCGGGGCCAGCAAAAGCGGACCGCCGCCGCCGCCGCCGCCGCCGCCGCAAAACAAAACACCACGACGCTTGACTTTGGACAGGCAGGTGCAGCTCCGCCGAAGCAGAGCTTCCAAAAATACCGTAAACTCGGGGCAGTTCCCCTCCACGGAAATCTTTAGTAAAAGGCGAAAGATTTGTACGAGATGAAGAGAAACCCGAGCGATGGCTGCCACAGGGCACGCCGGACGGAGAGCATGAACGGCGCCGGTCGTGGACGTGAGGGTGACTCCAAGGCGTTGCCCAGTGGCAACAAGACGGCAGTATCAACATCCCCTTTAAATTTAAATGTGTAAAAAAAAAAAAAAAAAAACAAAAAAAAAAAAAAAAAAAAAATAAAAAAAAAGAGTAAAAGGGCGGGAAAACCCAAAAGGGGCCGAAAAGGGAGGTGGCGCGGTTGGCCAAAACACCTGGCAAGGACTCCTGCTGCTGCGTCTGCTCTGCTAAGGAGGATTTCATCACAGTCAGTCAGTCAGTCAGTCAGTCAGTCAGTCAGTTCCACTGGGTTGGTTCTTTTCTTACACAGTCAAAGGAATGTGCACCGTTCCCGGAGTCGCTGCAATACCGGGTCGATGCGTGGAGCGGACGGAGCAAGCCCCTCTTCCGTCTCCCTGTTCCAAAAATCAGATTAATATATGGTCCTCGGGTAGAGGACGTATCAGATATTAAACTGATAAGAACAGATTTTTTTTTTTTTTTTTTTTTTTTTTTTTTTTTTTATTATTCACATAAGCCATAGCACACCACATAGAAAGACATTTGACATGCCATGCCACCACCACAGGGGGTGCTGGTCCTATGCGGCACAGTAGTCCCACCAGCCTTGAAAAACAAACACAAGATATAACACACAAAAGATACAGAAGGAAGTGAAGTCTAGACTAGAGGCTGTGGTAAAATGGGCACGCAGGCCCCAAGGAACCAGGTACACAAGTGAGCTCGGGCACACAGGCCCAGCCAAAAACAAAAAAAATGTCAAGACACACAAACACAAAACCAACACGTCCACCCTCAGTACACTTTTAATCCACCCCAACACAACCCAACAACAACAACATCAACAACCCAACACAACCCCAATCAGTCCAACATCCCAGTAGTCCTTTTCAAATTCCCCTCATCCCACCCAAGCAAGTCCCCCGAAGAAGGGGGGGAAGGGGAAGAAATCCCCTCCCTCACAGAGCCTGTCGACCCGTCCGACTCCTCCTCGCCACTAGACGCCGCCACCTCCATGGACCCATCACCACCGTCCTCCACCAGCAGGGCCTCGTACCTATTAGAGACGGAGACCCCGCCCCCACCCTTGCACCGGCGGACCGGAGTCCCCGGCGAACCACCTTCACTCCCGTCCTGCAGGGGGCGCTTCACTGCCCCCGACGCCTTCACCGCCGACTCAGCCATCTCCGCTTCCTGGGAAGCAGAAGCAGAAGCCCAGTCGTCCAAACTCCGCCCACCAGCACCAGTCACCGAGCGGCCATCTTGACTGCCATGCGGCCTAGCCGTAGCCGTAGCCACCAAGCAGCCATCTTGGCTACCTCGCTGCCCTGCTCCCGAACCACCAAGAGACGCCGCAGGCGCCTTCACTCCACTCGCTCTTGCCACCGTCGCACCAACAGGCACCGTCTTCACCCCCGCGGGCACAGAAGAGGCCCCCACCGGCACAGTGGGATCCCCCCCCTGGCGTACCAGCCGCTCCGCCTCCTGGAAACTCTTCCACCTGGCACAAGCCGCAGGCTGATGATCCTTCCCTCCACAATACTCACAGCCCTTCACCAGCGCCGACACGTAGCTCCTCCGCTTTTCACAGCCCCCAAAAAGATGGTCCGTCGCCCCACACAAAGAACATTCCCGTAGCTTCTTACAGTCCTTCACCAAGTGTTCCTTAGACCCACACCGCAAACAAGCCAGCACAGTACATTGACTCCGCAAGTGCCCCGCACTCCCACAACCCCAACACTCACTTGGCAAGTCCGGAATAACAATCCTCCCTCTGTCAGGCCCCAAACTGAAGGCGAAGGGAGGCCGCACCTGGCGATTCCCCTCTGACCGAAACAGCACGTGATACGTCCACTTCCCCGTCCAGAAGCCGTTGCTGTCCACGACACGCCGTCCCTGCGGTACCTCCGTGCAATACCGTCCCAGCCAACACCGAACATCCTCCTCCAGCACGTGGGGGTTGAAGACCTGGACCACCACGACATTCATCGGACGCCAAAACCTCATCCGTATTCCAAACTCCAATCTGTTGACTCGTAGTCCTTCCCCAGCCTCCTTCCACCGCCGAACCGCCACCAACATGTCCACCGGCGACCGGAAGGTTACGTCGTAGCCCAACGTCGACGGCAGCAGGCACAGCACCTCCTTGTCCGTTGCCCCCAGCAGCCCCTTCACGATCGCCGCTCCAAAAAGCTCCCTCGAAAACTCCTCCCTCCGCAGCTTCGGGATCCAAAACTGCATTGCATGCTTCGGCACCACCTCCATCACATTCGCCTCCGACACCGCCATCGCTGTCTCTGGTAGTCCACCTGATAAGAACAGATACTACACTTGATCTTAGCCAAAAGGCCGAGAAGCGATACCCCACAACTGCACGGGGTGCGGCGGCCCCTCTAGCGACGCCCCCCGCGCTCACATGGTTACGGGGGGAGGCGGGGCCAGCAAAAGCGGACCGCCGCCGCCGCCGCCGCCGCCGCCGCAAAACAAAACACCACGACGCTTGACTTTGGACAGGCAGGTGCAGCTCCGCCGAAGCAGAGCTTCCAAAAATACCGTAAACTCGGGGCAGTTCCCCTCCACGGAAATCTTTAGTAAAAGGCGAAAGATTTGTACGAGATGAAGAGAAACCCGAGCGATGGCTGCCACAGGGCACGCCGGACGGAGAGCATGAACGGCGCCGGTCGTGGACGTGAGGGTGACTCCAAGGCGTTGCCCAGTGGCAACAAGACGGCAGTATCAACATCCCCTTTAAATTTAAATGTGTAAAAAAAAAAAAAAAAAACAAAAAAAAAAAAAAAAATAAATAAAAAAAAAGAGTAAAAGGGCGGGAAAACCCAAAAGGGGCCGAAAAGGGAGGTGGCGCGGTTGGCCAAAACACCTGGCAAGGACTCCTGCTGCTGCGTCTGCTCTGCTAAGGAGGATTTCATCACAGTCAGTCAGTCAGTCAGTCAGTCAGTCAGTCAGTTCCACTGGGTTGGTTCTTTTCTTACACAGTCAAAGGAATGTGCACCGTTCCCGGAGTCGCTGCAATACCGGGTCGATGCGTGGAGCGGACGGAGCAAGCCCCTCTTCCGTCTCCCTGTTCCAAAAATCAGATTAATATATGGTCCTCGGGTAGAGGACGTATCAGATATTAAACTGATAAGAACAGATACTACACTTGATCTTAGCCAAAAGGCCGAGAAGCGATACCCCACAACTGCACGGGGTGCGGCGGCCCCTCTAGCGACGCCCCCCGCGCTCACATGGTTACGGGGGGAGGCGGGGCCAGCAAAAGCGGACCGCCGCCGCCGCCGCCGCCGCCGCCGCAAAACAAAACACCACGACGCTTGACTTTGGACAGGCAGGTGCAGCTCCGCCGAAGCAGAGCTTCCAAAAATACCGTAAACTCGGGGCAGTTCCCCTCCACGGAAATCTTTAGTAAAAGGCGAAAGATTTGTACGAGATGAAGAGAAACCCGAGCGATGGCTGCCACAGGGCACGCCGGACGGAGAGCATGAACGGCGCCGGTCGTGGACGTGAGGGTGACTCCAAGGCGTTGCCCAGTGGCAACAAGACGGCAGTATCAACATCCCCTTTAAATTTAAATGTGTAAAAAAAAAAAAAAAAAAACAAAAAAAAAAAAAAAAAAAAAAAAAAAAAAAGAGTAAAAGGGCGGGAAAACCCAAAAGGGGCCGAAAAGGGAGGTGGCGCGGTTGGCCAAAACACCTGGCAAGGACTCCTGCTGCTGCGTCTGCTCTGCTAAGGAGGATTTCATCACAGTCAGTCAGTCAGTCAGTCAGTCAGTCAGTCAGTTCCACTGGGTTGGTTCTTTTCTTACACAGTCAAAGGAATGTGCACCGTTCCCGGAGTCGCTGCAATACCGGGTCGATGCGTGGAGCGGACGGAGCAAGCCCCTCTTCCGTCTCCCTGTTCCAAAAATCAGATTAATATATGGTCCTCGGGTAGAGGACGTATCAGATATTAAACTGATAAGAACAGATACTACACTTGATCTTAGCCAAAAGGCCGAGAAGCGATACCCCACAACTGCACGGGGTGCGGCGGCCCCTCTAGCGACGCCCCCCGCGCTCACATGGTTACGGGGGGAGGCGGGGCCAGCAAAAGCGGACCGCCGCCGCCGCCGCCGCCGCCGCCGCAAAACAAAACACCACGACGCTTGACTTTGGACAGGCAGGTGCAGCTCCGCCGAAGCAGAGCTTCCAAAAATACCGTAAACTCGGGGCAGTTCCCCTCCACGGAAATCTTTAGTAAAAGGCGAAAGATTTGTACGAGATGAAGAGAAACCCGAGCGATGGCTGCCACAGGGCACGCCGGACGGAGAGCATGAACGGCGCCGGTCGTGGACGTGAGGGTGACTCCAAGGCGTTGCCCAGTGGCAACAAGACGGCAGTATCAACATCCCCTTTAAATTTAAATGTGTAAAAAAAAAAAAAAAAAAACAAAAAAAAAAAAAAAAAAAAATAAAAAAAAAGAGTAAAAGGGCGGGAAAACCCAAAAGGGGCCGAAAAGGGAGGTGGCGCGGTTGGCCAAAACACCTGGCAAGGACTCCTGCTGCTGCGTCTGCTCTGCTAAGGAGGATTTCATCACAGTCAGTCAGTCAGTCAGTCAGTCAGTCAGTCAGTTCCACTGGGTTGGTTCTTTTCTTACACAGTCAAAGGAATGTGCACCGTTCCCGGAGTCGCTGCAATACCGGGTCGATGCGTGGAGCGGACGGAGCAAGCCCCTCTTCCGTCTCCCTGTTCCAAAAATCAGATTAATATATGGTCCTCGGGTAGAGGACGTATCAGATATTAAACTGATAAGAACAGATTTTTTTTTTTTTTTTATATTGAAGTTTATTCATACCAAATCATAATCATTATCAAATCATAGTTACAGCCAGAACAAGAAGAACACAGAAAGCACAGAAAGAGAAAAAGAGAAAAAAGAAAGGCTGCAACATACGGGCACAAACGCCCCATAGGAAAGAACTCGGGCACACAGGCCCAGCCAAAAACAAACCCCATAACTCCATCCCAACCCACCCACACACAAACATCCCTAATCCTCCCCACACACCATAAAACACCCGCACTTACACAATCCCACCACCAGCAACCCACTAATCCATGCCCATAGTCCGCTTCAAGCTGTCCACATCCCACCCAGCAAGCTGGGTAGGAGGGGGGCGACTCCCCCGTCCTACGGTCCGCCTCTCCGTCACCGACTCCACCGAATCCGCCGACTCGTCCGACTCCAGCTCCACCAAACTGCCCGTAGTTCCCGACTCCGCCACCAGGGGCAGGGAGCGATCAAAGGCCGCCACCCCCTCCCCCGGCCGCTGACGCCGCACGGGAGCACTCTCCGGACCTCCGCCCTCCAGGGGGCGCTTCCCCGACACCATCGCCAACTCCGCCATCTCCTCTTCCTGGGAAGCCGTTGCCTCCGCCCAGCTCAGCACCCCGACACTCTCCATAGCCACGCCCGGCCTGCCCTTCGACCCCGCCGACCCTCCGACCTCTGGGCGGCCATCTTGGCTGCCATGCGGCCTAGCGGTAGCCGTAGCCACCAGGCTGCCTCCATGCGGCCCAGCTCCCACTCCACCAGCCGATCCTGCAGCTCCCGTTCCTCCGCTCGTGCCCACCGCCGGCGGTCCCGTCGGCCTCCTCTCCAGCACACCCGTCACCAGAGGAGCCCCTGCGGGGGAAACAGAAACCCCCCCACCGCCAGTTCTCCCCACCACCGCTCCCGCGTAACTCTGTCTCTTCGGACACCTCAAAAAGAGGTGATCCTTAGACCCGCACAAGGAACACTCCCTTCTCTCCCCACAGTCCTTCACCACGTGCCCCACCACCCCACAACGCACACACCGCTGCGCCACACATTCGCTTCTCAAATGCCCCTCTTCCCCACATCCCCAACAAACAGTAGGTAAGTCCGGTAAAAACACCCTCCCCCGGTCTGTCCCCAGCGCAAACAAATGTGGAGGCCGCAGCTGGCGGCCCTCCCCAGAAAAGCGAAACCGCACACTATACCTCCACTTGCCCGTCCAAAATCCGTTGCCGTCTGTGACCTTCTCCCCCGGTGACACTGCGCTACAGTACCGGCTAAGGAACCCCCGGACGTCCAGCTCCAACACGTGCGGGTTGAAGACCTGCACCACGACCACGTTGGCTGCGCTCCACACCACGCGCTTTATTCCCACGATCCTTGGGTCTCCTTTTCCCTTCCCGAACGCCACGCGCAGATCCTCCTCCGTCTTGAACGTGACGTCATGCCTCCCCAACGCCGGGTAATCCTGTAAACACAGGACGTCCGCTCCCGATAATCCCAGTACGCCCTTCAGGATGACCTCTCCAAACCCTGCCCGATCCAGCTCCGTCCTCCTCGCCTCCGGGATCAGGTACCGAATAGCATATCTCGGAATCCCCTTCGTCTCCTCCATCAAATCCGCCATCGCTGCCTCGGGTAGTCCGATTGATAAGAACAGATACTACACTTGATCTTAGCCAAAAGGCCGAGAAGCGATACCCCACAACTGCACGGGGTGCGGCGGCCCCTCTAGCGACGCCCCCCGCGCTCACATGGTTACGGGGGGAGGCGGGGCCAGCAAAAGCGGACCGCCGCCGCCGCCGCCGCCGCCGCCGCAAAACAAAACACCACGACGCTTGACTTTGGACAGGCAGGTGCAGCTCCGCCGAAGCAGAGCTTCCAAAAATACCGTAAACTCGGGGCAGTTCCCCTCCACGGAAATCTTTAGTAAAAGGCGAAAGATTTGTACGAGATGAAGAGAAACCCGAGCGATGGCTGCCACAGGGCACGCCGGACGGAGAGCATGAACGGCGCCGGTCGTGGACGTGAGGGTGACTCCAAGGCGTTGCCCAGTGGCAACAAGACGGCAGTATCAACATCCCCTTTAAATTTAAATGTGTAAAAAAAAAAAAAAAAAACAAAAAAAAAAAAAAAAGAGTAAAAGGGCGGGAAAACCCAAAAGGGGCCGAAAAGGGAGGTGGCGCGGTTGGCCAAAACACCTGGCAAGGACTCCTGCTGCTGCGTCTGCTCTGCTAAGGAGGATTTCATCACAGTCAGTCAGTCAGTCAGTCAGTCAGTCAGTCAGTTCCACTGGGTTGGTTCTTTTCTTACACAGTCAAAGGAATGTGCACCGTTCCCGGAGTCGCTGCAATACCGGGTCGATGCGTGGAGCGGACGGAGCAAGCCCCTCTTCCGTCTCCCTGTTCCAAAAATCAGATTAATATATGGTCCTCGGGTAGAGGACGTATCAGATATTAAACTGATAAGAACAGATACTACACTTGATCTTAGCCAAAAGGCCGAGAAGCGATACCCCACAACTGCACGGGGTGCGGCGGCCCCTCTAGCGACGCCCCCCGCGCTCACATGGTTACGGGGGGAGGCGGGGCCAGCAAAAGCGGACCGCCGCCGCCGCCGCCGCCGCCGCCGCAAAACAAAACACCACGACGCTTGACTTTGGACAGGCAGGTGCAGCTCCGCCGAAGCAGAGCTTCCAAAAATACCGTAAACTCGGGGCAGTTCCCCTCCACGGAAATCTTTAGTAAAAGGCGAAAGATTTGTACGAGATGAAGAGAAACCCGAGCGATGGCTGCCACAGGGCACGCCGGACGGAGAGCATGAACGGCGCCGGTCGTGGACGTGAGGGTGACTCCAAGGCGTTGCCCAGTGGCAACAAGACGGCAGTATCAACATCCCCTTTAAATTTAAATGTGTAAAAAAAAAAAAAAAAAACAAAAAAAAAAAAAAAAAAAAATAAAAAAAAAGAGTAAAAGGGCGGGAAAACCCAAAAGGGGCCGAAAAGGGAGGTGGCGCGGTTGGCCAAAACACCTGGCAAGGACTCCTGCTGCTGCGTCTGCTCTGCTAAGGAGGATTTCATCACAGTCAGTCAGTCAGTCAGTCAGTCAGTCAGTCAGTTCCACTGGGTTGGTTCTTTTCTTACACAGTCAAAGGAATGTGCACCGTTCCCGGAGTCGCTGCAATACCGGGTCGATGCGTGGAGCGGACGGAGCAAGCCCCTCTTCCGTCTCCCTGTTCCAAAAATCAGATTAATATATGGTCCTCGGGTAGAGGACGTATCAGATATTAAACTGATAAGAACAGATACTACACTTGATCTTAGCCAAAAGGCCGAGAAGCGATACCCCACAACTGCACGGGGTGCGGCGGCCCCTCTAGCGACGCCCCCCGCGCTCACATGGTTACGGGGGGAGGCGGGGCCAGCAAAAGCGGACCGCCGCCGCCGCCGCCGCCGCCGCCGCAAAACAAAACACCACGACGCTTGACTTTGGACAGGCAGGTGCAGCTCCGCCGAAGCAGAGCTTCCAAAAATACCGTAAACTCGGGGCAGTTCCCCTCCACGGAAATCTTTAGTAAAAGGCGAAAGATTTGTACGAGATGAAGAGAAACCCGAGCGATGGCTGCCACAGGGCACGCCGGACGGAGAGCATGAACGGCGCCGGTCGTGGACGTGAGGGTGACTCCAAGGCGTTGCCCAGTGGCAACAAGACGGCAGTATCAACATCCCCTTTAAATTTAAATGTGTAAAAAAAAAAAAAAAAAAACAAAAAAAAAAAAAAAAAAAAAAAAAAAAAAAGAGTAAAAGGGCGGGAAAACCCAAAAGGGGCCGAAAAGGGAGGTGGCGCGGTTGGCCAAAACACCTGGCAAGGACTCCTGCTGCTGCGTCTGCTCTGCTAAGGAGGATTTCATCACAGTCAGTCAGTCAGTCAGTCAGTCAGTCAGTCAGTTCCACTGGGTTGGTTCTTTTCTTACACAGTCAAAGGAATGTGCACCGTTCCCGGAGTCGCTGCAATACCGGGTCGATGCGTGGAGCGGACGGAGCAAGCCCCTCTTCCGTCTCCCTGTTCCAAAAATCAGATTAATATATGGTCCTCGGGTAGAGGACGTATCAGATATTAAACTGATAAGAACAGATTTTTTTATATTGAAGTTTATTCATACCAAATCATAATCATTATCAAATCATAGTTACAGCCAGAACAAGAAGAACACAGAAAGCACAGAAAGAGAAAAAGAGAAAAAAGAAAGGCTGCAACATACGGGCACAAACGCCCCATAGAAAAGAACTCGGGCACACAGGCCCAGCCAAAAACAAACCCCATAACTCAATCCCAACCCACCCACACACAAACATCCCTAATCCTCCCCACACACCATAAAACACCCGCACTTACACAATCCCACCACCAGCAACCCACTAATCCATGCCCATAGTCCGCTTCAAGCTATCCACATCCCACCCAGCAAGCTGGGCAGGAGGGGGGCGACTCCCCCGTCCTACGGTCCGCCTCTCCGTCACCGACTCCACCGAATCCGCCGACTCGTCCGACTCCAGCTCCACCAAACCGCCCGTAGTTCCCGACTCCGCCACCAGGGGCAGGGGGCGATCAAAGGCCGCCACCCCCTCCCCCGGCCGCTGACGCCGCACGGGAGCACTCTCCGGACCTCCGCCCTCCAGGGGGCGCTTCCCCGACACCATCGCCAACTCCGCCATCTCCTCTTCCTGGGAAGCCGTTGCCTCCGCCCAGCTCAGCACCCCGACACTCTCCATAGCCACGCCCGGCCTGCCCTTCGACCCCGCCGACCCTCCGACCTCTGGGCGGCCATCTTGGCTGCCATGCGGCCTAGCGGTAGCCGTAGCCACCAGGCTGCCTCCATGCGGCCCAGCTCCCACTCCACCAGCCGATCCTGCTGCTCCCGTTCCTCCGCTCGTGCCCACCGCCGGCGGTCCCGTCGGCCTCCTCTCCAGCACACCCGTCACCAGAGGAGCCCCTGCGGGGGAAACAGAAACCCCCCCACCGCCAGTTCTCCCCACCACCGCTCCCGCGTAACTCTGTCTCTTCGGACACCTCAAAAAGAGGTGATCCTTAGACCCGCACAAGGAACACTCCCTTCTCTCCCCACAGTCCTTCACCACGTGCCCCACCACCCCACAACGCACACACCGCTGCGCCACACATTCGCTTCTCAAATGCCCCTCTTCCCCACATCCCCAACAAACAGTAGGTAAGTCCGGTAAAAACACCCTCCCACGGTCTGTCCCCAGTGCAAACAAATGTGGAGGCCGCAGCTGGCGGCCCTCCCCAGAAAAGCGAAACCGCACACTATACCTCCACTTGCCCGTCCAAAATCCGTTGCCGTCTGTGACCTTCTCCCCCGGTGACACTGCGCTACAGTACCGGCTAAGGAACCCCCGGACGTCCAGCTCCAATACGTGCGGGTTGAAGACCTGCACCACGACCACGTTGGCTGCGCTCCACACCACGCGCTTTATTCCCACGATCCTTGGGTCTCCCTTTCCCTTCCCGAACGCCACGCGCAGATCCTCCTCCGTCTTGAACGTGACGTCATGCCTCCCCAACGCCGGGTAATCCTGTAAACACAGGACGTCCGCTCCCGATAATCCCAGTACGCCCTTCAGGATGACCTCTCCAAACCCTGCCCGATCCAGCTCCGTCCTCCTTGCCTCCGGGATCAGGTACCGAATAGCATATCTCGGAATCCCCTTCGTCTGCTCCATCAAATCCGCCATCGCTGCCTCGGGTATTCCGATTGATAAGAACAGATACTACACTTGATCTTAGCCAAAAGGCCGAGAAGCGATACCCCACAACTGCACGGGGTGCGGCGGCCCCTCTAGCGACGCCCCCCGCGCTCACATGGTTACGGGGGGAGGCGGGGCCAGCAAAAGCGGACCGCCGCCGCCGCCGCCGCCGCCGCCGCAAAACAAAACACCACGACGCTTGACTTTGGACAGGCAGGTGCAGCTCCGCCGAAGCAGAGCTTCCAAAAATACCGTAAACTCGGGGCAGTTCCCCTCCACGGAAATCTTTAGTAAAAGGCGAAAGATTTGTACGAGATGAAGAGAAACCCGAGCGATGGCTGCCACAGGGCACGCCGGACGGAGAGCATGAACGGCGCCGGTCGTGGACGTGAGGGTGACTCCAAGGCGTTGCCCAGTGGCAACAAGACGGCAGTATCAACATCCCCTTTAAATTTAAATGTGTAAAAAAAAAAAAAAAAAACAAAAAAAAAAAAAAAAAAAAAAAAAAAAAAAAGAGTAAAAGGGCGGGAAAACCCAAAAGGGGCCGAAAAGGGAGGTGGCGCGGTTGGCCAAAACACCTGGCAAGGACTCCTGCTGCTGCGTCTGCTCTGCTAAGGAGGATTTCATCACAGTCAGTCAGTCAGTCAGTCAGTCAGTCAGTCAGTTCCACTGGGTTGGTTCTTTTCTTACACAGTCAAAGGAATGTGCACCGTTCCCGGAGTCGCTGCAATACCGGGTCGATGCGTGGAGCGGACGGAGCAAGCCCCTCTTCCGTCTCCCTGTTCCAAAAATCAGATTAATATATGGTCCTCGGGTAGAGGACGTATCAGATATTAAACTGATAAGAACAGATACTACACTTGATCTTAGCCAAAAGGCCGAGAAGCGATACCCCACAACTGCACGGGGTGCGGCGGCCCCTCTAGCGACGCCCCCCGCGCTCACATGGTTACGGGGGGAGGCGGGGCCAGCAAAAGCGGACCGCCGCCGCCGCCGCCGCCGCCGCCGCAAAACAAAACACCACGACGCTTGACTTTGGACAGGCAGGTGCAGCTCCGCCGAAGCAGAGCTTCCAAAAATACCGTAAACTCGGGGCAGTTCCCCTCCACGGAAATCTTTAGTAAAAGGCGAAAGATTTGTACGAGATGAAGAGAAACCCGAGCGATGGCTGCCACAGGGCACGCCGGACGGAGAGCATGAACGGCGCCGGTCGTGGACGTGAGGGTGACTCCAAGGCGTTGCCCAGTGGCAACAAGACGGCAGTATCAACATCCCCTTTAAATTTAAATGTGTAAAAAAAAAAAAAAAAAAACAAAAAAAAAAAAAAAAAAAAAAAAAAAAAAAAGAGTAAAAGGGCGGGAAAACCCAAAAGGGGCCGAAAAGGGAGGTGGCGCGGTTGGCCAAAACACCTGGCAAGGACTCCTGCTGCTGCGTCTGCTCTGCTAAGGAGGATTTCATCACAGTCAGTCAGTCAGTCAGTCAGTCAGTCAGTCAGTTCCACTGGGTTGGTTCTTTTCTTACACAGTCAAAGGAATGTGCACCGTTCCCGGAGTCGCTGCAATACCGGGTCGATGCGTGGAGCGGACGGAGCAAGCCCCTCTTCCGTCTCCCTGTTCCAAAAATCAGATTAATATATGGTCCTCGGGTAGAGGACGTATCAGATATTAAACTGATAAGAACAGATACTACACTTGATCTTAGCCAAAAGGCCGAGAAGCGATACCCCACAACTGCACGGGGTGCGGCGGCCCCTCTAGCGACGCCCCCCGCGCTCACATGGTTACGGGGGGAGGCGGGGCCAGCAAAAGCGGACCGCCGCCGCCGCCGCCGCCGCCGCCGCAAAACAAAACACCACGACGCTTGACTTTGGACAGGCAGGTGCAGCTCCGCCGAAGCAGAGCTTCCAAAAATACCGTAAACTCGGGGCAGTTCCCCTCCACGGAAATCTTTAGTAAAAGGCGAAAGATTTGTACGAGATGAAGAGAAACCCGAGCGATGGCTGCCACAGGGCACGCCGGACGGAGAGCATGAACGGCGCCGGTCGTGGACGTGAGGGTGACTCCAAGGCGTTGCCCAGTGGCAACAAGACGGCAGTATCAACATCCCCTTTAAATTTAAATGTGTAAAAAAAAAAAAAAAAAAACAAAAAAAAAAAAAAAAAAAAAAAAAAAAAAAGAGTAAAAGGGCGGGAAAACCCAAAAGGGGCCGAAAAGGGAGGTGGCGCGGTTGGCCAAAACACCTGGCAAGGACTCCTGCTGCTGCGTCTGCTCTGCTAAGGAGGATTTCATCACAGTCAGTCAGTCAGTCAGTCAGTCAGTCAGTCAGTTCCACTGGGTTGGTTCTTTTCTTACACAGTCAAAGGAATGTGCACCGTTCCCGGAGTCGCTGCAATACCGGGTCGATGCGTGGAGCGGACGGAGCAAGCCCCTCTTCCGTCTCCCTGTTCCAAAAATCAGATTAATATATGGTCCTCGGGTAGAGGACGTATCAGATATTAAACTGATAAGAACAGATACTACACTTGATCTTAGCCAAAAGGCCGAGAAGCGATACCCCACAACTGCACGGGGTGCGGCGGCCCCTCTAGCGACGCCCCCCGCGCTCACATGGTTACGGGGGGAGGCGGGGCCAGCAAAAGCGGACCGCCGCCGCCGCCGCCGCCGCCGCCGCAAAACAAAACACCACGACGCTTGACTTTGGACAGGCAGGTGCAGCTCCGCCGAAGCAGAGCTTCCAAAAATACCGTAAACTCGGGGCAGTTCCCCTCCACGGAAATCTTTAGTAAAAGGCGAAAGATTTGTACGAGATGAAGAGAAACCCGAGCGATGGCTGCCACAGGGCACGCCGGACGGAGAGCATGAACGGCGCCGGTCGTGGACGTGAGGGTGACTCCAAGGCGTTGCCCAGTGGCAACAAGACGGCAGTATCAACATCCCCTTTAAATTTAAATGTGTAAAAAAAAAAAAAAAAAAACAAAAAAAAAAAAAAAAAAAAAAAAAAAAAAAGAGTAAAAGGGCGGGAAAACCCAAAAGGGGCCGAAAAGGGAGGTGGCGCGGTTGGCCAAAACACCTGGCAAGGACTCCTGCTGCTGCGTCTGCTCTGCTAAGGAGGATTTCATCACAGTCAGTCAGTCAGTCAGTCAGTCAGTCAGTCAGTTCCACTGGGTTGGTTCTTTTCTTACACAGTCAAAGGAATGTGCACCGTTCCCGGAGTCGCTGCAATACCGGGTCGATGCGTGGAGCGGACGGAGCAAGCCCCTCTTCCGTCTCCCTGTTCCAAAAATCAGATTAATATATGGTCCTCGGGTAGAGGACGTATCAGATATTAAACTGATAAGAACAGATACTACACTTGATCTTAGCCAAAAGGCCGAGAAGCGATACCCCACAACTGCACGGGGTGCGGCGGCCCCTCTAGCGACGCCCCCCGCGCTCACATGGTTACGGGGGGAGGCGGGGCCAGCAAAAGCGGACCGCCGCCGCCGCCGCCGCCGCCGCCGCAAAACAAAACACCACGACGCTTGACTTTGGACAGGCAGGTGCAGCTCCGCCGAAGCAGAGCTTCCAAAAATACCGTAAACTCGGGGCAGTTCCCCTCCACGGAAATCTTTAGTAAAAGGCGAAAGATTTGTACGAGATGAAGAGAAACCCGAGCGATGGCTGCCACAGGGCACGCCGGACGGAGAGCATGAACGGCGCCGGTCGTGGACGTGAGGGTGACTCCAAGGCGTTGCCCAGTGGCAACAAGACGGCAGTATCAACATCCCCTTTAAATTTAAATGTGTAAAAAAAAAAAAAAAAAAACAAAAAAAAAAAAAAAAAAAAAAAAAAAAAAAGAGTAAAAGGGCGGGAAAACCCAAAAGGGGCCGAAAAGGGAGGTGGCGCGGTTGGCCAAAACACCTGGCAAGGACTCCTGCTGCTGCGTCTGCTCTGCTAAGGAGGATTTCATCACAGTCAGTCAGTCAGTCAGTCAGTCAGTCAGTCAGTTCCACTGGGTTGGTTCTTTTCTTACACAGTCAAAGGAATGTGCACCGTTCCCGGAGTCGCTGCAATACCGGGTCGATGCGTGGAGCGGACGGAGCAAGCCCCTCTTCCGTCTCCCTGTTCCAAAAATCAGATTAATATATGGTCCTCGGGTAGAGGACGTATCAGATATTAAACTGATAAGAACAGATACTACACTTGATCTTAGCCAAAAGGCCGAGAAGCGATACCCCACAACTGCACGGGGTGCGGCGGCCCCTCTAGCGACGCCCCCCGCGCTCACATGGTTACGGGGGGAGGCGGGGCCAGCAAAAGCGGACCGCCGCCGCCGCCGCCGCCGCCGCCGCAAAACAAAACACCACGACGCTTGACTTTGGACAGGCAGGTGCAGCTCCGCCGAAGCAGAGCTTCCAAAAATACCGTAAACTCGGGGCAGTTCCCCTCCACGGAAATCTTTAGTAAAAGGCGAAAGATTTGTACGAGATGAAGAGAAACCCGAGCGATGGCTGCCACAGGGCACGCCGGACGGAGAGCATGAACGGCGCCGGTCGTGGACGTGAGGGTGACTCCAAGGCGTTGCCCAGTGGCAACAAGACGGCAGTATCAACATCCCCTTTAAATTTAAATGTGTAAAAAAAAAAAAAAAAAACAAAAAAAAAAAAAAAAAAAAATAAAAAAAAAGAGTAAAAGGGCGGGAAAACCCAAAAGGGGCCGAAAAGGGAGGTGGCGCGGTTGGCCAAAACACCTGGCAAGGACTCCTGCTGCTGCGTCTGCTCTGCTAAGGAGGATTTCATCACAGTCAGTCAGTCAGTCAGTCAGTCAGTCAGTCAGTTCCACTGGGTTGGTTCTTTTCTTACACAGTCAAAGGAATGTGCACCGTTCCCGGAGTCGCTGCAATACCGGGTCGATGCGTGGAGCGGACGGAGCAAGCCCCTCTTCCGTCTCCCTGTTCCAAAAATCAGATTAATATATGGTCCTCGGGTAGAGGACGTATCAGATATTAAACTGATAAGAACAGATACTACACTTGATCTTAGCCAAAAGGCCGAGAAGCGATACCCCACAACTGCACGGGGTGCGGCGGCCCCTCTAGCGACGCCCCCCGCGCTCACATGGTTACGGGGGGAGGCGGGGCCAGCAAAAGCGGACCGCCGCCGCCGCCGCCGCCGCCGCCGCAAAACAAAACACCACGACGCTTGACTTTGGACAGGCAGGTGCAGCTCCGCCGAAGCAGAGCTTCCAAAAATACCGTAAACTCGGGGCAGTTCCCCTCCACGGAAATCTTTAGTAAAAGGCGAAAGATTTGTACGAGATGAAGAGAAACCCGAGCGATGGCTGCCACAGGGCACGCCGGACGGAGAGCATGAACGGCGCCGGTCGTGGACGTGAGGGTGACTCCAAGGCGTTGCCCAGTGGCAACAAGACGGCAGTATCAACATCCCCTTTAAATTTAAATGTGTAAAAAAAAAAAAAAAAAACAAAAAAAAAAAAAAAAAAAAAAAAAAAAAAAAGAGTAAAAGGGCGGGAAAACCCAAAAGGGGCCGAAAAGGGAGGTGGCGCGGTTGGCCAAAACACCTGGCAAGGACTCCTGCTGCTGCGTCTGCTCTGCTAAGGAGGATTTCATCACAGTCAGTCAGTCAGTCAGTCAGTCAGTCAGTCAGTTCCACTGGGTTGGTTCTTTTCTTACACAGTCAAAGGAATGTGCACCGTTCCCGGAGTCGCTGCAATACCGGGTCGATGCGTGGAGCGGACGGAGCAAGCCCCTCTTCCGTCTCCCTGTTCCAAAAATCAGATTAATATATGGTCCTCGGGTAGAGGACGTATCAGATATTAAACTGATAAGAACAGATACTACACTTGATCTTAGCCAAAAGGCCGAGAAGCGATACCCCACAACTGCACGGGGTGCGGCGGCCCCTCTAGCGACGCCCCCCGCGCTCACATGGTTACGGGGGGAGGCGGGGCCAGCAAAAGCGGACCGCCGCCGCCGCCGCCGCCGCCGCCGCAAAACAAAACACCACGACGCTTGACTTTGGACAGGCAGGTGCAGCTCCGCCGAAGCAGAGCTTCCAAAAATACCGTAAACTCGGGGCAGTTCCCCTCCACGGAAATCTTTAGTAAAAGGCGAAAGATTTGTACGAGATGAAGAGAAACCCGAGCGATGGCTGCCACAGGGCACGCCGGACGGAGAGCATGAACGGCGCCGGTCGTGGACGTGAGGGTGACTCCAAGGCGTTGCCCAGTGGCAACAAGACGGCAGTATCAACATCCCCTTTAAATTTAAATGTGTAAAAAAAAAAAAAAAAAAACAAAAAAAAAAAAAAAAAAAAATAAAAAAAAAGAGTAAAAGGGCGGGAAAACCCAAAAGGGGCCGAAAAGGGAGGTGGCGCGGTTGGCCAAAACACCTGGCAAGGACTCCTGCTGCTGCGTCTGCTCTGCTAAGGAGGATTTCATCACAGTCAGTCAGTCAGTCAGTCAGTCAGTCAGTCAGTTCCACTGGGTTGGTTCTTTTCTTACACAGTCAAAGGAATGTGCACCGTTCCCGGAGTCGCTGCAATACCGGGTCGATGCGTGGAGCGGACGGAGCAAGCCCCTCTTCCGTCTCCCTGTTCCAAAAATCAGATTAATATATGGTCCTCGGGTAGAGGACGTATCAGATATTAAACTGATAAGAACAGATTTTTTTTTTTTTTTTTTTTTATTGAATATAAACAGTGCGAAGCAGCCTTGAAAATACAACACACAGGAGATACACACAGGATACACACAACACACAAAAGATACAGAAGGAAGTTTAAGTTTAAGCTAAGCTAGAGGCTGCTGCCATAAACAATAACACATAACATAACATAACAACGACCCAGGCACACAGGCCCGGCCAAACACAGTGAATGACATACACACATATACGAAAAACCTTACCCACCCACAACACACTGTTTAATCCACCCAATACATCAAACCAGCACACCCACAAACACAGAAACACAGATACACAACCCCATCACACAAAACACATCAACCCAAACCCATCGTCCGCTTTACGCTCTCCACGTCCCATCCCCCCACCTGAACAGTAGGGGGCGGCCTCTCCCCCCTCCCTAGCCCCTGTGCAGTTCCACCTCCGACCACCGGGGGCGGAGCCCCCACCGGTACAACCACAGTCGTCTCCACCTTCTGCCGGCTCACAGGACCTGCCGTTGCCCTCCCATCCACTAGAGGGCGCTTCACTGCCCCCGCCGCCGCCGACACTTCCACCATCTCCTGCTCCTGCGAAGCAGAAGCATCCGCCCAGCTGGACTCCACCGTCTTCCCCACAGCCACGCCCTCCACGACCTCCAACCCAGCCACACCTTTGACCTTAGGACGGCCATCTTGGGTGCCATGCGGCTTAGCGGTAGCCGTAGCAGCCGAGCAGCCAACCTGGCTACCCTGCGGCCCAGCCACCACACCACCAGCCGACACAGCAGGCACCGGCACCAACACTCCACTCCCAGTCCCCGTCTTCTCCACCACCGGCACCGTCTTTGCAGGCCTCTGCTTCCCCTCACCCGACACCGCGGGAGCCCCCGTACCAAGAGCAGGAGCCCCCGCAGCGCCAGTCACCACCCCAGCATAGCTACGCCGTTTAGCACACCCAGCAAACAAATGATCAGTGCCCCCACATAAAACACACTCCTTCAACTTAACACAATCTTTCACCACGTGTCCCACAGCCCCACAGCGCAAACATGACTTCACATTACATTCCCCACGTAAATGCCCCACACCCCCACACCCCCAGCACTCACTTGGCAAGTCCGGTATGAACACTCTCCCCCGGTCAGGTCCCAGAGCAAACGCGTAGGGAGGCCGCACCACACGACCCCCCGACGAACGAAAGCCCGCAACGAAGCTCCACTTTCCCGTCCAAAATCCATTAGTGTCCAAAATCCGCTGCCCATCCGACAGGTCCACGCAGTACCGTTCCAAAAAGCTCCAGACATCCTCCAACAGCACGTGGGGGTTAAAGACCTGCACGATGACTGTGTTGGTCGCGCCCCACTTCGCCGCACACATCCCCTCCGCCGCCACGATTTTCCCAGACGGAATCGTCCACCGCCGATACCCCTCGGTCATCCCCGCCATCGTCCGGAAGGTCAAATCAAAACAGGTCCCATCCACCGCTCCCTGCAGGCACAGCACCTCCTTGTCCGTCATCCGAAGCCGCTCCTTGACAATCTGTGCTCCGAATACCTCCCGAGTCACCATCTCCCTTTTCTCCACCGGCACCAGGAACCGAATTCCATACTTCGGGATCCCCGTCCACGTTTCAATGGCCACCATCGCTATCTCTGCTACTTGATCTTAGCCAAAAGGCCGAGAAGCGATACCCCACAACTGCACGGGGTGCGGCGGCCCCTCTAGCGACGCCCCCCGCGCTCACATGGTTACGGGGGGAGGCGGGGCCAGCAAAAGCGGACCGCCGCCGCCGCCGCCGCCGCCGCCGCAAAACAAAACACCACGACGCTTGACTTTGGACAGGCAGGTGCAGCTCCGCCGAAGCAGAGCTTCCAAAAATACCGTAAACTCGGGGCAGTTCCCCTCCACGGAAATCTTTAGTAAAAGGCGAAAGATTTGTACGAGATGAAGAGAAACCCGAGCGATGGCTGCCACAGGGCACGCCGGACGGAGAGCATGAACGGCGCCGGTCGTGGACGTGAGGGTGACTCCAAGGCGTTGCCCAGTGGCAACAAGACGGCAGTATCAACATCCCCTTTAAATTTAAATGTGTAAAAAAAAAAAAAAAAAAACAAAAAAAAAAAAAAAAAAAAATAAAAAAAAAGAGTAAAAGGGCGGGAAAACCCAAAAGGGGCCGAAAAGGGAGGTGGCGCGGTTGGCCAAAACACCTGGCAAGGACTCCTGCTGCTGCGTCTGCTCTGCTAAGGAGGATTTCATCACAGTCAGTCAGTCAGTCAGTCAGTCAGTCAGTCAGTTCCACTGGGTTGGTTCTTTTCTTACACAGTCAAAGGAATGTGCACCGTTCCCGGAGTCGCTGCAATACCGGGTCGATGCGTGGAGCGGACGGAGCAAGCCCCTCTTCCGTCTCCCTGTTCCAAAAATCAGATTAATATATGGTCCTCGGGTAGAGGACGTATCAGATATTAAACTGATAAGAACAGATTTTTTGTATTGAAGTTTATTCATACCAGATTCAAAATATACAAAGCATAGTTACAGCCAGAACATGAAGAATTCAGAAAGCAGAGAAAAAGAAAAAGAGAAAAAAGAAAGGCTGCAACATACGGGCACAAATGCCCCTTTGAGAAAGACTCGGGCACGCAGGCCCAGCCAAAAACAACCCCATAACACTTACATCACTATTACACAGTTAATTACACAAACCCACCACCAGTAACCCACTATTCCATGCCCATAGTCCGCTTCAAACTGTCCACATCCCATCCAGCAATCTGCGCAGGAGGGGGGCGACTCCCCCGTCCTGCGGTCCGCCTCTCCGTCACCGACTCCACCGAATCCATCGACTCCTCCAACTCCAGCTCCTCCGACTCGCCCGTAGTCCCCATCTCAGCCACCAGGGGCAGGGAGCGTCCGAAGGCCGCCACCCCCTCCCCCGGCCGCTGACGCCGCACCGGAGCACTCACCGGACCTCCACCCTCCAGGGGGCGCTTCCCAGACACCATCGCCAGCTCCACCATCTCCTCTTCCTGGGAGGCGGTTGCCTCCGCCCAGCTCGACACCTCGACCCTCTCCTTGGCCACGCCCGACCCCGCCGACCCTCCGACCTCTGGGCGGCCATCTTGGCTGCCATGCGGCCTAGCGGTAGCCGTAGCCACCTGGCTGCCTCCATGCGGCCCCGCTCCAGCTCCTCCAGCAGATACTGCAGCTCCCGTCACTCCACTCGCACCAGCCACCGCTCCCGCTCCTCCAGCAGATACTGCAGCTCCCTTCACTCCGCTCGCACCCGCCGTCACCGGTCCCGTCGACCTCCTCTCCAGCGCACCAGTCGTCGGAGGAGCCCCTGCGGGGGAAACAGAAACCCCCCCACCACCAGATAGCCCCAAAACTGCTCCCGCATAGCTCTGTCTCTTAGGGCACCTCAGAAAGAGGTGATCCTTGTCCCCACACAATGAACACTCCCTTCTCTCCCCACAGTCCTTCACCACATGCCCCACCACCCCACAACGCACGCACCGCTGCGCAACACATTCACTCCTCAAGTGCCCCTCTTCCCCACATCCCCAGCAAACAGTTGGCAAGTCTGGTAAAAACACCCTCCCACGATCCGACCCCAGAGCAAACAAATGCGGAGGCCGCAGCTGGCGGCCCTCCCCAGAAACACGAAAACGTACACTGTACCTCCACTTTCCAGTCCAAAATCCGTTTGCGTCCGTGACCTTCTCCCCTTGTGACACCGTGCTGCAGTACCGACTCAGGAACACCCGTACATCCAGCTCCAACACGTGCGGGTTGAAGACCTGCACCACCACCGCGTTGGCTGCGCTCCACACCACGCGCTTGATTCCCGTAATCCTAGCGTCTCCTTTCCCCTTCCATAATGCGACCTGTAGGTCCTCCTCCGTCTTGAAGGTGACGTCGAACCTCCCCAACGCCGGGTAATCCTGGAGACACAGCACGTCCGCTCCTGCCAGGCCCAGCACACCCTTCAGGATAATCCCTCCAAAGCCAGCCCGATCCAACTCCGCCCTCCTTCCCTCCGGGATCAGATACCGAATCGCATGCTTCGGTATCCCCTTCGTCGCATCCGTCACGTCCACAGTCGCCATCTCGGTTAGTCCAAGTGATAAGAACAGATTTTTTTTTTTTTTTTATATTCGTTTATTGCATGACATGAGTCAAACCATACATACGTCCCCCTGGACGACCAAAAAACACCAGTAAAGAAAAACACGCCCACCGGACGTCAAAAGAAAATTATACCATCCCTAAACCATACAACATCAAACCAAACCATACAGTCATCAATACAGACTAAACCATACAACATCAAACCAAACCATACAGTCATCAGTACAGACAACCCAAAGCCACAAAACCCCAACAAATGAAATGCACAGCCATCATCAAACAATCATGCGTACTAGGGCCAGAACACGTCACTTGACTTTAATCAGCCCATTCACAAAACTACCAACAAGAACATACCCATCACCAAACACACATCACAGCGAAGAGTCCACATTCCTAGGCTCCACCAGAAGAGTAGTAGCCTTCAAACTGTCCTCATCGCACCCCAGAAGAAAATCCGGGGAGGCCCCGCCTCCAGCCACCACGACACAACTGGCCTCGTCGCCCACGGCCTCCATATCCTCGCAGTCGACCTTGCAAACACCCATCAGTCTCTTCCACTTGGCTCGACCATGCCAGTCAGCCGCTTCAAATTCTTCTCGTCCCAGCCCAGGAGCAAATCCGAGCCGACCACCAACTCCTCACAGGGCCTGCCATCATCGACCTCAATCTCCTCCTCGCTGTCGCCATCGCCATCGCCATCATCCTCCTCCAGGGGGGTGACCTGGCCAAACACCTGCACTGTCGGGCACGACCTGAGGCGGCGCACCGGAGTCTCCTCCGACCCGCTGTCCTCCAGGGGGCGCTTCCCTGCAGCTGACACCACTCCTGTGATCACCCCCTCCTCATCGAAGGGGCAATCAGCCCATGACCTAGGTGAAACCTCTCCCGCCGACTCATCCCCAGCAACACCCGCACATGTCTCCTCAGCCACAGCCTGGGGGGAATCAGCTGTAGGCCTATGGGAAAGCACACTGACAACATTAACTGCCTGGGGAGCTGCAAACTGAGATGAACCCTCCGGGGTGGGAACAGAGGGCCTCTCAGCAGCAGCTCCATGTGCACTCACCACCTGCTCACTGCTAGCCACCATCTTCGTTACCACATGGCTCACCACCTGCTCGTCGTTAGCCGCCATCTTAGCGACCACATGGCCACCGACAGACAAAGGACCAGCAAGCCTCGAAAGAGTCCTCCCGGGGGGTATAGGGGACTCCTCTCCAGCAGCCGACCGCACGTCCGTCGGTCCTCGACCCTCTGACTCTTCACGACCCACAGCAGCACTCTTCCGACCTGGGCAGGCTCTAAACAGGTGCTCCGAAGACCCACAAAGACTGCAGGTCTTCGGAGCCAAACATTTCGCTGCCATGTGCTCCGTAGAGCCGCAATGGCGGCACCTGGTTACTTTACAGTCCTCTCTAACATGTCCATTCTCCCCACACTTCCAACAACCTCCAGGCCTCCCAGGGACAAACAAGTAGCCCCTGTCTGGCCCCAAGGCGAAGGACTGGGGAGGCGAAGCCCCAACTTTAAAGCGCACTTTAAACCTTCTCCTTCCCGTCCAGAAACCCCTTGAATCAGTCACTTTAGCACCCTCTCTCACATCATGGCAATACCTCTTCAAAAAAGCAACAATATCTTCTTCTAACACAAAAGGATTGAACATGTGCACAAAAACATGAGTCTCTGACGAACAAAGCACCATACCCCTCAAAAAATCCACATGCAACTTCTCACTAATCCTCTTCTTAGCCATTTCAAAAAACATTTCAGTCCGAAAAGTAACGTCAAACGTACCTTGCGGCCGATACTCCTGCAAGCAAAGGACCTCCCGCACTCCCAAATCAAAAATGTCCAGCAAAACCTTGTCCGAAAAGTACTCCCTCTTCATCTCCGTCCTCCTGCTCACCGGAACCACAAAGCGGATCGTGTTCCTTAATCTCAATGGACCCAACGTCCCCATCGCCTTCCCGTCGTGTGCGCGAGGTGCTCCACTTGATCTTAGCCAAAAGGCCGAGAAGCGATACCCCACAACTGCACGGGGTGCGGCGGCCCCTCTAGCGACGCCCCCCGCGCTCACATGGTTACGGGGGGAGGCGGGGCCAGCAAAAGCGGACCGCCGCCGCCGCCGCCGCCGCCGCCGCAAAACAAAACACCACGACGCTTGACTTTGGACAGGCAGGTGCAGCTCCGCCGAAGCAGAGCTTCCAAAAATACCGTAAACTCGGGGCAGTTCCCCTCCACGGAAATCTTTAGTAAAAGGCGAAAGATTTGTACGAGATGAAGAGAAACCCGAGCGATGGCTGCCACAGGGCACGCCGGACGGAGAGCATGAACGGCGCCGGTCGTGGACGTGAGGGTGACTCCAAGGCGTTGCCCAGTGGCAACAAGACGGCAGTATCAACATCCCCTTTAAATTTAAATGTGTAAAAAAAAAAAAAAAAAACAAAAAAAAAAAAAAAAAAAAAATAAAAAAAAAGAGTAAAAGGGCGGGAAAACCCAAAAGGGGCCGAAAAGGGAGGTGGCGCGGTTGGCCAAAACACCTGGCAAGGACTCCTGCTGCTGCGTCTGCTCTGCTAAGGAGGATTTCATCACAGTCAGTCAGTCAGTCAGTCAGTCAGTCAGTCAGTTCCACTGGGTTGGTTCTTTTCTTACACAGTCAAAGGAATGTGCACCGTTCCCGGAGTCGCTGCAATACCGGGTCGATGCGTGGAGCGGACGGAGCAAGCCCCTCTTCCGTCTCCCTGTTCCAAAAATCAGATTAATATATGGTCCTCGGGTAGAGGACGTATCAGATATTAAACTGATAAGAACAGATACTACACTTGATCTTAGCCAAAAGGCCGAGAAGCGATACCCCACAACTGCACGGGGTGCGGCGGCCCCTCTAGCGACGCCCCCCGCGCTCACATGGTTACGGGGGGAGGCGGGGCCAGCAAAAGCGGACCGCCGCCGCCGCCGCCGCCGCCGCCGCAAAACAAAACACCACGACGCTTGACTTTGGACAGGCAGGTGCAGCTCCGCCGAAGCAGAGCTTCCAAAAATACCGTAAACTCGGGGCAGTTCCCCTCCACGGAAATCTTTAGTAAAAGGCGAAAGATTTGTACGAGATGAAGAGAAACCCGAGCGATGGCTGCCACAGGGCACGCCGGACGGAGAGCATGAACGGCGCCGGTCGTGGACGTGAGGGTGACTCCAAGGCGTTGCCCAGTGGCAACAAGACGGCAGTATCAACATCCCCTTTAAATTTAAATGTGTAAAAAAAAAAAAAAAAAACAAAAAAAAAAAATAAAAAAAAAAAAAAAAAAGAGTAAAAGGGCGGGAAAACCCAAAAGGGGCCGAAAAGGGAGGTGGCGCGGTTGGCCAAAACACCTGGCAAGGACTCCTGCTGCTGCGTCTGCTCTGCTAAGGAGGATTTCATCACAGTCAGTCAGTCAGTCAGTCAGTCAGTCAGTCAGTTCCACTGGGTTGGTTCTTTTCTTACACAGTCAAAGGAATGTGCACCGTTCCCGGAGTCGCTGCAATACCGGGTCGATGCGTGGAGCGGACGGAGCAAGCCCCTCTTCCGTCTCCCTGTTCCAAAAATCAGATTAATATATGGTCCTCGGGTAGAGGACGTATCAGATATTAAACTGATAAGAACAGATTTATATTGAAGTTTATTCATACCAAATCATAATCATTATCAAATCATAGTTACAGCCAGAACATGAAGAACGCAGAAAGCACAGAAAGAGAAAAAGAGAAAAAGAAAGGCTGCAACATACGGGCACAATCGCCCCATAGAAAAGAGCTCGGGCACACAGGCCCAGCCGAAGACAAACCCCATAACTCAATCCCAACCCACCCACACACAAACATCCCTACTCCTCCCCACACACCATAAAACACCCGCACTTACACAATCCCACCACCAACAACCCACTAGTCCATGCCCATAGTCCGCTTCAAACTGTCCACATCCCACCCAGCAAGCTGGGCAGGAGGGGGGCGACTCCCCCGTCCTACGGTCCGCCTCTCCGTCACCGACTCCACCGAATCCGCCGACTCATCCGACTCCCGCTCCACCAACTCGCCCGTAGTTCCCGATTCCGCCACCAGGGGCAGGGAGCGATCAAAGGCCGCCACCCCCTCCCCCGGCCGCTGACGCCGCACGGGAGCACTCTCCGGACCTCCGCCCTCCAGGGGGCGCTTCCCAGACACCATCGCCATCTCCGCCATCTCCTCTTCCTGGGAAGCCGTTGCCTCCGCCCAGCTCAGCACCCCGACACTCTCCATGGCCACGCCCGGCCTGCCCTTCGACCCCGCCGACCCTCCGACCTCTGGGCGGCCATCTTGGCTGCCATGCGGCCTAGCGGTAGCCGTAGCCACCAGGCTGCCTCCATGCGGCCCAGCTCCCACTCCACCAGCAGATCCTGCAGCTCCCGTTCCTCCGCTCGTGCCCACCGCCGGCGGTCCCGTCGGCCTCCTCTCCAGCACATCCTTCACCAAAGGAGCCCCTGCGGGGGAAACAGAAACCCCCCCACCGCCAGATCTCCCCACCACCGCTCCCGCATAACTCTGTCTCTTCGGGCACCTCAGAAACAGGTGATCCTTAGACCCACACAAAGAACACTCCCTTCTCTCCCCACAGTCCTTCACCACGTGCCCCACCACCCCACAACGCACACACCGCTGCGCCACACATTCGCTCCTCAAATGCCCCTCTTCCCCACATCCCCAACAAACAGTAGGTAAGTCCGGTAAAAACACCCTCCCACGGTCTGTCCCCAGAGCAAACAAATGTGGCGGCCGCAGCTGGCGGCCCTCCCCAGAAGTACGAAACCGCACACAATACCTCCACTTGCCCGTCCAAAATCCATTGCCGTCTGTGACCTTCTCCCCCGATGACACCGTGCTACAATACCGGCTAAGGAACCCCCGGACGTCCAGCTCCAACACGTGCGGATTAAAAACCTGCACCACCACCACGTTGGCTGCGCTCCACACCACTCGCTTGATTCCCACGATCCTTGGGTCTCCTTTCCCCTTCCCGTATGCCACGCGCAGATCCTCCTCCGTCCTAAACGTGACGTCATGCCTCCCCAACGCCGGGTAATCCTGAAAGCACAGCACGTCCGCTCCCGATAATCCCAACACGCCTTTCAAGATGACCTCGCCGAACCCAGCCCGATCCAGCTCCCTCCTCCTCGCCTCCGGGATCAGGTACCGAATCGCATACCTCGGGATCCCCTTCGTCGCCTCCAACAGATCCGCCATCGCTGCCTCGGGTAATCCTTGTTTGATAAGAACAGATACTACACTTGATCTTAGCCAAAAGGCCGAGAAGCGATACCCCACAACTGCACGGGGTGCGGCGGCCCCTCTAGCGACGCCCCCCGCGCTCACATGGTTACGGGGGGAGGCGGGGCCAGCAAAAGCGGACCGCCGCCGCCGCCGCCGCCGCCGCCGCAAAACAAAACACCACGACGCTTGACTTTGGACAGGCAGGTGCAGCTCCGCCGAAGCAGAGCTTCCAAAAATACCGTAAACTCGGGGCAGTTCCCCTCCACGGAAATCTTTAGTAAAAGGCGAAAGATTTGTACGAGATGAAGAGAAACCCGAGCGATGGCTGCCACAGGGCACGCCGGACGGAGAGCATGAACGGCGCCGGTCGTGGACGTGAGGGTGACTCCAAGGCGTTGCCCAGTGGCAACAAGACGGCAGTATCAACATCCCCTTTAAATTTAAATGTGTAAAAAAAAAAAAAAAAAACAAAAAAAAAAAAAAAAAAAAAAAAAAAAAAAAAAGAGTAAAAGGGCGGGAAAACCCAAAAGGGGCCGAAAAGGGAGGTGGCGCGGTTGGCCAAAACACCTGGCAAGGACTCCTGCTGCTGCGTCTGCTCTGCTAAGGAGGATTTCATCACAGTCAGTCAGTCAGTCAGTCAGTCAGTCAGTCAGTTCCACTGGGTTGGTTCTTTTCTTACACAGTCAAAGGAATGTGCACCGTTCCCGGAGTCGCTGCAATACCGGGTCGATGCGTGGAGCGGACGGAGCAAGCCCCTCTTCCGTCTCCCTGTTCCAAAAATCAGATTAATATATGGTCCTCGGGTAGAGGACGTATCAGATATTAAACTGATAAGAACAGATTTTTTTTTTTTTTTTTTTTTTTTTTTATTATTCACATAAGCCATAGCACACCACATAGAAAGACATTTGACATGCCATGCCACCACCACAGGGGGTGCTGGTCCTATGCGGCACAGTAGTCCCACCAGCCTTGAAAAACAAACACAAGATATAACACACAAAAGATACAGAAGGAAGTGAAGTCTAGACTAGAGGCTGTGGTAAAATGGGCACGCAGGCCCCAAGGAACCAGGTACACAAGTGAGCTCGGGCACACAGGCCCAGCCAAAAACAAAAAAAATGTCAAGACACACAAACACAAAACCAACACGTCCACCCTCAGTACACTTTTAATCCACCCCAACACAACCCAACAACAACAACATCAACAACCCAACACAACCCCAATCAGTCCAACATCCCAGTAGTCCTTTTCAAATTCCCCTCATCCCACCCAAGCAAGTCCCCCGAAGAAGGGGGGGAAGGGGAAGAAATCCCCTCCCTCACAGAGCCTGTCGACCCGTCCGACTCCTCCTCGCCACTAGACGCCGCCACCTCCATGGACCCATCACCACCGTCCTCCACCAGCAGGGCCTCGTACCTATTAGAGACGGAGACCCCGCCCCCACCCTTGCACCGGCGGACCGGAGTCCCCGGCGAACCACCTTCACTCCCGTCCTGCAGGGGGCGCTTCACTGCCCCCGACGCCTTCACCGCCGACTCAGCCATCTCCGCTTCCTGGGAAGCAGAAGCAGAAGCCCAGTCGTCCAAACTCCGCCCACCAGCACCAGTCACCGAGCGGCCATCTTGACTGCCATGCGGCCTAGCCGTAGCCGTAGCCACCAAGCAGCCATCTTGGCTACCTCGCTGCCCTGCTCCCGAACCACCAAGAGACGCCGCAGGCGCCTTCACTCCACTCGCTCTTGCCACCGTCGCACCAACAGGCACCGTCTTCACCCCCGCGGGCACAGAAGAGGCCCCCACCGGCACAGTGGGATCCCCCCCCTGGCGTACCAGCCGCTCCGCCTCCTGGAAACTCTTCCACCTGGCACAAGCCGCAGGCTGATGATCCTTCCCTCCACAATACTCACAGCCCTTCACCAGCGCCGACACGTAGCTCCTCCGCTTTTCACAGCCCCCAAAAAGATGGTCCGTCGCCCCACACAAAGAACATTCCCGTAGCTTCTTACAGTCCTTCACCAAGTGTTCCTTAGACCCACACCGCAAACAAGCCAGCACAGTACATTGACTCCGCAAGTGCCCCGCACTCCCACAACCCCAACACTCACTTGGCAAGTCCGGAATAACAATCCTCCCTCTGTCAGGCCCCAAACTGAAGGCGAAGGGAGGCCGCACCTGGCGATTCCCCTCTGACCGAAACAGCACGTGATACGTCCACTTCCCCGTCCAGAAGCCGTTGCTGTCCACGACACGCCGTCCCTGCGGTACCTCCGTGCAATACCGTCCCAGCCAACACCGAACATCCTCCTCCAGCACGTGGGGGTTGAAGACCTGGACCACCACGACATTCATCGGACGCCAAAACCTCATCCGTATTCCAAACTCCAATCTGTTGACTCGTAGTCCTTCCCCAGCCTCCTTCCACCGCCGAACCGCCACCAACATGTCCACCGGCGACCGGAAGGTTACGTCGTAGCCCAACGTCGACGGCAGCAGGCACAGCACCTCCTTGTCCGTTGCCCCCAGCAGCCCCTTCACGATCGCCGCTCCAAAAAGCTCCCTCGAAAACTCCTCCCTCCGCAGCTTCGGGATCCAAAACTGCATTGCATGCTTCGGCACCACCTCCATCACATTCGCCTCCGACACCGCCATCGCTGTCTCTGGTAGTCCACCTGATAAGAACAGATACTACACTTGATCTTAGCCAAAAGGCCGAGAAGCGATACCCCACAACTGCACGGGGTGCGGCGGCCCCTCTAGCGACGCCCCCCGCGCTCACATGGTTACGGGGGGAGGCGGGGCCAGCAAAAGCGGACCGCCGCCGCCGCCGCCGCCGCCGCCGCAAAACAAAACACCACGACGCTTGACTTTGGACAGGCAGGTGCAGCTCCGCCGAAGCAGAGCTTCCAAAAATACCGTAAACTCGGGGCAGTTCCCCTCCACGGAAATCTTTAGTAAAAGGCGAAAGATTTGTACGAGATGAAGAGAAACCCGAGCGATGGCTGCCACAGGGCACGCCGGACGGAGAGCATGAACGGCGCCGGTCGTGGACGTGAGGGTGACTCCAAGGCGTTGCCCAGTGGCAACAAGACGGCAGTATCAACATCCCCTTTAAATTTAAATGTGTAAAAAAAAAAAAAAAAAACAAAAAAAAAAAAAAAAAAAAAAAAAAAAAAAAGAGTAAAAGGGCGGGAAAACCCAAAAGGGGCCGAAAAGGGAGGTGGCGCGGTTGGCCAAAACACCTGGCAAGGACTCCTGCTGCTGCGTCTGCTCTGCTAAGGAGGATTTCATCACAGTCAGTCAGTCAGTCAGTCAGTCAGTCAGTCAGTTCCACTGGGTTGGTTCTTTTCTTACACAGTCAAAGGAATGTGCACCGTTCCCGGAGTCGCTGCAATACCGGGTCGATGCGTGGAGCGGACGGAGCAAGCCCCTCTTCCGTCTCCCTGTTCCAAAAATCAGATTAATATATGGTCCTCGGGTAGAGGACGTATCAGATATTAAACTGATAAGAACAGATTTTTTTATATTGAAGTTTATTCATACCAAATCATAATCATTATCAAATCATAGTTACAGCCAGAACATGAAGAACGCAGAAAGCACAGAAAGAGAAAAAGAGAAAAAGAAAGGCTGCAACATACGGGCACAAACGCCCCATAGAAAAGAGCTCGGGCACACAGGCCCAGCCGAAGACAAACCCCATAACTCAATCCCAACCCACCCACACACAAACATCCCTACTCCTCCCCACACACCATAAAACACCCGCACTTACACAATCCCACCACCAACAACCCACTAGTCCATGCCCATAGTCCGCTTCAAACTGTCCACATCCCACCCAGCAAGCTGGGCAGGAGGGGGGCGACTCCCCCGTCCTACGGTCCGCCTCTCCGTCACCGACTCCACCGAATCCGCCGACTCATCCGACTCCCGCTCCACCAACTCGCCCGTAGTTCCCGATTCCGCCACCAGGGGCAGGGAGCGATCAAAGGCCGCCACCCCCTCCCCCGGCCGCTGACGCCGCACGGGAGCACTCTCCGGACCTCCGCCCTCCAGGGGGCGCTTCCCAGACACCATCGCCATCTCCGCCATCTCCTCTTCCTGGGAAGCCGTTGCCTCCGCCCAGCTCAGCACCCCGACACTCTCCATGGCCACGCCCGGCCTGCCCTTCGACCCCGCCGACCCTCCGACCTCTGGGCGGCCATCTTGGCTGCCATGCGGCCTAGCGGTAGCCGTAGCCACCAGGCTGCCTCCATGCGGCCCAGCTCCCACTCCACCAACAGATCCTGCAGCTCCCGTTCCTCCGCTCGTGCCCACCGCCGGCGGTCCCGTCGGCCTCCTCTCCAGCACATCCTTCACCAAAGGAGCCCCTGCGGGGGAAACAGAAACCCCCCCACCGCCAGATCTCCCCACCACCGCTCCCGCATAACTCTGTCTCTTCGGGCACCTCAGAAACAGGTGATCCTTAGACCCGCACAAAGAACACTCCCTTCTCTCCCCACAGTCCTTCACCACGTGCCCCACCACCCCACAACGCACACACCGCTGCGCCACACATTCGCTCCTCAAATGCCCCTCTTCCCCACATCCCCAACAAACAGTAGGTAAGTCCGGTAAAAACACCCTCCCACGGTCTGTCCCCAGAGCAAACAAATGTGGCGGCCGCAGCTGGCGGCCCTCCCCAGAAGTACGAAACCGCACACAATACCTCCACTTGCCCGTCCAAAATCCATTGCCGTCTGTGACCTTCTCCCCCGATGACACCGTGCTACAATACCGGCTAAGGAACCCCCGGACGTCCAGCTCCAACACGTGCGGATTAAAAACCTGCACCACCACCACGTTGGCTGCGCTCCACACCACTCGCTTGATTCCCACGATCCTTGGGTCTCCTTTCCCCTTCCCGTATGCCACGCGCAGATCCTCCTCCGTCCTAAACGTGACGTCATGCCTCCCCAACGCCGGGTAATCCTGAAAGCACAGCACGTCCGCTCCCGATAATCCCAACACGCCTTTCAAGATGACCTCGCCGAACCCAGCCCGATCCAGCTCCCTCCTCCTCGCCTCCGGGATCAGGTACCGAATCGCATACCTCGGGATCCCCTTCGTCGCCTCCAACAGATCCGCCATCGCTGCCTCGGGTAATCCTTGTTTGATAAGAACAGATACTACACTTGATCTTAGCCAAAAGGCCGAGAAGCGATACCCCACAACTGCACGGGGTGCGGCGGCCCCTCTAGCGACGCCCCCCGCGCTCACATGGTTACGGGGGGAGGCGGGGCCAGCAAAAGCGGACCGCCGCCGCCGCCGCCGCCGCCGCCGCAAAACAAAACACCACGACGCTTGACTTTGGACAGGCAGGTGCAGCTCCGCCGAAGCAGAGCTTCCAAAAATACCGTAAACTCGGGGCAGTTCCCCTCCACGGAAATCTTTAGTAAAAGGCGAAAGATTTGTACGAGATGAAGAGAAACCCGAGCGATGGCTGCCACAGGGCACGCCGGACGGAGAGCATGAACGGCGCCGGTCGTGGACGTGAGGGTGACTCCAAGGCGTTGCCCAGTGGCAACAAGACGGCAGTATCAACATCCCCTTTAAATTTAAATGTGTAAAAAAAAAAAAAAAAAACAAAAAAAAAAAAAAAAAAAAAAAAAAAAAAAAAGAGTAAAAGGGCGGGAAAACCCAAAAGGGGCCGAAAAGGGAGGTGGCGCGGTTGGCCAAAACACCTGGCAAGGACTCCTGCTGCTGCGTCTGCTCTGCTAAGGAGGATTTCATCACAGTCAGTCAGTCAGTCAGTCAGTCAGTCAGTCAGTTCCACTGGGTTGGTTCTTTTCTTACACAGTCAAAGGAATGTGCACCGTTCCCGGAGTCGCTGCAATACCGGGTCGATGCGTGGAGCGGACGGAGCAAGCCCCTCTTCCGTCTCCCTGTTCCAAAAATCAGATTAATATATGGTCCTCGGGTAGAGGACGTATCAGATATTAAACTGATAAGAACAGATACTACACTTGATCTTAGCCAAAAGGCCGAGAAGCGATACCCCACAACTGCACGGGGTGCGGCGGCCCCTCTAGCGACGCCCCCCGCGCTCACATGGTTACGGGGGGAGGCGGGGCCAGCAAAAGCGGACCGCCGCCGCCGCCGCCGCCGCCGCCGCAAAACAAAACACCACGACGCTTGACTTTGGACAGGCAGGTGCAGCTCCGCCGAAGCAGAGCTTCCAAAAATACCGTAAACTCGGGGCAGTTCCCCTCCACGGAAATCTTTAGTAAAAGGCGAAAGATTTGTACGAGATGAAGAGAAACCCGAGCGATGGCTGCCACAGGGCACGCCGGACGGAGAGCATGAACGGCGCCGGTCGTGGACGTGAGGGTGACTCCAAGGCGTTGCCCAGTGGCAACAAGACGGCAGTATCAACATCCCCTTTAAATTTAAATGTGTAAAAAAAAAAAAAAAAAACAAAAAAAAAAAAAAAAAAAAAAAAAAAAAAAAGAGTAAAAGGGCGGGAAAACCCAAAAGGGGCCGAAAAGGGAGGTGGCGCGGTTGGCCAAAACACCTGGCAAGGACTCCTGCTGCTGCGTCTGCTCTGCTAAGGAGGATTTCATCACAGTCAGTCAGTCAGTCAGTCAGTCAGTCAGTCAGTTCCACTGGGTTGGTTCTTTTCTTACACAGTCAAAGGAATGTGCACCGTTCCCGGAGTCGCTGCAATACCGGGTCGATGCGTGGAGCGGACGGAGCAAGCCCCTCTTCCGTCTCCCTGTTCCAAAAATCAGATTAATATATGGTCCTCGGGTAGAGGACGTATCAGATATTAAACTGATAAGAACAGATACTACACTTGATCTTAGCCAAAAGGCCGAGAAGCGATACCCCACAACTGCACGGGGTGCGGCGGCCCCTCTAGCGACGCCCCCCGCGCTCACATGGTTACGGGGGGAGGCGGGGCCAGCAAAAGCGGACCGCCGCCGCCGCCGCCGCCGCCGCCGCAAAACAAAACACCACGACGCTTGACTTTGGACAGGCAGGTGCAGCTCCGCCGAAGCAGAGCTTCCAAAAATACCGTAAACTCGGGGCAGTTCCCCTCCACGGAAATCTTTAGTAAAAGGCGAAAGATTTGTACGAGATGAAGAGAAACCCGAGCGATGGCTGCCACAGGGCACGCCGGACGGAGAGCATGAACGGCGCCGGTCGTGGACGTGAGGGTGACTCCAAGGCGTTGCCCAGTGGCAACAAGACGGCAGTATCAACATCCCCTTTAAATTTAAATGTGTAAAAAAAAAAAAAAAAAACAAAAAAAAAAAAAAAAAAAAAAAAAAAAAAAAGAGTAAAAGGGCGGGAAAACCCAAAAGGGGCCGAAAAGGGAGGTGGCGCGGTTGGCCAAAACACCTGGCAAGGACTCCTGCTGCTGCGTCTGCTCTGCTAAGGAGGATTTCATCACAGTCAGTCAGTCAGTCAGTCAGTCAGTCAGTCAGTTCCACTGGGTTGGTTCTTTTCTTACACAGTCAAAGGAATGTGCACCGTTCCCGGAGTCGCTGCAATACCGGGTCGATGCGTGGAGCGGACGGAGCAAGCCCCTCTTCCGTCTCCCTGTTCCAAAAATCAGATTAATATATGGTCCTCGGGTAGAGGACGTATCAGATATTAAACTGATAAGAACAGATACTACACTTGATCTTAGCCAAAAGGCCGAGAAGCGATACCCCACAACTGCACGGGGTGCGGCGGCCCCTCTAGCGACGCCCCCCGCGCTCACATGGTTACGGGGGGAGGCGGGGCCAGCAAAAGCGGACCGCCGCCGCCGCCGCCGCCGCCGCCGCAAAACAAAACACCACGACGCTTGACTTTGGACAGGCAGGTGCAGCTCCGCCGAAGCAGAGCTTCCAAAAATACCGTAAACTCGGGGCAGTTCCCCTCCACGGAAATCTTTAGTAAAAGGCGAAAGATTTGTACGAGATGAAGAGAAACCCGAGCGATGGCTGCCACAGGGCACGCCGGACGGAGAGCATGAACGGCGCCGGTCGTGGACGTGAGGGTGACTCCAAGGCGTTGCCCAGTGGCAACAAGACGGCAGTATCAACATCCCCTTTAAATTTAAATGTGTAAAAAAAAAAAAAAAAAACAAAAAAAAAAAAAAAAAAAAATAAAAAAAAAGAGTAAAAGGGCGGGAAAACCCAAAAGGGGCCGAAAAGGGAGGTGGCGCGGTTGGCCAAAACACCTGGCAAGGACTCCTGCTGCTGCGTCTGCTCTGCTAAGGAGGATTTCATCACAGTCAGTCAGTCAGTCAGTCAGTCAGTCAGTCAGTTCCACTGGGTTGGTTCTTTTCTTACACAGTCAAAGGAATGTGCACCGTTCCCGGAGTCGCTGCAATACCGGGTCGATGCGTGGAGCGGACGGAGCAAGCCCCTCTTCCGTCTCCCTGTTCCAAAAATCAGATTAATATATGGTCCTCGGGTAGAGGACGTATCAGATATTAAACTGATAAGAACAGATTTTTTTTATATTCGTTTATTGCATAACCCAAATTAAACAATCATACAAGTATGTCCCCCATGGACAACCAAAATTACCAGAAAGAAAATCCAAAATTAAAAAAAATACAAAAACCAGCATAGACACCGGGACCTAGCCCGGGCAAGGGCCAGCCCCCCTAGGGGGCCCCCCAAAATAAAAGGCCCGAAGGCCAGACACACAAACATAAAACCAACCTACAAACAAGGGCATTATACACTCAAACCCATCGAAAAACAACCCACCCACAGACTTTAATCCACCCCAACCCTCACAAAACAAACATCAACCCAACACAAACACTCCCTCCCACTCACTCCTCCACCCCACCACCCGGGCCAAACTAGTCCATACCCAAAGTCCGTTTCAAGCTTTCCACATCCCATCCAGGCAGCTGGGCAGGGGGGGTGGGAGGAACCTCCCCCCCCGCAGGCAACACCTCCCGCCCAGAGTCCACCACGCTATCCGATCCGTCCGGCTCCACCACCACCTGACCACTCGCAGTACCAGGCCCGACCTCCAGGGGCACCGAAGGACCGGGGACCACCGCCCCCGTCCGCAGCCGCCTCACCGGAGTGTCATCCGGGCTCCCATTCTCCAGGGGGCGCTTCCCAGCCACCTCTGCCATACCTGCCATCTCCACTTCCTGCGATTCGGTATGCTCCGCCCAATCTCCAACCGTCTTCCTCTCCACCTCGACAGCGACTCCTCCCTCCGTCTGCACGGCAGCCATGTGCTTCCCCGTCCCTTTGTCTCCCAGTCGGCCATCTTGGCGGCCATGCGGCGCATCTCTCACCGTGCCTCCAGTCCCCCCAGGTCCTTCCGACACAGGCGAAACTGCCACCGGCCCTACTTTGAGAGCCGGGGCAACACCCTGCAACACAGTACCCCCAGCAAACTGCCCCCCCGCACTACCATACACAGCAATAGACCCACCCGCCACCACCCCAGCATAACTACTCCTTTTCGGACATGCCACAAACAAATGGTCCCCCTTCCCACACAAATTACAAGTCCTTACAGCCTTACAAACATTTGCTAAATGCCCCACAGTCCCACACCGATAACACCGCTTAGCCTTGCACTCACCCCGCAAATGTCCACGCTGTCCGCAAGTCCAGCAAGTGTTCGGCAGTTGAGGCACAAACAACCTGCCGCGGTCTGCCCCCAACGCAAACTCATGAGGCGGAATCTTCCAGTCCCCATTCATCCGCAGTTGGAACGCGACTCGATACCTCCTCTTCCCCGTCCAAAATCCAAACTCGTCCACAATCTTCTCCCCCTCCGAAATCTGGTCACAATACTGCTCCAAAAACGACCTGATGTCCTTCTCCAGTACGTACGGGTTGAAGACATGGATCACCACCGTGAACAACTCCGCACCATACTCACAATCGCACATCCTCAGCACGTTGTCGACATCCCGCTCACTTTTCTCCTGCCATCGCCTCATCGTCGCATGCAGAAAAGTCGCCTCCCGAAACGTCACCTCGTACATCCAAGGCGGCCGAGCAGCCTGCAAACACAGGACCTCCTTTCCCGTCAGCTCCAACTCATCCCTCAGGATCTTCTCCGCCACGAAACCACGGGTAACCTCCTCGCCTACATCCGGCGGAATTCTCAGCCGGAGGGTGAGGGAGCCCACCCCCATCGCCATCGCCTTCTCCTTGGTAAGAACAGATTTTTTTTTTATATTCGTTTATTGCATAACCCAAATTAAACAATCATACAAGTATGTCCCCCATGGACAACCAAAATTACCAGAAAGAAAATCCAAAATTAAAAAAAATACAAAAACCAGCATAGACACCGGGACCTAGCCCGGGCAAGGGCCAGCCCCCCTAGGGGGCCCCCCAAAATAAAAGGCCCGAAGGCCAGACACACAAACATAAAACCAACCTACAAACAAGGGCATTATACACTCAAACCCATCGAAAAACAACCCACCCACAGACTTTAATCCACCCCAACCCTCACAAAACAAACATCAACCCAACACAAACACTCCCTCCCACTCACTCCTCCACCCCACCACCCGGGCCAAACTAGTCCATACCCAAAGTCCGTTTCAAGCTTTCCACATCCCATCCAGGCAGCTGGGCAGGGGGGGTGGGAGGAACCTCCCCCCCCGCAGGCAACACCTCCCGCCCAGAGTCCACCACGCTATCCGATCCGTCCGGCTCCACCACCACCTGACCACTCGCAGTACCAGGCCCGACCTCCAGGGGCACCGAAGGACCGGGGACCACCGCCCCCGTCCGCAGCCGCCTCACCGGAGTGTCATCCGGGCTCCCATTCTCCAGGGGGCGCTTCCCAGCCACCTCTGCCATACCTGCCATCTCCACTTCCTGCGATTCGGTATGCTCCGCCCAATCTCCAACCGTCTTCCTCTCCACCTCGACAGCGACTCCTCCCTCCGTCTGCACGGCAGCCATGTGCTTCCCCGTCCCTTTGTCTCCCAGTCGGCCATCTTGGCGGCCATGCGGCGCATCTCTCACCGTGCCTCCAGTCCCCCCAGGTCCTTCCGACACAGGCGAAACTGCCACCGGCCCTACTTTGAGAGCCGGGGCAACACCCTGCAACACAGTACCCCCAGCAAACTGCCCCCCCGCACTACCATACACAGCAATAGACCCACCCGCCACCACCCCAGCATAACTACTCCTTTTCGGACATGCCACAAACAAATGGTCCCCCTTCCCACACAAATTACAAGTCCTTACAGCCTTACAAACATTTGCTAAATGCCCCACAGTCCCACACCGATAACACCGCTTAGCCTTGCACTCACCCCGCAAATGTCCACGCTGTCCGCAAGTCCAGCAAGTGTTCGGCAGTTGAGGCACAAACAACCTGCCGCGGTCTGCCCCCAACGCAAACTCATGAGGCGGAATCTTCCAGTCCCCATTCATCCGCAGTTGGAACGCGACTCGATACCTCCTCTTCCCCGTCCAAAATCCAAACTCGTCCACGATCTTCTCCCCCTCCGAAATCTGGTCACAATACTGCTCCAAAAACGACCTGATGTCCTTCTCCAGTACGTACGGGTTGAAGACATGGATCACCACCGTGAACAACTCCGCACCATACTCACAATCGCACATCCTCAGCACGTTGTCGACATCCCGCTCACTTTTCTCCTGCCATCGCCTCATCGTCGCATGCAGAAAAGTCGCCTCCCGAAACGTCACCTCGTACATCCAAGGCGGCCGAGCAGCCTGCAAACACAGGACCTCCTTTCCCGTCAGCTCCAACTCATCCCTCAGGATCTTCTCCGCCACGAAACCACGGGTAACCTCCTCGCCTACATCCGGCGGAATTCTCAGCCGGAGGGTGAGGGAGCCCACCCCCATCGCCATCGCCTTCTCCTTGGTAAGAACAGATACTACACTTGATCTTAGCCAAAAGGCCGAGAAGCGATACCCCACAACTGCACGGGGTGCGGCGGCCCCTCTAGCGACGCCCCCCGCGCTCACATGGTTACGGGGGGAGGCGGGGCCAGCAAAAGCGGACCGCCGCCGCCGCCGCCGCCGCCGCCGCAAAACAAAACACCACGACGCTTGACTTTGGACAGGCAGGTGCAGCTCCGCCGAAGCAGAGCTTCCAAAAATACCGTAAACTCGGGGCAGTTCCCCTCCACGGAAATCTTTAGTAAAAGGCGAAAGATTTGTACGAGATGAAGAGAAACCCGAGCGATGGCTGCCACAGGGCACGCCGGACGGAGAGCATGAACGGCGCCGGTCGTGGACGTGAGGGTGACTCCAAGGCGTTGCCCAGTGGCAACAAGACGGCAGTATCAACATCCCCTTTAAATTTAAATGTGTAAAAAAAAAAAAAAAAAACAAAAAAAAAAAAAAAAAAAAAAAAAAAAAAAAGAGTAAAAGGGCGGGAAAACCCAAAAGGGGCCGAAAAGGGAGGTGGCGCGGTTGGCCAAAACACCTGGCAAGGACTCCTGCTGCTGCGTCTGCTCTGCTAAGGAGGATTTCATCACAGTCAGTCAGTCAGTCAGTCAGTCAGTCAGTCAGTTCCACTGGGTTGGTTCTTTTCTTACACAGTCAAAGGAATGTGCACCGTTCCCGGAGTCGCTGCAATACCGGGTCGATGCGTGGAGCGGACGGAGCAAGCCCCTCTTCCGTCTCCCTGTTCCAAAAATCAGATTAATATATGGTCCTCGGGTAGAGGACGTATCAGATATTAAACTGATAAGAACAGATACTACACTTGATCTTAGCCAAAAGGCCGAGAAGCGATACCCCACAACTGCACGGGGTGCGGCGGCCCCTCTAGCGACGCCCCCCGCGCTCACATGGTTACGGGGGGAGGCGGGGCCAGCAAAAGCGGACCGCCGCCGCCGCCGCCGCCGCCGCCGCAAAACAAAACACCACGACGCTTGACTTTGGACAGGCAGGTGCAGCTCCGCCGAAGCAGAGCTTCCAAAAATACCGTAAACTCGGGGCAGTTCCCCTCCACGGAAATCTTTAGTAAAAGGCGAAAGATTTGTACGAGATGAAGAGAAACCCGAGCGATGGCTGCCACAGGGCACGCCGGACGGAGAGCATGAACGGCGCCGGTCGTGGACGTGAGGGTGACTCCAAGGCGTTGCCCAGTGGCAACAAGACGGCAGTATCAACATCCCCTTTAAATTTAAATGTGTAAAAAAAAAAAAAAAAAACAAAAAAAAAAAAAAAAAAAAAAAAAAAAAAAGAGTAAAAGGGCGGGAAAACCCAAAAGGGGCCGAAAAGGGAGGTGGCGCGGTTGGCCAAAACACCTGGCAAGGACTCCTGCTGCTGCGTCTGCTCTGCTAAGGAGGATTTCATCACAGTCAGTCAGTCAGTCAGTCAGTCAGTCAGTCAGTTCCACTGGGTTGGTTCTTTTCTTACACAGTCAAAGGAATGTGCACCGTTCCCGGAGTCGCTGCAATACCGGGTCGATGCGTGGAGCGGACGGAGCAAGCCCCTCTTCCGTCTCCCTGTTCCAAAAATCAGATTAATATATGGTCCTCGGGTAGAGGACGTATCAGATATTAAACTGATAAGAACAGATTTTTTGTACGACTTTATTAACACCAATCACCAAATCATAACATCATACACAGAGTCATCAAAATTACGCTACCCACCACCAGTACACCACTCTTTATTTAAACCAAACCCTTCAGATCCCTCCCACCATTAACCCACCCCCACCCTCGGCAGTCCCCCCCACATTTCCCTCGCCTTGTCCCTCCCATAAACCCCCTCATACTCCTCAATACACCTCCTCACCCTCCCCAAAAACCAAACAAAAACCACCCGTGGAGCCAGTGCCGGGGTCCTCTTCCTCACACACCCCTGCCTCCAGTCCCACAGAGCCAACTTCACAAAAGAAACCAAAACCCAAAAAGCAACCCTCCTCCCCACCCGCAAACCCCCCAAGCCCCGCCCCCGTAGCACCAAATCTGCTGAAAGTGGCAGACCCGCCCACCCACCCCACCAGTTCTGTACCATGGCCCAGGTGTCCCTCGCTCCCCGACACGACCACAAAGCGTGGTCCAGAGTCTCTTCCCTCCCACACCCCACAGGGCACAGGGGAGTGCGGCTAATCCCATGCCTATGCAGCCGCTCCCTCACCGGCAGGCGGTTCAGAGCCGCCTGCCAGTTCAGATCCCTACCCTCCCCACACAAAACAGGAGGCTGGATGCCCCCCCAGTCAATCCCCCTGACCATGGGTTCCCCAGTCCCACCCTCCTCCCACCTCCTATCCATTACCCCCGTATACAGGCGCCGGTGGTCCAGCACGGCCTCCCCCTCCCAACACCACCCATTCCCCCTCAGAAAATCTGCCACCCTGTCATAGTGCCCAGGCCTGACCAGGGACCAGGGAGACGTACTGGACAAAGGTCTCAGCCGCCTCATTTCGAACCCCAGCCAGAACCTTGCGAAAACCGCAGCCTTGTGGGCAAAAACCCCCATCACTAGCCTGGCGAGGAACGCCACGTGTATCGCCATTACGCGCACAGCGACACATGGGACCCCCCTCCCCCCCTCAGAAACCCCCCTAAACATTTGCTCCCTTGCCACCCTCTCCATCCCACCCCCCCAAATGAAAGAAAAAACATCCCGCTCTAACCTCCTACCACACAAAAACGGCAAAGGGAACACATAAGCCAGATAATTTAACTGGGGCAGCAGGTCCGCCTTGACCGCCATGACCCTCCCCGACAGGGAGAGGTACCTCGACCTCCACAGGCCCAAGCGTCTCCCCACCCTCCCCCTCCGGTCATCCCAGTTAAAACCCCCACAATCCCCCCGCTTAAAATGCAACCCCAGGATCTTCAGGCCATCTGGAGTAACTCCAAACCCACCCACTGGATCCACCCTCCCTGCCCATTTCCCAAAAAACATGACCGAGGATTTCCCCCTGTTCACCTTGGCCCCCGAAGCTCTGCCGAACTCCTCCAAGAGGACGTTCACCCGATCAAAGCTGTGCTCTGTGGTCAAGAAAAGGGACACATCATCCGCGTAGGCGGAGACCTTAGCCTCCGCCCCCCCACCCCCCGGTAGATGTACCCCTGCCACCCGTGAGTCCTGCCTCAAGGCAGCCAGCAATGGCTCCAGGACCAGGACGTAGAGGAGAGGAGACAGAGGACAACCCTGCCTCACTCCCCCTACCTGAGGGACAGCCCTGGAATAAACCCCATTCACCCCCACCTTGCTCACCGCCCCCCTATAAAGCAACCCGAGCCAAGCTAAAAACCCCCCCCCAAACCCCATCCTCCCCAACACCTTAAACAGAAACTTATGGCTAACCCTGTCGAAAGCCTTTTCTTGGTCCAGGCTTAGCACCCCCAGTGGCAATCCCCTCTGCTCTGCCCAACAAGTAATGTCCCTGATTAAAACCAAATTCAACCCACTACACCGCCCCCTCACCCCACACGTCTGGTCTTCCCCCACTACGGACGCCATCACCGGCCCCAGCCGCATTGCCAGGGCCTTGGCCAAGACTTTATAGTCGACGGCCAGTAGAGTGATTGGCCTCCAGTTGCTCAGTGCTCTGGCGTCCCCCTTCTTAAACAAGAGCGTGATGAGCCCTGTTGACATAGATCCCAATAAAAACCCCGCCCCCCGCCGCTCCTCGAGCACCTCGACCAACTCACCCCCCAACACATCCCAAAATTCCCTAAAAAACTCAACAGTCAACCCGTCCTGTCCGGGGGACTTACCCCCACTCATGGACTGGAGGGCCCTCCCCAGCTCCCCAAGCTCCAGAGGTCGATCCAGCTCCGCCCGCTGCTCCTCACTCAGCCTACCCTCCAGTTTATCCAAAAACCCCCCCACTACCCCCTCTTCCCCACACCTCTCAGTAAAGAGGCCCTCGTAGTACCGAGCTGCCACCTCGGCCATGTCCTCCCCTCTCGTCGCCACCCCCGCCCTCCCACTCCAGCGCCGCCATATGCCTCCTCACCTGGCGCTCCCTCACCGTCCTAAAAAAGAACTTGGAGGGCCTCTCATCCTCCCATGCCCGCACTCGAGCTTGCACGCCCAAACGGCGCGCCCGCTCCTCAAAATAGTCCCTCAACTTCAGCTTCACTGCCTCCATGTCCCCAACATCCCCACCCGCCACCCACAGTTCCTCCAACTCCCTGTTCCACAGCTTCACCTGCCTCTTCCTCTCCACGTTGGCACTGGCCACCCAACCCCTGCAAAACCCCACCGTCCTCTCCTTCCAACCCTCCCACCAGTCAGCCCTCGAGGAGAAGCGGCACTTCATCGCCAACCACCCTCTGAGGGCCACCCGATACGCCTCACAAAACCCAGCCTCCCTCAGGAGCCGATTCGGGAAACGCCACCTGGGTCTCTCCCGCCTCAACCCCTCCACGAGAACAGCAGCAGTAACCATGCAGTGGTCAGAGCACCACACTGGGGACACCCTGAACCACCGCAGGCTCACCCCCCGTGGAAAGAAAAGGTAGTCCAATCTCGACCCCGCCCCCCTGGAGTTACTCCATGTTTCCCCTGCCCCCCCCCCACCCGCAGCCAAAAAGGCGTCAACCAACAACATATCCCTACACAACCCCTTCAATTCCCCAGCCCCCACTCCCCGTCGCACATCCACGTTAAAATCCCCCCCTAACACCACCACCCTGTCACATGTCAGCAGCGGAGTGAGCCCCGTGAAGAACCCCGCCTGCCGCCCCCTCCCACTAGGAGCATAGACGTTCACCAGCCTTAAATCAAGGCCCCGAAACGTGCAGTCCACACACAAAACCCTCCCCGGCTCACTACAGACCACTGTTTCCACCACAAAATCCCAAGACCCAAACAAAACCCCCACCCCATCAGAATGAGCATTCCCCACCCCCCACACAGAAGGCCCCCTGCCCCATCCCCTTGAAAACACACCCGCATCCCCCCTGTCCCGCAGGTGGCATTCCTGTAAAAATAAACAATCAAACCCCAGCCCCTCCAAGGAGGCATAAAACACAGCCCGCTTTCCCTTGTCCCGGAGCCCCCTTACATTAAGGGAGGCAAAAGTCATTTCCAGCCCCATCTACAAGGACCGCCCCTCCCCACCCTTGCAAAGACCACCCCGTCCCCCCCTCCCCTATAAGGCAGCCCTGCAACAGAAAAACAACCCTCCACCACCCTCCTCAGCACCGAAACCCCCCCCCCATACAATACACAGGAAAAAACCCACATCCCAAAGAGCACAGCAAAACCACAGTCCCCATCACAGTCCAGACACTTCCCCATCCCACCCAACCAAGTCCAGCACAACAAAGAACAAGCCATCAGCTACTCACAGTCAAGAAGGGCCGACGTCCCTCCCGCCATCCGACACCGGTCCCAGCTGAGGCCGGTCGCGCGTAGAAACGGCCCTCCTGAGGAGTCCCGACAACGGGCTCTGGCTCCCCTCCCCCGTCTCCCGCTCCTCACCACCACTGGAAACGACCTCCGGGCTCCCAGGAGACGACCGGCCATCCTCAGACGAGGAGTACAGCTCAGGCGACGAGCCGCCCCCCCCGCCAGCCTTCAGCTTGTCCACGCTCACCTCCAGCGCCGAGAAGGGGGAAAGTGCCTGCTCCATGACCGGCACGTCCCCCAGCCGCTGCCCAGACGAACTGGCCCGCTCCGCCGAAGCCGCCGCCGAATACTGCTGCAGCTCCGCCGGGACCACCTTCACCTTTGACGCGCCTCCGGTCCCTTCTCCCGCAGCCGCCTGCCTCTTCGACCCACGCGGGCCGTCCCCCATCTGCACGTCTTCAAGCTGCAAGGAGTCCGCGAAGACCCTCTCGGCATCCGGATCCTCGCTCCACCGGCCAGACTCCCCACCACCAGGTGGCGCCACCTCCACAGACGACTCCTCCACCTCCAGGCCCACCTCCCGAGGAAGACGTGAGCCGCCATCTTGGCCATGCGGTCCCCCGCATGTAGCCTTAGCTGCTACCTCCTCCCGACGCGAAATGCCGTCAGCTCCATCCACCTCACTCCCCCCTGAATCCGGCAGCGGCACACGGTCTGCAAAGGACAGCTGCATCACCACCTCCGTGTCCAGCGACGCCGGTGCCCCGCGCAGGTCCTCCACAGGCCCCACACCGCCGTCAGCATCGACCTGCCCGTCCCCCACACACGGCCTCCGCTCCTCCAGACGCTCCTCAGCCACCACCTCTCGAAACACAGCCTCCTGCCGCCCAGCCACCGCCGCAAACGACTTCCTCCCTTCTGGGCACTGCCGAAACAGGTGATCCCCTCCTCCGCAGATCGAGCAGGACTTCGGCATTGGGCAAACCCTCGCCTCATGGGCCTTGCTCCCGCACCTCCTGCAGCCGGGACCCGTACACTCTGCCTTCATGTGGCCCCGTCCCCCACACCGCCTGCAGTACACCGGCTGCCCCCGGTACGATAGAAAACCCCGGTTCGGCCCCAGGGAGAAAGACCCCGGCGGGTGCAGGAGTCCGTCCTCACCGTCTGGGTCTTCCTTAAATTTCACGAAGAACTGGCGCCTCCCGTTCCACACACCAAATCGATTCAGGCATTTCAAACCCCCGCGGACCTCTGAACAATACCGCCTTAAAAAAGCCTCCACCACCTCCACTTCCACCCACGGGTTGTACATTAGCACGTACAACGCCGTGCTAGCATGTCCAAACAAAGGAGTGATAGAAATGCCCCTCACCTCCTCCCGCGACCGCTCCAGCTGAAAATGGCGAAAGAACTCCAGACAGTCCTCCTGCTCGAAAAAGCTGATGTCAAAAAGTCCAGCAGCCGGGAAATCCATCACGCAGAGCAGCTTCTCCACTGCCACCTTAAACAGCCCATCCAGCACGATCCGCATAACATACTCCAAGTCGACCTTCATCCGCAGCTCCCGAACGTCATCCACCGTCAGCCTCACCGTATTCCTAAGCCGCACCTGAGGGGCCGGCCCATACAATGATGTACTTGCCATCGCAACTCCCTTCACTCTACTTGATCTTAGCCAAAAGGCCGAGAAGCGATACCCCACAACTGCACGGGGTGCGGCGGCCCCTCTAGCGACGCCCCCCGCGCTCACATGGTTACGGGGGGAGGCGGGGCCAGCAAAAGCGGACCGCCGCCGCCGCCGCCGCCGCCGCCGCAAAACAAAACACCACGACGCTTGACTTTGGACAGGCAGGTGCAGCTCCGCCGAAGCAGAGCTTCCAAAAATACCGTAAACTCGGGGCAGTTCCCCTCCACGGAAATCTTTAGTAAAAGGCGAAAGATTTGTACGAGATGAAGAGAAACCCGAGCGATGGCTGCCACAGGGCACGCCGGACGGAGAGCATGAACGGCGCCGGTCGTGGACGTGAGGGTGACTCCAAGGCGTTGCCCAGTGGCAACAAGACGGCAGTATCAACATCCCCTTTAAATTTAAATGTGTAAAAAAAAAAAAAAAAAACAAAAAAAAAAAAAAAAAAAAAAAAAAAAAAAAGAGTAAAAGGGCGGGAAAACCCAAAAGGGGCCGAAAAGGGAGGTGGCGCGGTTGGCCAAAACACCTGGCAAGGACTCCTGCTGCTGCGTCTGCTCTGCTAAGGAGGATTTCATCACAGTCAGTCAGTCAGTCAGTCAGTCAGTCAGTCAGTTCCACTGGGTTGGTTCTTTTCTTACACAGTCAAAGGAATGTGCACCGTTCCCGGAGTCGCTGCAATACCGGGTCGATGCGTGGAGCGGACGGAGCAAGCCCCTCTTCCGTCTCCCTGTTCCAAAAATCAGATTAATATATGGTCCTCGGGTAGAGGACGTATCAGATATTAAACTGATAAGAACAGATTTTTTTTTTATATTCGTTTATTGCATAACCCAAATTAAACAATCATACAAGTATGTCCCCCATGGACAACCAAATTACCAGAAAGAAAATCCAAAATTTAAAAAAAAATACAAAAACCAGCATAGACACCGGGACCTAGCCCGGGCAAGGGCCAGCCCCCCTAGGGGGCCCCCCAAAATAAAAGGCCCGAAGGCCAGACACACAAACATAAAACCAACCTACAAACAAGGGCATTATACACTCAAACCCATCGAAAACAACCCACCCACAGACTTTAATCCTCCCCAACCCTCACACAACAAACATCAGCCCAACACAAACACTCCCTCCCACTCACTCCTCCACCCCACCACCCGGGCCAAACTAGTCCATACCCAAAGTCCGTTTCAAGCTTTCCACATCCCATCCAGGCAGCTGGGCAGGGGGGGTGGGAGGAACCTCCCCCCCCGCAGGCAACACCTCCCGCCCAGAGTCCACCGCGCTATCCGCTCCGTCCGGCTCCACCACCACCTGACCACTCGCAGTACCAGGCCCGACCTCCAGGGGCACCGAAGGCCCGGGGACCACCGCCCCCGTCCGCAGACGCCTCACCGGAGTGTCATCCTGGCTCCCATTCTCCAGGGGGCGCTTCCCAGCCACCTCTGCCATACCTGCCATCTCCACTTCCTGCGATTCGGTATGCTCCGCCCAATCTCCAACCGTCTTCCTCTCCACCTCGACAGCGACTCCTCCCTCCGTCTGCACGGCAGCCATGTGCTTCCCCGTCCCTTTGTCTCCCAGTCGGCCATCTTGGCGGCCATGCGGCGCATCTCTCACCGTGCCTCCAGTCCCCCCAGGTCCTTCCGACACAGGCGAAACTGCCACCGGCCCTACTTTGAGAGCCGGGGCAACACCCTGCAACACAGTACCCCCAGCATACTGCCCCCCCGCACTACCATACACAGCAATAGACCCACCCGCCACCACCCCAGCATAACTACTCCTTTTCGGACATGCCACAAACAAATGGTCCCCCTTCCCACACAAATTACAAGTCCTTACAGCCTTACAAACATTTGCTAAATGCCCCACAGTCCCACACCGATAACATCGCTTAGCCTTGCACTCACCCCGCAAATGTCCACGCTGTCCGCAAGTCCAGCAAGTGTTCGGCAGTTGAGGCACAAACAACCTGCCGCGGTCTGCCCCCAACGCAAACTCATGAGGCGGAATCTTCCAGTCTCCATTCATCCGCAGTTGGAACGCGACTCGATACCTCCTCTTCCCCGTCCAAAATCCAAACTCGTCCACGATCTTCTCCCCCTCCGAAATCTGGTCACAATACTGCTCCAAAAACGACCTGATGTCCTTCTCCAGTACGTACGGGTTGAAGACATGGATCACCACCGTGAACAACTCCGCACCATACTCACAATCGCACATCCTCAGCACGTTGTCGACATCCCGCTCCCTTTTCTCCTGCCATCGCCTCATCGTCGCATACAGAAAAGTCGCCTCCCGAAACGTCACCTCGTACATCCAAGGCGGCCGAGCAGCCTGCAAACACAGGACCTCCTTTCCCGTCAGCTCCAACTCATCCCTCAGGATCTTCTCCGCCACGAAACCACGGGTAACCTCCTCGCCTACATCCGGCGGAATTCTCAGCCGGAGGGTGAGGGAGCCCACCCCCAACGCCATCGCCTTCTCCTTGGTAAGAACAGATACTACACTTGATCTTAGCCAAAAGGCCGAGAAGCGATACCCCACAACTGCACGGGGTGCGGCGGCCCCTCTAGCGACGCCCCCCGCGCTCACATGGTTACGGGGGGAGGCGGGGCCAGCAAAAGCGGACCGCCGCCGCCGCCGCCGCCGCCGCCGCAAAACAAAACACCACGACGCTTGACTTTGGACAGGCAGGTGCAGCTCCGCCGAAGCAGAGCTTCCAAAAATACCGTAAACTCGGGGCAGTTCCCCTCCACGGAAATCTTTAGTAAAAGGCGAAAGATTTGTACGAGATGAAGAGAAACCCGAGCGATGGCTGCCACAGGGCACGCCGGACGGAGAGCATGAACGGCGCCGGTCGTGGACGTGAGGGTGACTCCAAGGCGTTGCCCAGTGGCAACAAGACGGCAGTATCAACATCCCCTTTAAATTTAAATGTGTAAAAAAAAAAAAAAAAAACAAAAAAAAAAAAAAAAAAAAAAAAAAAAAAAGAGTAAAAGGGCGGGAAAACCCAAAAGGGGCCGAAAAGGGAGGTGGCGCGGTTGGCCAAAACACCTGGCAAGGACTCCTGCTGCTGCGTCTGCTCTGCTAAGGAGGATTTCATCACAGTCAGTCAGTCAGTCAGTCAGTCAGTCAGTCAGTTCCACTGGGTTGGTTCTTTTCTTACACAGTCAAAGGAATGTGCACCGTTCCCGGAGTCGCTGCAATACCGGGTCGATGCGTGGAGCGGACGGAGCAAGCCCCTCTTCCGTCTCCCTGTTCCAAAAATCAGATTAATATATGGTCCTCGGGTAGAGGACGTATCAGATATTAAACTGATAAGAACAGATTTTTTTTTATATTCGTTTATTGCATAACCCAAATTAAACAATCATACAAGTATGTCCCCCATGGACAACCAAAATTACCAGAAAGAAAATCCAAAATTAAAAAAAATACAAAAACCAGCATAGACACCGGGACCTAGCCCGGGCAAGGGCCAGCCCCCCTAGGGGGCCCCCCAAAATAAAAGGCCCGAAGGCCAGACACACAAACATAAAACCAACCTACAAACAAGGGCATTATACACTCAAACCCATCGAAAAACAACCCACCCACAGACTTTAATCCACCCCAACCCTCACAAAACAAACATCAACCCAACACAAACACTCCCTCCCACTCACTCCTCCACCCCACCACCCGGGCCAAACTAGTCCATACCCAAAGTCCGTTTCAAGCTTTCCACATCCCATCCAGGCAGCTGGGCAGGGGGGGTGGGAGGAACCTCCCCCCCCGCAGGCAACACCTCCCGCCCAGAGTCCACCACGCTATCCGATCCGTCCGGCTCCACCACCACCTGACCACTCGCAGTACCAGGCCCGACCTCCAGGGGCACCGAAGGACCGGGGACCACCGCCCCCGTCCGCAGCCGCCTCACCGGAGTGTCATCCGGGCTCCCATTCTCCAGGGGGCGCTTCCCAGCCACCTCTGCCATACCTGCCATCTCCACTTCCTGCGATTCGGTATGCTCCGCCCAATCTCCAACCGTCTTCCTCTCCACCTCGACAGCGACTCCTCCCTCCGTCTGCACGGCAGCCATGTGCTTCCCCGTCCCTTTGTCTCCCAGTCGGCCATCTTGGCGGCCATGCGGCGCATCTCTCACCGTGCCTCCAGTCCCCCCAGGTCCTTCCGACACAGGCGAAACTGCCACCGGCCCTACTTTGAGAGCCGGGGCAACACCCTGCAACACAGTACCCCCAGCAAACTGCCCCCCCGCACTACCATACACAGCAATAGACCCACCCGCCACCACCCCAGCATAACTACTCCTTTTCGGACATGCCACAAACAAATGGTCCCCCTTCCCACACAAATTACAAGTCCTTACAGCCTTACAAACATTTGCTAAATGCCCCACAGTCCCACACCGATAACACCGCTTAGCCTTGCACTCACCCCGCAAATGTCCACGCTGTCCGCAAGTCCAGCAAGTGTTCGGCAGTTGAGGCACAAACAACCTGCCGCGGTCTGCCCCCAACGCAAACTCATGAGGCGGAATCTTCCAGTCCCCATTCATCCGCAGTTGGAACGCGACTCGATACCTCCTCTTCCCCGTCCAAAATCCAAACTCGTCCACGATCTTCTCCCCCTCCGAAATCTGGTCACAATACTGCTCCAAAAACGACCTGATGTCCTTCTCCAGTACGTACGGGTTGAAGACATGGATCACCACCGTGAACAACTCCGCACCATACTCACAATCGCACATCCTCAGCACGTTGTCGACATCCCGCTCACTTTTCTCCTGCCATCGCCTCATCGTCGCATGCAGAAAAGTCGCCTCCCGAAACGTCACCTCGTACATCCAAGGCGGCCGAGCAGCCTGCAAACACAGGACCTCCTTTCCCGTCAGCTCCAACTCATCCCTCAGGATCTTCTCCGCCACGAAACCACGGGTAACCTCCTCGCCTACATCCGGCGGAATTCTCAGCCGGAGGGTGAGGGAGCCCACCCCCATCGCCATCGCCTTCTCCTTGGTAAGAACAGATACTACACTTGATCTTAGCCAAAAGGCCGAGAAGCGATACCCCACAACTGCACGGGGTGCGGCGGCCCCTCTAGCGACGCCCCCCGCGCTCACATGGTTACGGGGGGAGGCGGGGCCAGCAAAAGCGGACCGCCGCCGCCGCCGCCGCCGCCGCCGCAAAACAAAACACCACGACGCTTGACTTTGGACAGGCAGGTGCAGCTCCGCCGAAGCAGAGCTTCCAAAAATACCGTAAACTCGGGGCAGTTCCCCTCCACGGAAATCTTTAGTAAAAGGCGAAAGATTTGTACGAGATGAAGAGAAACCCGAGCGATGGCTGCCACAGGGCACGCCGGACGGAGAGCATGAACGGCGCCGGTCGTGGACGTGAGGGTGACTCCAAGGCGTTGCCCAGTGGCAACAAGACGGCAGTATCAACATCCCCTTTAAATTTAAATGTGTAAAAAAAAAAAAAAAAAACAAAAAAAAAAAAAAAAAAAAAAAAAAAAAAAAGAGTAAAAGGGCGGGAAAACCCAAAAGGGGCCGAAAAGGGAGGTGGCGCGGTTGGCCAAAACACCTGGCAAGGACTCCTGCTGCTGCGTCTGCTCTGCTAAGGAGGATTTCATCACAGTCAGTCAGTCAGTCAGTCAGTCAGTCAGTCAGTTCCACTGGGTTGGTTCTTTTCTTACACAGTCAAAGGAATGTGCACCGTTCCCGGAGTCGCTGCAATACCGGGTCGATGCGTGGAGCGGACGGAGCAAGCCCCTCTTCCGTCTCCCTGTTCCAAAAATCAGATTAATATATGGTCCTCGGGTAGAGGACGTATCAGATATTAAACTGATAAGAACAGATACTACACTTGATCTTAGCCAAAAGGCCGAGAAGCGATACCCCACAACTGCACGGGGTGCGGCGGCCCCTCTAGCGACGCCCCCCGCGCTCACATGGTTACGGGGGGAGGCGGGGCCAGCAAAAGCGGACCGCCGCCGCCGCCGCCGCCGCCGCCGCAAAACAAAACACCACGACGCTTGACTTTGGACAGGCAGGTGCAGCTCCGCCGAAGCAGAGCTTCCAAAAATACCGTAAACTCGGGGCAGTTCCCCTCCACGGAAATCTTTAGTAAAAGGCGAAAGATTTGTACGAGATGAAGAGAAACCCGAGCGATGGCTGCCACAGGGCACGCCGGACGGAGAGCATGAACGGCGCCGGTCGTGGACGTGAGGGTGACTCCAAGGCGTTGCCCAGTGGCAACAAGACGGCAGTATCAACATCCCCTTTAAATTTAAATGTGTAAAAAAAAAAAAAAAAAACAAAAAAAAAAAAAGAGTAAAAGGGCGGGAAAACCCAAAAGGGGCCGAAAAGGGAGGTGGCGCGGTTGGCCAAAACACCTGGCAAGGACTCCTGCTGCTGCGTCTGCTCTGCTAAGGAGGATTTCATCACAGTCAGTCAGTCAGTCAGTCAGTCAGTCAGTCAGTTCCACTGGGTTGGTTCTTTTCTTACACAGTCAAAGGAATGTGCACCGTTCCCGGAGTCGCTGCAATACCGGGTCGATGCGTGGAGCGGACGGAGCAAGCCCCTCTTCCGTCTCCCTGTTCCAAAAATCAGATTAATATATGGTCCTCGGGTAGAGGACGTATCAGATATTAAACTGATAAGAACAGATTTTTTTTTTTTTTTTTTTTTATTATTCACATAAGCCATAACAGACCACATAGGAAGACACTTGGCGTGCCATACCACCACCACAGAGGGCGCTGGTCCTATGCGGCACAGAGGTCCCACCAGCCTTGAAAAACAAACACACAGAAGATACATATAACACACAAAAGATACAGAAAGAAGTGAAGACTAGACTAGAGGCTGTGGTAAAATGGGCACGCAGGCCCCAAGGCACCAGGTACATAAAGGAGCTCGGGCACACAGGCCCAGCCAAAAAAACAAAAAAATGTCAAGACACACATACACAAAACCAACACGTCCACCCACAGTACACTTTTAATCCACCCCCACACAACCCAACAACAGCAACATCAACATCCCAACACAACCCGCAACCCCAATCAGTCCAACATCCCAGTAGTCCTTTTCAAATTGACCTCATCCCACCCCAGCAAGTCCCCCGAAGAAGGGGGAGAAGGGGAAGGACTCCCCTCCCTCACAGAGCCTGTCGACCCGTCCGACTCCTCCTCACCACTAGATGCCGCCACCTCCATGGATCCAACACCACCGTCCTCCACCAGCAGGGCCTCCAACCTGTTAGAGACAGAGACCCCGCCCCCACCCTTGCACCGGCGGACCGGAGTCCCCGGCGACCCACCTTCACTCCCGTCCTGCAGGGGGCGCTTCACTGCCCCCGACGCCTTCACCGCCAGCTCTGCCATCTCCGCTTCCTGGGAAGCAGAGGCCTCCGCCCAGTCGTCCACTCTCCGCCCACCAGCACCAGCCTCCCGGCGGCCATCTTGTTTGCCATGCGGCCTAGCCGTAGCCTTAGCCACCAAGCAGCCATCTTGGCTACCTAGCTGCCCAGCTCCCGAACCTCCAAGAGACGCCGCAGGCGCCTCCACTCCACTCGCTCTTGCCACCGTCGCACCAGCCGGCACCGTCTTCACCCCCGCGGGCACAGCAGAGGCCCCCACCGGCACAGTGGAAGCCCCCCCCTGGCGCACCAGCCGCTCAGCCTCCTGGAACTTCTTCCACTTGGCACAAGCCGAAGGTACATGATCTGTCCCCCCACAATATTCACAGCCCTTCAACACAGCAGCCACGTAACTCCTCCGCTTGCCACAGCCCCCAAAAAGGTGATCCGTCGCCCCACACAAAGAACATTCCCTCAACTTCTTGCAGTCCTTCACCAAGTGTTCCTTCGACCCACACCGCAAACAAGCCAGCACAGTGCATTGACTCCGCAAATGCCCCACACTCCCACAACCCCAACACTCACTTGGCAAGTCCGGAGTGATAATCCTCCCTCTATCAGACCCCAGCATGAAGGCGAAAGGAGGCCTCACCTGGCGATCCCCCTCTGACCGAAACATCACGGAGTACGACCACTTCCCCGTCCAGAAGCCGTTCACATCCACGACGCGCCGTCCCTGCGGCACCTCCGTGCAGTACCGCCCCAGCAGACAACGGACATCCTCTTCCAGCACGTGGGGGTTGAAGACCTGCACCACCACGGTATTCTTCGGACGCCAGAACCTCATTCGCAGTCCAAACTCCACCGTGCCGACCCGTAGACCTTCCCCAGCCTCCTTCCACTGCCGAACCGCGACCAACATATCCACCGGCGACCGGAAGGTCACGTCGTAACCCACCGTCGACGCCAGCAGGCACAACACCTCCTTATCTGTTGCCCTCAGCAGCCCCTTCACGATTGCCGCTCCAAACAGCTCCCTGGAAAACTCCTCCCTCCGCAGCTTCGGGATCCAGAATTGCATGGCGTACTTCGGCACCACATCCACCGCATCCGCCTCAGACACCGCCATCGCTGTCTCGGGTAGTCCTAGTTGTCAAGAACAGATACTACACTTGATCTTAGCCAAAAGGCCGAGAAGCGATACCCCACAACTGCACGGGGTGCGGCGGCCCCTCTAGCGACGCCCCCCGCGCTCACATGGTTACGGGGGGAGGCGGGGCCAGCAAAAGCGGACCGCCGCCGCCGCCGCCGCCGCCGCCGCAAAACAAAACACCACGACGCTTGACTTTGGACAGGCAGGTGCAGCTCCGCCGAAGCAGAGCTTCCAAAAATACCGTAAACTCGGGGCAGTTCCCCTCCACGGAAATCTTTAGTAAAAGGCGAAAGATTTGTACGAGATGAAGAGAAACCCGAGCGATGGCTGCCACAGGGCACGCCGGACGGAGAGCATGAACGGCGCCGGTCGTGGACGTGAGGGTGACTCCAAGGCGTTGCCCAGTGGCAACAAGACGGCAGTATCAACATCCCCTTTAAATTTAAATGTGTAAAAAAAAAAAAAAAAAAACAAAAAAAAAAAAAAAAAAAAATAAAAAAAAAGAGTAAAAGGGCGGGAAAACCCAAAAGGGGCCGAAAAGGGAGGTGGCGCGGTTGGCCAAAACACCTGGCAAGGACTCCTGCTGCTGCGTCTGCTCTGCTAAGGAGGATTTCATCACAGTCAGTCAGTCAGTCAGTCAGTCAGTCAGTCAGTTCCACTGGGTTGGTTCTTTTCTTACACAGTCAAAGGAATGTGCACCGTTCCCGGAGTCGCTGCAATACCGGGTCGATGCGTGGAGCGGACGGAGCAAGCCCCTCTTCCGTCTCCCTGTTCCAAAAATCAGATTAATATATGGTCCTCGGGTAGAGGACGTATCAGATATTAAACTGATAAGAACAGATTTTTTTTTCTTTAATTGTTTATTGCATGACATGAGTCAAACCATACATACGTCCCCCTGGACGACCGAAAAACACCAGTAAAGAAAAACACGCCCACCGGACGTCAAAAGAAAATTATACCATACCTAAACCATACAACATCAAACCAAACCATACAGTCATCAGTACAGACTAAACCATACAACATCAAACCAAACCATACAGTCATCAGTACAGACAACCCAAAGCCACAAAACCCCAACAAATGAAATGCACAGCCATCATCAAACAATCATGCGTACTAGGGCCCGAACACGTCACTTGACTTTAATCAGCCCATTCACAAAACTACCAGCAAGAACATACCCATCACCAAACACACTTCACAGCAAAGAGTCCACATTCCTAGGCTCCACCAGAAGAGTAGTAGCCTTCAAATTGTCCTCATCGCACCCCAGGAGAAAATCCGGGGAGGCCCCGCCTCCAGCCACCACGGCACAACTGGCCTCGGCGCCCACGGCCTCCATATCATCGCAGTCGACCTTGTAAACACACATCAGTCTCTTCCACTTGACTCGACCATGCCAGTCAGCTGCTTCAAATTCTTCTCGTCCCAGCCCAGAAGCAAATCCGAGCCGACCACCAACTCATCACAGGGCCTGCCATCATCGACCTCGATCTCCTCCTCGCTGTCGTCATCGCCATCATCTTCCTCCAGGGGGGTGACCTGGCCAAACACCTGCACTGTCGGGCACGACCTGAGGCGGCGCACCGGAGTCTCCTCCGACCCGCTGTCCTCCAGGGGGCGCTTCCCTGCAGCTGGCACCACTCCTGTGATCACCACCTCCTCATCGAAGGGGCAATCAGCCCACGACCCAGGTGAAACCACTCCCGCCGACTCATCCACAGCAACACCAGAACATGTCTCCTCAGCCACAGCCTGGGGGGGATCAGCCAGAGGCCCAGGAGAAACCACAGGAACACCAGAACACATGTCCTCGGCCACAGCCTGGGGGGAATCAGCTGTAGGCCTAGGGGAAAGCACACTAACAACATTAACAGCCTGGGGAGCTGCAAACTGAGATGAACCCTCCGGGGTGGGAACAGAGGGCCTCTCAGCAGCAGCTCCATGTGCACTCACCACCTGCTCGCTGCTAGCCACCATCTTTGCTACCACATGGCTCACCACCTGCTCATCGTTAGCCGCCATCTTAGCGACCGCATGGCCACCGTCAGACAAAGGATCAGCAAGCCTCGAAAGAGTCCTCCCGGGGGGCATAGGGGACTCCTCTCCAGCAGCCGACCGCACGTCCGTCGGTCCTCGACCCTCAGACTCTTCACGACCCACAGCAGCACTCTTCCGACCTGGGCAGGCTCTAAACAGGTGCTCCGAAGACCCACAAAGACTGCAGGTCTTCGGAGCCAAACATTTCGCTGCCATGTGCTCCGTAGAGCCACAATGGCGGCACCTGGTAACTTTACAGTCCTCTCTAACATGCCCACCTTCCCCACACTTCCAGCAACCCCCAGGCCTCCCAGGGACAAACAAGTAACCCCTGTCTGGCCCCAAAGCGAAGGACTGGGGAGGCGAAGCACCAACTTTAAAGCGAACTTTAAACCGTCTCCTTCCCGTCCAGAAACCCCTCGAGTCAGTCACTTTCGCACCCTCCCGCACATCCACACAGTATCTCTTCAGAAAAGCAATAATGTCCTCCTCCAACACGAACGGGTTAAACATGTGCACAAAAACATGAGTCTCAGACGAAAAAAGCCCCATACCCTTCAGTAAATCCACATGCAACTTCTCAGTAATCCTCTTCTTAGCCATTTCAAAAAACATTTCAGTCCGAAAAGTAACGTCAAACGTACCTTGAGGCCGATACTCCTGCAGGCAAAGAACCTCCCGCACTCCCAAATCCAAAATGTCCAGCAAAACCTTGTCCGAAAAGTACTCTCTCTTCATGTCCTTCCTTCTGCTCACCGGAACCACAAAACGGATCGTGTTCCTCAGTCGTAATGGACCCAACGTCCCCATCGCCTTCCCGTCGTGTGCGCGAGATGCTACACTTGATCTTAGCCAAAAGGCCGAGAAGCGATACCCCACAACTGCACGGGGTGCGGCGGCCCCTCTAGCGACGCCCCCCGCGCTCACATGGTTACGGGGGGAGGCGGGGCCAGCAAAAGCGGACCGCCGCCGCCGCCGCCGCCGCCGCCGCAAAACAAAACACCACGACGCTTGACTTTGGACAGGCAGGTGCAGCTCCGCCGAAGCAGAGCTTCCAAAAATACCGTAAACTCGGGGCAGTTCCCCTCCACGGAAATCTTTAGTAAAAGGCGAAAGATTTGTACGAGATGAAGAGAAACCCGAGCGATGGCTGCCACAGGGCACGCCGGACGGAGAGCATGAACGGCGCCGGTCGTGGACGTGAGGGTGACTCCAAGGCGTTGCCCAGTGGCAACAAGACGGCAGTATCAACATCCCCTTTAAATTTAAATGTGTAAAAAAAAAAAAAAAAAACAAAAAAAAAAAAAAAAAAAAAAAAAAAAAAAGAGTAAAAGGGCGGGAAAACCCAAAAGGGGCCGAAAAGGGAGGTGGCGCGGTTGGCCAAAACACCTGGCAAGGACTCCTGCTGCTGCGTCTGCTCTGCTAAGGAGGATTTCATCACAGTCAGTCAGTCAGTCAGTCAGTCAGTCAGTCAGTTCCACTGGGTTGGTTCTTTTCTTACACAGTCAAAGGAATGTGCACCGTTCCCGGAGTCGCTGCAATACCGGGTCGATGCGTGGAGCGGACGGAGCAAGCCCCTCTTCCGTCTCCCTGTTCCAAAAATCAGATTAATATATGGTCCTCGGGTAGAGGACGTATCAGATATTAAACTGATAAGAACAGATACTACACTTGATCTTAGCCAAAAGGCCGAGAAGCGATACCCCACAACTGCACGGGGTGCGGCGGCCCCTCTAGCGACGCCCCCCGCGCTCACATGGTTACGGGGGGAGGCGGGGCCAGCAAAAGCGGACCGCCGCCGCCGCCGCCGCCGCCGCCGCAAAACAAAACACCACGACGCTTGACTTTGGACAGGCAGGTGCAGCTCCGCCGAAGCAGAGCTTCCAAAAATACCGTAAACTCGGGGCAGTTCCCCTCCACGGAAATCTTTAGTAAAAGGCGAAAGATTTGTACGAGATGAAGAGAAACCCGAGCGATGGCTGCCACAGGGCACGCCGGACGGAGAGCATGAACGGCGCCGGTCGTGGACGTGAGGGTGACTCCAAGGCGTTGCCCAGTGGCAACAAGACGGCAGTATCAACATCCCCTTTAAATTTAAATGTGTAAAAAAAAAAAAAAAAAACAAAAAAAAAAAAAAAAAAAAATAAAAAAAAAGAGTAAAAGGGCGGGAAAACCCAAAAGGGGCCGAAAAGGGAGGTGGCGCGGTTGGCCAAAACACCTGGCAAGGACTCCTGCTGCTGCGTCTGCTCTGCTAAGGAGGATTTCATCACAGTCAGTCAGTCAGTCAGTCAGTCAGTCAGTCAGTTCCACTGGGTTGGTTCTTTTCTTACACAGTCAAAGGAATGTGCACCGTTCCCGGAGTCGCTGCAATACCGGGTCGATGCGTGGAGCGGACGGAGCAAGCCCCTCTTCCGTCTCCCTGTTCCAAAAATCAGATTAATATATGGTCCTCGGGTAGAGGACGTATCAGATATTAAACTGATAAGAACAGATTTTTTTTTATATTGAAGTTTATTCATACCAAATCATAATCATTATCAAATCATAGTTACAGCCAGAACATGAAGAACGCAGAAAGCACAGAAAGAGAAAAAGAGAAAAAGAAAGGCTGCAACATACGGGCACAAACGCCCCATAGAAAAGAGCTCGGGCACACAGGCCCAGCCGAAGACAAACCCCATAACTCAATCCCAACCCACCCACACACAAACATCCCTACTCCTCCCCACACACCATAAAACACCCGCACTTACACAATCCCACCACCAACAACCCACTAGTCCATGCCCATAGTCCGCTTCAAACTGTCCACATCCCACCCAGCAAGCTGGGCAGGAGGGGGGCGACTCCCCCGTCCTACGGTCCGCCTCTCCGTCACCGACTCCACCGAATCCGCCGACTCATCCGACTCCCGCTCCACCAACTCGCCCGTAGTTCCCGATTCCGCCACCAGGGGCAGGGAGCGATCAAAGGCCGCCACCCCCTCCCCCGGCCGCTGACGCCGCACGGGAGCACTCTCCGGACCTCCGCCCTCCAGGGGGCGCTTCCCAGACACCATCGCCATCTCCGCCATCTCCTCTTCCTGGGAAGCCGTTGCCTCCGCCCAGCTCAGCACCCCGACACTCTCCATGGCCACGCCCGGCCTGCCCTTCGACCCCGCCGACCCTCCGACCTCTGGGCGGCCATCTTGGCTGCCATGCGGCCTAGCGGTAGCCGTAGCCACCAGGCTGCCTCCATGCGGCCCAGCTCCCACTCCACCAACAGATCCTGCAGCTCCCGTTCCTCCGCTCGTGCCCACCGCCGGCGGTCCCGTCGGCCTCCTCTCCAGCACATCCTTCACCAAAGGAGCCCCTGCGGGGGAAACAGAAACCCCCCCACCGCCAGATCTCCCCACCACCGCTCCCGCATAACTCTGTCTCTTCGGGCACCTCAGAAACAGGTGATCCTTAGACCCGCACAAAGAACACTCCCTTCTCTCCCCACAGTCCTTCACCACGTGCCCCACCACCCCACAACGCACACACCGCTGCGCCACACATTCGCTCCTCAAATGCCCCTCTTCCCCACATCCCCAACAAACAGTAGGTAAGTCCGGTAAAAACACCCTCCCACGGTCTGTCCCCAGAGCAAACAAATGTGGCGGCCGCAGCTGGCGGCCCTCCCCAGAAGTACGAAACCGCACACAATACCTCCACTTGCCCGTCCAAAATCCATTGCCGTCTGTGACCTTCTCCCCCGATGACACCGTGCTACAATACCGGCTAAGGAACCCCCGGACGTCCAGCTCCAACACGTGCGGATTAAAAACCTGCACCACCACCACGTTGGCTGCGCTCCACACCACTCGCTTGATTCCCACGATCCTTGGGTCTCCTTTCCCCTTCCCGTATGCCACGCGCAGATCCTCCTCCGTCCTAAACGTGACGTCATGCCTCCCCAACGCCGGGTAATCCTGAAAGCACAGCACGTCCGCTCCCGATAATCCCAACACGCCTTTCAAGATGACCTCGCCGAACCCAGCCCGATCCAGCTCCCTCCTCCTCGCCTCCGGGATCAGGTACCGAATCGCATACCTCGGGATCCCCTTCGTCGCCTCCAACAGATCCGCCATCGCTGCCTCGGGTAATCCTTGTTTGATAAGAACAGATACTACACTTGATCTTAGCCAAAAGGCCGAGAAGCGATACCCCACAACTGCACGGGGTGCGGCGGCCCCTCTAGCGACGCCCCCCGCGCTCACATGGTTACGGGGGGAGGCGGGGCCAGCAAAAGCGGACCGCCGCCGCCGCCGCCGCCGCCGCCGCAAAACAAAACACCACGACGCTTGACTTTGGACAGGCAGGTGCAGCTCCGCCGAAGCAGAGCTTCCAAAAATACCGTAAACTCGGGGCAGTTCCCCTCCACGGAAATCTTTAGTAAAAGGCGAAAGATTTGTACGAGATGAAGAGAAACCCGAGCGATGGCTGCCACAGGGCACGCCGGACGGAGAGCATGAACGGCGCCGGTCGTGGACGTGAGGGTGACTCCAAGGCGTTGCCCAGTGGCAACAAGACGGCAGTATCAACATCCCCTTTAAATTTAAATGTGTAAAAAAAAAAAAAAAAAAACAAAAAAAAAAAAAAAAAAAAAAAAAAAAAAAGAGTAAAAGGGCGGGAAAACCCAAAAGGGGCCGAAAAGGGAGGTGGCGCGGTTGGCCAAAACACCTGGCAAGGACTCCTGCTGCTGCGTCTGCTCTGCTAAGGAGGATTTCATCACAGTCAGTCAGTCAGTCAGTCAGTCAGTCAGTCAGTTCCACTGGGTTGGTTCTTTTCTTACACAGTCAAAGGAATGTGCACCGTTCCCGGAGTCGCTGCAATACCGGGTCGATGCGTGGAGCGGACGGAGCAAGCCCCTCTTCCGTCTCCCTGTTCCAAAAATCAGATTAATATATGGTCCTCGGGTAGAGGACGTATCAGATATTAAACTGATAAGAACAGATACTACACTTGATCTTAGCCAAAAGGCCGAGAAGCGATACCCCACAACTGCACGGGGTGCGGCGGCCCCTCTAGCGACGCCCCCCGCGCTCACATGGTTACGGGGGGAGGCGGGGCCAGCAAAAGCGGACCGCCGCCGCCGCCGCCGCCGCCGCCGCAAAACAAAACACCACGACGCTTGACTTTGGACAGGCAGGTGCAGCTCCGCCGAAGCAGAGCTTCCAAAAATACCGTAAACTCGGGGCAGTTCCCCTCCACGGAAATCTTTAGTAAAAGGCGAAAGATTTGTACGAGATGAAGAGAAACCCGAGCGATGGCTGCCACAGGGCACGCCGGACGGAGAGCATGAACGGCGCCGGTCGTGGACGTGAGGGTGACTCCAAGGCGTTGCCCAGTGGCAACAAGACGGCAGTATCAACATCCCCTTTAAATTTAAATGTGTAAAAAAAAAAAAAAAAAACAAAAAAAAAAAAAAAAAAAAATAAAAAAAAAGAGTAAAAGGGCGGGAAAACCCAAAAGGGGCCGAAAAGGGAGGTGGCGCGGTTGGCCAAAACACCTGGCAAGGACTCCTGCTGCTGCGTCTGCTCTGCTAAGGAGGATTTCATCACAGTCAGTCAGTCAGTCAGTCAGTCAGTCAGTCAGTTCCACTGGGTTGGTTCTTTTCTTACACAGTCAAAGGAATGTGCACCGTTCCCGGAGTCGCTGCAATACCGGGTCGATGCGTGGAGCGGACGGAGCAAGCCCCTCTTCCGTCTCCCTGTTCCAAAAATCAGATTAATATATGGTCCTCGGGTAGAGGACGTATCAGATATTAAACTGATAAGAACAGATACTACACTTGATCTTAGCCAAAAGGCCGAGAAGCGATACCCCACAACTGCACGGGGTGCGGCGGCCCCTCTAGCGACGCCCCCCGCGCTCACATGGTTACGGGGGGAGGCGGGGCCAGCAAAAGCGGACCGCCGCCGCCGCCGCCGCCGCCGCCGCAAAACAAAACACCACGACGCTTGACTTTGGACAGGCAGGTGCAGCTCCGCCGAAGCAGAGCTTCCAAAAATACCGTAAACTCGGGGCAGTTCCCCTCCACGGAAATCTTTAGTAAAAGGCGAAAGATTTGTACGAGATGAAGAGAAACCCGAGCGATGGCTGCCACAGGGCACGCCGGACGGAGAGCATGAACGGCGCCGGTCGTGGACGTGAGGGTGACTCCAAGGCGTTGCCCAGTGGCAACAAGACGGCAGTATCAACATCCCCTTTAAATTTAAATGTGTAAAAAAAAAAAAAAAAAACAAAAAAAAAAAAAAAAAAAAATAAAAAAAAAGAGTAAAAGGGCGGGAAAACCCAAAAGGGGCCGAAAAGGGAGGTGGCGCGGTTGGCCAAAACACCTGGCAAGGACTCCTGCTGCTGCGTCTGCTCTGCTAAGGAGGATTTCATCACAGTCAGTCAGTCAGTCAGTCAGTCAGTCAGTCAGTTCCACTGGGTTGGTTCTTTTCTTACACAGTCAAAGGAATGTGCACCGTTCCCGGAGTCGCTGCAATACCGGGTCGATGCGTGGAGCGGACGGAGCAAGCCCCTCTTCCGTCTCCCTGTTCCAAAAATCAGATTAATATATGGTCCTCGGGTAGAGGACGTATCAGATATTAAACTGATAAGAACAGATACTACACTTGATCTTAGCCAAAAGGCCGAGAAGCGATACCCCACAACTGCACGGGGTGCGGCGGCCCCTCTAGCGACGCCCCCCGCGCTCACATGGTTACGGGGGGAGGCGGGGCCAGCAAAAGCGGACCGCCGCCGCCGCCGCCGCCGCCGCCGCAAAACAAAACACCACGACGCTTGACTTTGGACAGGCAGGTGCAGCTCCGCCGAAGCAGAGCTTCCAAAAATACCGTAAACTCGGGGCAGTTCCCCTCCACGGAAATCTTTAGTAAAAGGCGAAAGATTTGTACGAGATGAAGAGAAACCCGAGCGATGGCTGCCACAGGGCACGCCGGACGGAGAGCATGAACGGCGCCGGTCGTGGACGTGAGGGTGACTCCAAGGCGTTGCCCAGTGGCAACAAGACGGCAGTATCAACATCCCCTTTAAATTTAAATGTGTAAAAAAAAAAAAAAAAAACAAAAAAAAAAAAAAAAAAAAATAAAAAAAAAGAGTAAAAGGGCGGGAAAACCCAAAAGGGGCCGAAAAGGGAGGTGGCGCGGTTGGCCAAAACACCTGGCAAGGACTCCTGCTGCTGCGTCTGCTCTGCTAAGGAGGATTTCATCACAGTCAGTCAGTCAGTCAGTCAGTCAGTCAGTCAGTTCCACTGGGTTGGTTCTTTTCTTACACAGTCAAAGGAATGTGCACCGTTCCCGGAGTCGCTGCAATACCGGGTCGATGCGTGGAGCGGACGGAGCAAGCCCCTCTTCCGTCTCCCTGTTCCAAAAATCAGATTAATATATGGTCCTCGGGTAGAGGACGTATCAGATATTAAACTGATAAGAACAGATACTACACTTGATCTTAGCCAAAAGGCCGAGAAGCGATACCCCACAACTGCACGGGGTGCGGCGGCCCCTCTAGCGACGCCCCCCGCGCTCACATGGTTACGGGGGGAGGCGGGGCCAGCAAAAGCGGACCGCCGCCGCCGCCGCCGCCGCCGCCGCAAAACAAAACACCACGACGCTTGACTTTGGACAGGCAGGTGCAGCTCCGCCGAAGCAGAGCTTCCAAAAATACCGTAAACTCGGGGCAGTTCCCCTCCACGGAAATCTTTAGTAAAAGGCGAAAGATTTGTACGAGATGAAGAGAAACCCGAGCGATGGCTGCCACAGGGCACGCCGGACGGAGAGCATGAACGGCGCCGGTCGTGGACGTGAGGGTGACTCCAAGGCGTTGCCCAGTGGCAACAAGACGGCAGTATCAACATCCCCTTTAAATTTAAATGTGTAAAAAAAAAAAAAAAAAACAAAAAAAAAAAAAAAAAAAAATAAAAAAAAAGAGTAAAAGGGCGGGAAAACCCAAAAGGGGCCGAAAAGGGAGGTGGCGCGGTTGGCCAAAACACCTGGCAAGGACTCCTGCTGCTGCGTCTGCTCTGCTAAGGAGGATTTCATCACAGTCAGTCAGTCAGTCAGTCAGTCAGTCAGTCAGTTCCACTGGGTTGGTTCTTTTCTTACACAGTCAAAGGAATGTGCACCGTTCCCGGAGTCGCTGCAATACCGGGTCGATGCGTGGAGCGGACGGAGCAAGCCCCTCTTCCGTCTCCCTGTTCCAAAAATCAGATTAATATATGGTCCTCGGGTAGAGGACGTATCAGATATTAAACTGATAAGAACAGATTTTTTTTTTTTTTTTTTTTTATTCAAACAAACGCAGGCAAAATATGCACCTCGTGCACATACAAACATATCATACAATCACCTACTTACACAAACCCAACCAAACAACACAACACCCAACAGCCAAAACAACCCTAACCCACCCACAAACTTTAATCCACCCCAACCCTCACAAAACAAACATCAACCCAACACAAACACAACCTCCAAAACACTCCTCCACCCCACCACCAGGGCCCAACTATTCCATACCCAAAGTCCGTTTCAAGCTGTCCACATCCCATCCAACCAGCCGGCCAGGGGGGGTGGGAGGAACCACCTCCCCAGCAGGCAACACCTCCCGCACAGAGTCCACCGAGCTATCCGATCCGTCCGGCTCCACCACCACCTGACCACTCGCAGTACCAGGCCCGACCTCCGGGGGCAACGAAGGTCCGGGGACCATCGCCCCCGTCCGCAGACGCCTCACCGGAGTGTCATCCGGACCCCCATCCTCCAGGGGGCGCTTCCCAGCCCCCTCTGCCATGCCTGCCATCTCCGCTTCCTGCGATTCCGTATGCTCCGCCCAATCTCCAACCGTCTTCTTCTCCACCTCAGCAGTGACTCCTCCCACCGTCTGCACGGCAGCCATGTGCTTCCCCGTCCCTTTGTCTCCCAGTCGGCCATCTTGGCGGCCATGCGGCGCATCCGTCAATGTGCCTTCAGTCCCACCAGGCCCTTCCAACACAGGCGAAACTGCCACCGGCACCACTTTGGGAGCCGGAGCAACAACCTGCAACACAGTACCCCCAGCACCCTGCCCTCCACCACCACCAGACACAGCAATAGACCCACCCGCCACAACCCCCGCATAACTGCTCCTTTTCGGACATGACACAAACAAATGGTCCCCTCTCCCACACAAATTACAGGTCTTTGCAGCCTTACAAACATTTGCTAAATGTCCCACAATCCCACACTGATAGCACTGCTTAGCCTTGCACTCACCCCGCAAATGTCCACGCTGTCCACAATTCCAGCAAGTGTTAGGCAGTTGAGGAATAAACAACCTGCCGCGGTCTGCCCCCAACGCGAACTCGTGAGGCGGAATCTTCCACTCTCCAGATGCCCGCACACGAAACACCACTTTATACCTCCTCTTCCCCGTCCAAAATCCAAACTCGTCCACGATCTTCTCCCCCTCAGAAATCCGGGAACAGTACCGCTCCAAAAACGACCTGATGTCCCTCTCCAGCACGTGCGGGTTGAAGAGATGCGTCACCACCGTGAACGTCGCCGCACCCACCTCAAAAGCGCACTTCCACAACACGCTGTTGCGATCCTGCTTCCTGATCTCATGCCATCGCTTCGCCGCCGTCCGCAGAAAGGATACATCCCGAAACGTCACCTCATACATCCAAGGCGGCCGAGCAGCCTGCAAACACAGGACCTCCGTTCCAGTCAGCCCCAACTCATCCCTCAGGATCTTCTCCGCCACGAAGCCCCGGGTAATCTCCACTCCTAGATCCACCGGAAAATCCAGCCGGAAGGTGCGAGGACACACCCCCAGCGCCATCGCCTTCTCCTTAGCAAGCGCAGATACTACACTTGATCTTAGCCAAAAGGCCGAGAAGCGATACCCCACAACTGCACGGGGTGCGGCGGCCCCTCTAGCGACGCCCCCCGCGCTCACATGGTTACGGGGGGAGGCGGGGCCAGCAAAAGCGGACCGCCGCCGCCGCCGCCGCCGCCGCCGCAAAACAAAACACCACGACGCTTGACTTTGGACAGGCAGGTGCAGCTCCGCCGAAGCAGAGCTTCCAAAAATACCGTAAACTCGGGGCAGTTCCCCTCCACGGAAATCTTTAGTAAAAGGCGAAAGATTTGTACGAGATGAAGAGAAACCCGAGCGATGGCTGCCACAGGGCACGCCGGACGGAGAGCATGAACGGCGCCGGTCGTGGACGTGAGGGTGACTCCAAGGCGTTGCCCAGTGGCAACAAGACGGCAGTATCAACATCCCCTTTAAATTTAAATGTGTAAAAAAAAAAAAAAAAAACAAAAAAAAAAAAAAAAAAAAATAAAAAAAAAGAGTAAAAGGGCGGGAAAACCCAAAAGGGGCCGAAAAGGGAGGTGGCGCGGTTGGCCAAAACACCTGGCAAGGACTCCTGCTGCTGCGTCTGCTCTGCTAAGGAGGATTTCATCACAGTCAGTCAGTCAGTCAGTCAGTCAGTCAGTCAGTTCCACTGGGTTGGTTCTTTTCTTACACAGTCAAAGGAATGTGCACCGTTCCCGGAGTCGCTGCAATACCGGGTCGATGCGTGGAGCGGACGGAGCAAGCCCCTCTTCCGTCTCCCTGTTCCAAAAATCAGATTAATATATGGTCCTCGGGTAGAGGACGTATCAGATATTAAACTGATAAGAACAGATACTACACTTGATCTTAGCCAAAAGGCCGAGAAGCGATACCCCACAACTGCACGGGGTGCGGCGGCCCCTCTAGCGACGCCCCCCGCGCTCACATGGTTACGGGGGGAGGCGGGGCCAGCAAAAGCGGACCGCCGCCGCCGCCGCCGCCGCCGCCGCAAAACAAAACACCACGACGCTTGACTTTGGACAGGCAGGTGCAGCTCCGCCGAAGCAGAGCTTCCAAAAATACCGTAAACTCGGGGCAGTTCCCCTCCACGGAAATCTTTAGTAAAAGGCGAAAGATTTGTACGAGATGAAGAGAAACCCGAGCGATGGCTGCCACAGGGCACGCCGGACGGAGAGCATGAACGGCGCCGGTCGTGGACGTGAGGGTGACTCCAAGGCGTTGCCCAGTGGCAACAAGACGGCAGTATCAACATCCCCTTTAAATTTAAATGTGTAAAAAAAAAAAAAAAAAACAAAAAAAAAAAAAAAAATAAATAAAAAAAAAGAGTAAAAGGGCGGGAAAACCCAAAAGGGGCCGAAAAGGGAGGTGGCGCGGTTGGCCAAAACACCTGGCAAGGACTCCTGCTGCTGCGTCTGCTCTGCTAAGGAGGATTTCATCACAGTCAGTCAGTCAGTCAGTCAGTCAGTCAGTCAGTTCCACTGGGTTGGTTCTTTTCTTACACAGTCAAAGGAATGTGCACCGTTCCCGGAGTCGCTGCAATACCGGGTCGATGCGTGGAGCGGACGGAGCAAGCCCCTCTTCCGTCTCCCTGTTCCAAAAATCAGATTAATATATGGTCCTCGGGTAGAGGACGTATCAGATATTAAACTGATAAGAACAGATTTTTTTTTATATTCGTTTATTGACAGAAAATTCACATCAAATACAAATCATAAATATCACAAAACCTCCACCAGACCACTATTCTCTATTCCCACAAAACCAACACACAGAAGATACATTCCCACTAGCCCACTCCCACCCTTGGCAACCCCCCCCAAACCTCCCGGCACCTCCCCTCCCCATACAGCTCCCTATACTCCTCCACCCTCTTCGCAAAAGTCCCCAGAAAAGAACAAAAAACCCGATAAGGCTCCACAGCAGGCCTCTGCTTCCTGATGCAGTCCTGCCGCCAATTCCACAGCGCCATCTTCACGTAGGAAATAAGAAGCCACACAGCCACCCTTTTCCCCATCCCCACGGCATCCAGGCCCCTCCCCCACAGCACCATGTCCGAGGACAAGTCAGGTCCTCCCCAGCCTCCCCACCATTGCCCCACCAACCCCCAAGTTCCCCGTGCCCCAGGACAGGACCAAAAGGCGTGCTCCACCCTCTCCTCCCGCCCGCAACCCACTGGACACAACGGAGAGCGACTGACCCCATGCCGGTGCAACCGCTCCCTCACCGGCAGCCGGTCAGCCGCCCCCAACCAATGGAGATCCCTCCCAGCCCCACACAACTCCTTGGGCTGCAAAAGAGCCCACTCCACCCCACCCCTCACGGCTGCTCTATCCCCCTGGTCCTGCCACCTCCTCTCCATGATGCCCCTGTACAGGGCCCTATGGTCCACCACCGTGTCCCCCTCCAGTGCCCAGCTGTTCCCCCTTAAAAACCTCGCCACCCTCTCAAAGTGGTCCGGCCGGTCCGTGGACCACGGGGCTGAGGAGCTCAAAGGCCTCAGGCTCCTTAAAAGGAACCCCAGCCAGAACCTCCCCCAGAACTCAGCCTTGTGCACCCCCTCTCCCCCTGCCACCCCACACTGAAAGGCCACGAGCAGAGCCGTTGCCCTCGCCGGCAAGCAAGGTACTGCCCTGCCCCCCTCCGCCACCTTCCTGTACATCACCTCCCTCGCCACCAGCTCTGTCCTCCCACCCCACACAAAAGCAAACACCTCCCTCTCCAACCTCCTCCCCCAAAGGAATGGCATCGGGAAGACCACAGCCAGGTGGTTAAAAAGTGGCAAGATGTCCACTTGCACCGCGACCACCCTCCCTGTCAATGAGAGGTGCCGCGCCCTCCACCTCCCCAAACGCTGCTTGACCTTCCCATACATCCCCTCCCAGTTCCTCCCCGCCCTATCCCCCCTCCCAAACCACAACCCCAGCACCTTCAGGCCATCCGCTGCCACTGTAAAACCCCCTGGCGCCAACCCCCTACCCTCCCATGCCCCAAAAAAAAGCCACCGCCGACTTAGCCATGTTGACCTTTGCCCCTGAGGCCTGCTCGTACTCCTCTAAAGCCCCCAATACGCACCCGAAACCCCTGTCGGTGGTCAAGAACAAGGTCATGTCGTCTGCATACGCAGAGACCTTTGCTGCCTGGCCCCCACCCCCTGGGAGGTGTACTCCCAGGATCCCCCCATCCCCCCTAACCCGCTCCAGTAACGGCTCCAGGACCATGACATACAGGAGGGGAGACAAGGGGCACCCTTGCCTCACCCCCCCAGCCTGTGCAATCCACCTGGACTGTACCCCATTCACCCCGATCTGACTCCCCACCCCCCTATACAGAGTCTTGATCCACCCCACAAAACGGGGCCCAAAGCCCATTTGCTCCAGGACCAGGAAAAGGAACCCATGACTGACCCTGTCAAAGGCCTTTTCCTGGTCCAGGCTCAACACCGCCAACGGCAGCCTCCTCTGCTCCGACCAGCTGATGACGTCCCTTACCAGGGACAAGGACAGCCCAGCCGACCTACCCCGCACCCCACAAGTCTGGTCCGCACCAATTACCAGCGGCATCACCCTCCTCAGCCGAATCGCCAAGGCTTTGGCAACCACCTTATAGTCCGTGGAGAGGAGGGTGATGGGCCGCCAGTTCTCCAGCCTGGTCTCCTCCCCCTTTTTAAAGAGGAGGGTGACCAGGCCAGACCTCATAGAGGCCGTCAACCGGCCCGCCCCCAGACACTCCCCCACCACAGCCAACAACCCCTCCCCAAGTACATCCCAAAACGCTTGATAAAAGTCAGCCGTTAGGCCGTCCATCCCCGGTGACTTACCACCCTTCATAGACCTCACGGCCTCCGTGAGTTCCCGCAGTGTGAAGTCCCCATCCATGAAAGCCCTCTCCTCCTCCCCCAAAACACCCCTCACCCGTGACACCAAACCCCTCACCCGCTCCCCATCCCCAATGCGCTCCGAAAACAAAGATTCATAAAACCCCGCCGCCACCTCCGCCATCCCCCGAGGGTCAGTGACCAACCCCTGCCCTCCCTCAAGCCCTCTCATCCATACCCTCCCCTGCCTAGCCCGTGCTGATTGAAAGAAAAATTTTGACGGCCGCTCGTCCTCCCTGGCCGCCACTCTGGCCTGGAGACCCAGCCGCTTCGCCCTACCCTCAAAAAACGCCTTCATCTCAGCCTTCAGGGCATTGATCCTGACCCTGAAGGACCCCCGCCCCTGTGCCTGCAGCCCCCACAGGAACTCCAGCTCCCACGACAGGCCCCTAATCCTTTCCCTCCGCCGAAGATTTTCGGCCGCCACCCACCCCTTACAAAAACAAGCCACCTGTCCCTTCATGGCCTCCCACCACCCGGCCGCTGAAGAGAAGCCAGGCCGGCTCCGCCTCCACCCACGCAGCAACTCCCCGCACTCCCGCCGAAACTGCTCGTCCCCCAACAAATGGTTGGGGAACCGCCATCTCGGCCGCCCCCTCTCCACCAAGCCCACCTCCGCCTCCACCCCTATGGCGCAGTGGTCGGAGAACCAGACCGGCCACACCCGGAAGCCCCTAAGAGGCACTCCCCGCCGTAAAAACAAATAGTCAATCCTTGACCTCACCCCCCTCGAGTTTCCCCATGTGTCCCCACTCCCACCATCCCCTGCCACCCTAAAAGAATCCCGCAGCCCAAAATCAGCACACAAATCCCGCAACTCCCTCCCCTCCCATGAGTTGATGTCCAACTGCACATTAAAATCCCCCCCCACCACCACCACCCTATTCACCATCAACAAAGGCGCCAACCCTGCAAAAAAACCCACCCTGTCCCCCCGCACACTTGGTGCGTAAACACAAATAAAACGAAAATCCACCCCTCTATACTTACAATCCATATAAAAAACCCTCCCTGGTTCCACACTCACCTCCACCTCCACCACAAAATCATAAGACCCCAACAAGATCCCCACCCCATCAGAATGCACATCCCCCACCCCCCACCCCGAAGGCCCCTTCCCCCACCCCTTCTGGAAAACCCCAATGTCCCCACCATCCCGTAAATGGCATTCCTGCAGGAAAAACACATCACAGTTCAAAGTCCCCAGGTAAGCAAACACAGCTCCCCTCTTCCCACCATCCCGCATCCCCCTAACATTCAAAGAAACAAAATTCATTCAAAAGAAAAGCAACACCCCAAACCCAACCACCCCAGCCCCTCCCTCCTCCCACACCCCCACATGCAAACAGCACAAAACCCACACCAACATGTCGGTATTACAAACAAACCCATCATCATCATCATCATCATCATCATCATCATCATCATCATCAAATCACTTTCCCCTGTTGTCCCCCTGGGCCCCCACGTCCACGCCCAGGACCCGACCCAGCACCCGCATTACCTTTAGTTGCAGGTAGTAACCCGCCCTTACCAGCAGGGGGGGGCAGCCTGCCCAACACATCAGTCTTAGTGGACAGCGGGCCACCCACCGGCCCTCCACACGTTGGTGCAAGCACCCTAGTCCGGTCACCTGTAGGCGGTGCATCCACGAGGGCCTCAGAAGCCCCAGCCGTCACCTCACCCCGCCTCTCCGCACCAAACACCGGAGACCCCGGCAAGCCGGCATCATCAGAGACCGAAAGGGGCAAGGACAGACTGGGGACCGCTGCCACCAGCGACGCCAAAGCCTCAAGCTGCGAGCTCGGCGTCTCTGGCACCTCCACCATCTCTTCCAGACCCACCTCCGATGAACGCCGAGAACAGGGCCCGCCATCAGCCCCGCCGACGACCACCACCTTTTTCGCACACCCGGCCTCCTCGTCCTCGACCGCCGACGACTGCCTCTTGAGCACCCGTGCCTCCTCCATCGCCTCGTCGTGCACATCCATCTCCGTGCCCCACCCATCAAGGCCCAGCTGCATGTCACCAAAATCCGGCTGAGACACCTGAAGAGGGCTGTGAGGCTCAGCGCCCAGCAGAGGGCGCCCCGGGGCCCCCTCACGACCATGCGGCTGCCCTCTTTGTTCTCCAGCGCTAAGGCTAGCATTAGCCTCCACTCCGTCGGCTACCTGAACCTCCAGGCCCCCCAGGAGACCCAGAGCACTCTCAGGAGGAGTCTCCAGGTCCTGTGTCGTCGGAAGAGCCGCCTCAGCCAGGCCCGTCGACAAAACGTCTTCCGCCACCACACCAGCCTCCAGCACTTCCACCACCGCCTCCGCCGCCGTCTCCGCTGACGCCGCCGCCGCCACATGCAGAGGTGCTCCAGCTTCCCCAGCACCCAGGCTGTCCTCCCCCCTCACCACATCCGCAAAAGTTTTCTGCCGCTCCGGGCAGGCTCTGTAGAGGTGGTCAGGGCTACTGCAGAAGTTACACTTTAACGGGGCAGTGCACTCCCTCGCCATGTGCCCTGCCACCCCGCACCTCCGGCAAACAATTCCCGTACATGCCGCCCTCATATGTCCCCGCTGCCCACATCTCCTGCAGTAAAGAGGCTGCCCTTGATAGGACAAAAAGCCTCTGTTTGGCCCCAACGAAAAATTCCCCGGAGGGTGAACAGTAAGTCCTGGGTTAAAAGGATCGTCTTTAAATTTAACCAAAAATTGCCGGCGGCCATTCCAGACCCCAAACTTGTTCAGGCACTTATCTCCCCCCCGAACCTCCACACAATACAAATTCAAAAAAGCAAAAATATCCTTTAACTCAACCCACGGGTTATACAAATGCACATGCAGCAAAATGCTAGCATGGCCAAACAAAGGAACCAAAGAAAGTCCGCTCACCAACTCGTCGTCCTTTCGCTGGTTAAAATCCGCAAAAAAGGCCAGGCAGTCCTTGTGCTCCAAAAAACTCACGTCATAAAATCCAACTGAAGAGAAGTCCTGAACGCATAACAACCTCGATCCAGGAAACGAAAAACCCTTATCCAAAATAACATCCATTATATAATCCTCCGTCACCTTCCTCCGTACATCCACACCATCCTCCACGACAATCCTTACGGTATTACGAAGTCGCACCTGTGGGGCCGACCGGGAAGCACTATTAGTCACCATGACTCTATGTCTATCACGTTTATCTTAGCCAAAAGGCCGAGAAGCGATACCCCACAACTGCACGGGGTGCGGCGGCCCCTCTAGCGACGCCCCCCGCGCTCACATGGTTACGGGGGGAGGCGGGGCCAGCAAAAGCGGACCGCCGCCGCCGCCGCCGCCGCCGCCGCAAAACAAAACACCACGACGCTTGACTTTGGACAGGCAGGTGCAGCTCCGCCGAAGCAGAGCTTCCAAAAATACCGTAAACTCGGGGCAGTTCCCCTCCACGGAAATCTTTAGTAAAAGGCGAAAGATTTGTACGAGATGAAGAGAAACCCGAGCGATGGCTGCCACAGGGCACGCCGGACGGAGAGCATGAACGGCGCCGGTCGTGGACGTGAGGGTGACTCCAAGGCGTTGCCCAGTGGCAACAAGACGGCAGTATCAACATCCCCTTTAAATTTAAATGTGTAAAAAAAAAAAAAAAAAACAAAAAAAAAAAAAAAAAAAAATAAAAAAAAAGAGTAAAAGGGCGGGAAAACCCAAAAGGGGCCGAAAAGGGAGGTGGCGCGGTTGGCCAAAACACCTGGCAAGGACTCCTGCTGCTGCGTCTGCTCTGCTAAGGAGGATTTCATCACAGTCAGTCAGTCAGTCAGTCAGTCAGTCAGTCAGTTCCACTGGGTTGGTTCTTTTCTTACACAGTCAAAGGAATGTGCACCGTTCCCGGAGTCGCTGCAATACCGGGTCGATGCGTGGAGCGGACGGAGCAAGCCCCTCTTCCGTCTCCCTGTTCCAAAAATCAGATTAATATATGGTCCTCGGGTAGAGGACGTATCAGATATTAAACTGATAAGAACAGATTTTTTTTTATATTCGTTTATTGACAGAAAATTCACATCAAATACAAATCATAAATATCACAAAACCTCCACCAGACCACTATTCTCTATTCCCACAAAACCAACACACAGAAGATACATTCCCACTAGCCCACTCCCACCCTTGGCAACCCCCCCCAAACCTCCCGGCACCTCCCCTCCCCATACAGCTCCCTATACTCCTCCACCCTCTTCGCAAAAGTCCCCAGAAAAGAACAAAAAACCCGATAAGGCTCCACAGCAGGCCTCTGCTTCCTGATGCAGTCCTGCCGCCAATTCCACAGCGCCATCTTCACGTAGGAAATAAGAAGCCACACAGCCACCCTTTTCCCCATCCCCACGGCATCCAGGCCCCTCCCCCACAGCACCATGTCCGAGGACAAGTCAGGTCCTCCCCAGCCTCCCCACCATTGCCCCACCAACCCCCAAGTTCCCCGTGCCCCAGGACAGGACCAAAAGGCGTGCTCCACCCTCTCCTCCCGCCCGCAACCCACTGGACACAACGGAGAGCGACTGACCCCATGCCGGTGCAACCGCTCCCTCACCGGCAGCCGGTCAGCCGCCCCCAACCAATGGAGATCCCTCCCAGCCCCACACAACTCCTTGGGCTGCAAAAGAGCCCACTCCACCCCACCCCTCACGGCTGCTCTATCCCCCTGGTCCTGCCACCTCCTCTCCATGATGCCCCTGTACAGGGCCCTATGGTCCACCACCGTGTCCCCCTCCAGTGCCCAGCTGTTCCCCCTTAAAAACCTCGCCACCCTCTCAAAGTGGTCCGGCCGGTCCGTGGACCACGGGGCTGAGGAGCTCAAAGGCCTCAGGCTCCTTAAAAGGAACCCCAGCCAGAACCTCCCCCAGAACTCAGCCTTGTGCACCCCCTCTCCCCCTGCCACCCCACACTGAAAGGCCACGAGCAGAGCCGTTGCCCTCGCCGGCAAGCAAGGTACTGCCCTGCCCCCCTCCGCCACCTTCCTGTACATCACCTCCCTCGCCACCAGCTCTGTCCTCCCACCCCACACAAAAGCAAACACCTCCCTCTCCAACCTCCTCCCCCAAAGGAATGGCATCGGGAAGACCACAGCCAGGTGGTTAAAAAGTGGCAAGATGTCCACTTGCACCGCGACCACCCTCCCTGTCAATGAGAGGTGCCGCGCCCTCCACCTCCCCAAACGCTGCTTGACCTTCCCATACATCCCCTCCCAGTTCCTCCCCGCCCTATCCCCCCTCCCAAACCACAACCCCAGCACCTTCAGGCCATCCGCTGCCACTGTAAAACCCCCTGGCGCCAACCCCCTACCCTCCCATGCCCCAAAAAAAAGCCACCGCCGACTTAGCCATGTTGACCTTTGCCCCTGAGGCCTGCTCGTACTCCTCTAAAGCCCCCAATACGCACCCGAAACCCCTGTCGGTGGTCAAGAACAAGGTCATGTCGTCTGCATACGCAGAGACCTTTGCTGCCTGGCCCCCACCCCCTGGGAGGTGTACTCCCAGGATCCCCCCATCCCCCCTAACCCGCTCCAGTAACGGCTCCAGGACCATGACATACAGGAGGGGAGACAAGGGGCACCCTTGCCTCACCCCCCCAGCCTGTGCAATCCACCTGGACTGTACCCCATTCACCCCGATCTGACTCCCCACCCCCCTATACAGAGTCTTGATCCACCCCACAAAACGGGGCCCAAAGCCCATTTGCTCCAGGACCAGGAAAAGGAACCCATGACTGACCCTGTCAAAGGCCTTTTCCTGGTCCAGGCTCAACACCGCCAACGGCAGCCTCCTCTGCTCCGACCAGCTGATGACGTCCCTTACCAGGGACAAGGACAGCCCAGCCGACCTACCCCGCACCCCACAAGTCTGGTCCGCACCAATTACCAGCGGCATCACCCTCCTCAGCCGAATCGCCAAGGCTTTGGCAACCACCTTATAGTCCGTGGAGAGGAGGGTGATGGGCCGCCAGTTCTCCAGCCTGGTCTCCTCCCCCTTTTTAAAGAGGAGGGTGACCAGGCCAGACCTCATAGAGGCCGTCAACCGGCCCGCCCCCAGACACTCCCCCACCACAGCCAACAACCCCTCCCCAAGTACATCCCAAAACGCTTGATAAAAGTCAGCCGTTAGGCCGTCCATCCCCGGTGACTTACCACCCTTCATAGACCTCACGGCCTCCGTGAGTTCCCGCAGTGTGAAGTCCCCATCCATGAAAGCCCTCTCCTCCTCCCCCAAAACACCCCTCACCCGTGACACCAAACCCCTCACCCGCTCCCCATCCCCAATGCGCTCCGAAAACAAAGATTCATAAAACCCCGCCGCCACCTCCGCCATCCCCCGAGGGTCAGTGACCAACCCCTGCCCTCCCTCAAGCCCTCTCATCCATACCCTCCCCTGCCTAGCCCGTGCTGATTGAAAGAAAAATTTTGACGGCCGCTCGTCCTCCCTGGCCGCCACTCTGGCCTGGAGACCCAGCCGCTTCGCCCTACCCTCAAAAAACGCCTTCATCTCAGCCTTCAGGGCATTGATCCTGACCCTGAAGGACCCCCGCCCCTGTGCCTGCAGCCCCCACAGGAACTCCAGCTCCCACGACAGGCCCCTAATCCTTTCCCTCCGCCGAAGATTTTCGGCCGCCACCCACCCCTTACAAAAACAAGCCACCTGTCCCTTCATGGCCTCCCACCACCCGGCCGCTGAAGAGAAGCCAGGCCGGCTCCGCCTCCACCCACGCAGCAACTCCCCGCACTCCCGCCGAAACTGCTCGTCCCCCAACAAATGGTTGGGGAACCGCCATCTCGGCCGCCCCCTCTCCACCAAGCCCACCTCCGCCTCCACCCCTATGGCGCAGTGGTCGGAGAACCAGACCGGCCACACCCGGAAGCCCCTAAGAGGCACTCCCCGCCGTAAAAACAAATAGTCAATCCTTGACCTCACCCCCCTCGAGTTTCCCCATGTGTCCCCACTCCCACCATCCCCTGCCACCCTAAAAGAATCCCGCAGCCCAAAATCAGCACACAAATCCCGCAACTCCCTCCCCTCCCATGAGTTGATGTCCAACTGCACATTAAAATCCCCCCCCACCACCACCACCCTATTCACCATCAACAAAGGCGCCAACCCTGCAAAAAAACCCACCCTGTCCCCCCGCACACTTGGTGCGTAAACACAAATAAAACGAAAATCCACCCCTCTATACTTACAATCCATATAAAAAACCCTCCCTGGTTCCACACTCACCTCCACCTCCACCACAAAATCATAAGACCCCAACAAGATCCCCACCCCATCAGAATGCACATCCCCCACCCCCCACCCCGAAGGCCCCTTCCCCCACCCCTTCTGGAAAACCCCAATGTCCCCACCATCCCGTAAATGGCATTCCTGCAGGAAAAACACATCACAGTTCAAAGTCCCCAGGTAAGCAAACACAGCTCCCCTCTTCCCACCATCCCGCATCCCCCTAACATTCAAAGAAACAAAATTCATTCAAAAGAAAAGCAACACCCCAAACCCAACCACCCCAGCCCCTCCCTCCTCCCACACCCCCACATGCAAACAGCACAAAACCCACACCAACATGTCGGTATTACAAACAAACCCATCATCATCATCATCATCATCATCATCATCATCATCATCATCAAATCACTTTCCCCTGTTGTCCCCCTGGGCCCCCACGTCCACGCCCAGGACCCGACCCAGCACCCGCATTACCTTTAGTTGCAGGTAGTAACCCGCCCTTACCAGCAGGGGGGGGCAGCCTGCCCAACACATCAGTCTTAGTGGACAGCGGGCCACCCACCGGCCCTCCACACGTTGGTGCAAGCACCCTAGTCCGGTCACCTGTAGGCGGTGCATCCACGAGGGCCTCAGAAGCCCCAGCCGTCACCTCACCCCGCCTCTCCGCACCAAACACCGGAGACCCCGGCAAGCCGGCATCATCAGAGACCGAAAGGGGCAAGGACAGACTGGGGACCGCTGCCACCAGCGACGCCAAAGCCTCAAGCTGCGAGCTCGGCGTCTCTGGCACCTCCACCATCTCTTCCAGACCCACCTCCGATGAACGCCGAGAACAGGGCCCGCCATCAGCCCCGCCGACGACCACCACCTTTTTCGCACACCCGGCCTCCTCGTCCTCGACCGCCGACGACTGCCTCTTGAGCACCCGTGCCTCCTCCATCGCCTCGTCGTGCACATCCATCTCCGTGCCCCACCCATCAAGGCCCAGCTGCATGTCACCAAAATCCGGCTGAGACACCTGAAGAGGGCTGTGAGGCTCAGCGCCCAGCAGAGGGCGCCCCGGGGCCCCCTCACGACCATGCGGCTGCCCTCTTTGTTCTCCAGCGCTAAGGCTAGCATTAGCCTCCACTCCGTCGGCTACCTGAACCTCCAGGCCCCCCAGGAGACCCAGAGCACTCTCAGGAGGAGTCTCCAGGTCCTGTGTCGTCGGAAGAGCCGCCTCAGCCAGGCCCGTCGACAAAACGTCTTCCGCCACCACACCAGCCTCCAGCACTTCCACCACCGCCTCCGCCGCCGTCTCCGCTGACGCCGCCGCCGCCACATGCAGAGGTGCTCCAGCTTCCCCAGCACCCAGGCTGTCCTCCCCCCTCACCACATCCGCAAAAGTTTTCTGCCGCTCCGGGCAGGCTCTGTAGAGGTGGTCAGGGCTACTGCAGAAGTTACACTTTAACGGGGCAGTGCACTCCCTCGCCATGTGCCCTGCCACCCCGCACCTCCGGCAAACAATTCCCGTACATGCCGCCCTCATATGTCCCCGCTGCCCACATCTCCTGCAGTAAAGAGGCTGCCCTTGATAGGACAAAAAGCCTCTGTTTGGCCCCAACGAAAAATTCCCCGGAGGGTGAACAGTAAGTCCTGGGTTAAAAGGATCGTCTTTAAATTTAACCAAAAATTGCCGGCGGCCATTCCAGACCCCAAACTTGTTCAGGCACTTATCTCCCCCCCGAACCTCCACACAATACAAATTCAAAAAAGCAAAAATATCCTTTAACTCAACCCACGGGTTATACAAATGCACATGCAGCAAAATGCTAGCATGGCCAAACAAAGGAACCAAAGAAAGTCCGCTCACCAACTCGTCGTCCTTTCGCTGGTTAAAATCCGCAAAAAAGGCCAGGCAGTCCTTGTGCTCCAAAAAACTCACGTCATAAAATCCAACTGAAGAGAAGTCCTGAACGCATAACAACCTCGATCCAGGAAACGAAAAACCCTTATCCAAAATAACATCCATTATATAATCCTCCGTCACCTTCCTCCGTACATCCACACCATCCTCCACGACAATCCTTACGGTATTACGAAGTCGCACCTGTGGGGCCGACCGGGAAGCACTATTAGTCACCATGACTCTATGTCTATCACGCTTATCTTAGCCAAAAGGCCGAGAAGCGATACCCCACAACTGCACGGGGTGCGGCGGCCCCTCTAGCGACGCCCCCCGCGCTCACATGGTTACGGGGGGAGGCGGGGCCAGCAAAAGCGGACCGCCGCCGCCGCCGCCGCCGCCGCCGCAAAACAAAACACCACGACGCTTGACTTTGGACAGGCAGGTGCAGCTCCGCCGAAGCAGAGCTTCCAAAAATACCGTAAACTCGGGGCAGTTCCCCTCCACGGAAATCTTTAGTAAAAGGCGAAAGATTTGTACGAGATGAAGAGAAACCCGAGCGATGGCTGCCACAGGGCACGCCGGACGGAGAGCATGAACGGCGCCGGTCGTGGACGTGAGGGTGACTCCAAGGCGTTGCCCAGTGGCAACAAGACGGCAGTATCAACATCCCCTTTAAATTTAAATGTGTAAAAAAAAAAAAAAAAAAACAAAAAAAAAAAAAAAAAAAAATAAAAAAAAAGAGTAAAAGGGCGGGAAAACCCAAAAGGGGCCGAAAAGGGAGGTGGCGCGGTTGGCCAAAACACCTGGCAAGGACTCCTGCTGCTGCGTCTGCTCTGCTAAGGAGGATTTCATCACAGTCAGTCAGTCAGTCAGTCAGTCAGTCAGTCAGTTCCACTGGGTTGGTTCTTTTCTTACACAGTCAAAGGAATGTGCACCGTTCCCGGAGTCGCTGCAATACCGGGTCGATGCGTGGAGCGGACGGAGCAAGCCCCTCTTCCGTCTCCCTGTTCCAAAAATCAGATTAATATATGGTCCTCGGGTAGAGGACGTATCAGATATTAAACTGATAAGAACAGATACTACACTTGATCTTAGCCAAAAGGCCGAGAAGCGATACCCCACAACTGCACGGGGTGCGGCGGCCCCTCTAGCGACGCCCCCCGCGCTCACATGGTTACGGGGGGAGGCGGGGCCAGCAAAAGCGGACCGCCGCCGCCGCCGCCGCCGCCGCCGCAAAACAAAACACCACGACGCTTGACTTTGGACAGGCAGGTGCAGCTCCGCCGAAGCAGAGCTTCCAAAAATACCGTAAACTCGGGGCAGTTCCCCTCCACGGAAATCTTTAGTAAAAGGCGAAAGATTTGTACGAGATGAAGAGAAACCCGAGCGATGGCTGCCACAGGGCACGCCGGACGGAGAGCATGAACGGCGCCGGTCGTGGACGTGAGGGTGACTCCAAGGCGTTGCCCAGTGGCAACAAGACGGCAGTATCAACATCCCCTTTAAATTTAAATGTGTAAAAAAAAAAAAAAAAAACAAAAAAAAAAAAAAAAAAAAAAAAAAAAAAAGAGTAAAAGGGCGGGAAAACCCAAAAGGGGCCGAAAAGGGAGGTGGCGCGGTTGGCCAAAACACCTGGCAAGGACTCCTGCTGCTGCGTCTGCTCTGCTAAGGAGGATTTCATCACAGTCAGTCAGTCAGTCAGTCAGTCAGTTCCACTGGGTTGGTTCTTTTCTTACACAGTCAAAGGAATGTGCACCGTTCCCGGAGTCGCTGCAATACCGGGTCGATGCGTGGAGCGGACGGAGCAAGCCCCTCTTCCGTCTCCCTGTTCCAAAAATCAGATTAATATATGGTCCTCGGGTAGAGGACGTATCAGATATTAAACTGATAAGAACAGATTTTTTTTTTTTTTTATTCACATATTATGCGACGCGGATCAGATAAATCAGATCAAGAACAAACCATACAGTAATCCATACAGACAACCATAAAAACCATAGCAAAACACCCATCGTCTCCAACATACGCACGTACTAGGGCTATAGCATGTCCCACAAGACTTTATTCAGCCCATTTCACAAAGCTACAAAAAAAAAATCACAAGCCCATCACCAAACACACATCACAACACAAAGTCATAACTTCTAGGCTCCACCAGAACAGTAGTAGCCTTCACATTGTCCTCATCGCACCCCAGAAGAGAATCCGGGGAGGCCCCGCCTCCAGCCACCACGACACAACTGGCCTTGGCGCCCACGGCCTCCATATCATCGCCGTCGACCTTGCAAACACACCTCAGTCACTTCCACTTGACTCGACCATGCCCGTCAACTGCTTCAAATTCTTCTCGTCCCAGCCCAGAAGCAAATCCGCGCCGACCACCAACTCCTCGCCGGGCCTGCCGTCCTCGACCTCGATCTCCTCCTCGCTGTCGTCATCGCCATCATCTTCCTCCAGGGGGGTGACCTGGCCAAACACCTGCACTGTCTGGCACGACCTGAGGCGGCGCACCGGAGTCTCCTCCGACCCGCTGTCCTCCAGGGGGCGCTTCCCTGTAGCTGGTGCCACTCCTGTGATCACCACCTCCTCATCAAAGGGGCAATCAGCCCACGACCTAGGTGAAACCTCTCTCGCCGACTCATCCACAGCAACACCAGAACACGTCTCCTCAGCCACAGCCTGGGGGGGATCAGCCCGAGGTCCAGGAGAAACCACGGGAACACCAGAACACGTCTCCTCGGCCACAGCCTGTGGGGAATCAGCCGTAGGCCCAGGGGAAAGCACACTAACAACATTAACAGCCTGGGGAGCTGCAAACTGAGATGAACCCTCCGGGGCGGGAACAGAGGGCCTCTCAGCAGCAGCTCCATGTGCACTCACCACCTGCTCGCTGCTAGCCACCATCTTTGCTACCACATGGCTCACCACCTGCTCATCGTTAGCCGCCATCTTAGCGACCGCATGGCCGCCGTCAGACAAAGGATCAGCAAGCCTCGAAAGAGTCCTCCCGGGGGGCATAGGGGACTCCTCTCCAGCAGCCGACCGCACATCCGTCGGTCCTCGACCCTCAGACTTTTCACGACCCACAGCAGCTCTCCTTCGACCTGGGCAAGCTCTAAACAGGTGCTCCGAAGACCCACAAAGACTGCAGGTCTTCGGAGCCAAACATTTCGCCGCCATGTGCTCCGTAGAGCCGCAATGGCGGCACCTGGTTACTTTGCAGTCCTCTCTTACATGTCCATTCTCCCCACACTTCCAACAACCCCCAGGCCTCCCAGGGACAAACAAGTAGCCCCTGTCTGGCCCCAAGGCGAAGGACTGGGGAGGCGAAGCCCCCGCTTTAAAGCGCACTTTAAACCTTCTCCTTCCCGTCCAGAAACCCCTTGAATCAGTCACTTTAGCACCCTCTCTCACATCACGGCAATACCTCTTCAAAAAAAGCAACAATATCTTCTTCTAACACAAAAGGATTGAACATGTGCACAAAAACATGAGTCTCTGACGAAAAAAACACCATACCCTTAAAAAAATCCACATGTAACTTCTCATTAATCCTCTTCTTAGCCATTTCAAAAAACATTTCAGTCCGAAAAGTAACATCAAACGTACCTTGAGGCCGATACTCCTGCAAGCAAAGGACCTCCCGCACTCCCAAATCCAAAGTGTCCAGCAAAACCTTGTCCGAAAAGTACTCCCTCTTCATCTCCGTCCTCCTGCTCACCGGAACCACAAAACGGATCGTGTTCCTCAATCTCAATGGGCCCAACGTCCCCATCGCCTTCCCGTCGCGTGAACGATATGCTCCACTTGATCTTAGCCAAAAGGCCGAGAAGCGATACCCCACAACTGCACGGGGTGCGGCGGCCCCTCTAGCGACGCCCCCCGCGCTCACATGGTTACGGGGGGAGGCGGGGCCAGCAAAAGCGGACCGCCGCCGCCGCCGCCGCCGCCGCCGCAAAACAAAACACCACGACGCTTGACTTTGGACAGGCAGGTGCAGCTCCGCCGAAGCAGAGCTTCCAAAAATACCGTAAACTCGGGGCAGTTCCCCTCCACGGAAATCTTTAGTAAAAGGCGAAAGATTTGTACGAGATGAAGAGAAACCCGAGCGATGGCTGCCACAGGGCACGCCGGACGGAGAGCATGAACGGCGCCGGTCGTGGACGTGAGGGTGACTCCAAGGCGTTGCCCAGTGGCAACAAGACGGCAGTATCAACATCCCCTTTAAATTTAAATGTGTAAAAAAAAAAAAAAAAAACAAAAAAAAAAAAAAAAAAAAATAAAAAAAAAGAGTAAAAGGGCGGGAAAACCCAAAAGGGGCCGAAAAGGGAGGTGGCGCGGTTGGCCAAAACACCTGGCAAGGACTCCTGCTGCTGCGTCTGCTCTGCTAAGGAGGATTTCATCACAGTCAGTCAGTCAGTCAGTCAGTCAGTCAGTCAGTTCCACTGGGTTGGTTCTTTTCTTACACAGTCAAAGGAATGTGCACCGTTCCCGGAGTCGCTGCAATACCGGGTCGATGCGTGGAGCGGACGGAGCAAGCCCCTCTTCCGTCTCCCTGTTCCAAAAATCAGATTAATATATGGTCCTCGGGTAGAGGACGTATCAGATATTAAACTGATAAGAACAGATTTTTTTTTTTTTTTTATTGAATATAAACAGAGCACAGCAGCCTTGAAACTACAACACACAGGAGATACACATATAATACACACAACACACAAAAGATACAGAAGGAAGTTAATTTAAGCTAGACTAGAGGCTGCCACCATAAACAATAACACATAATCACAAGGGCCCAGGCACGCAGGCCCGGCCAAACACAGCAAAAACCAACCCACCCACAAACTTTAATCCACCCCAACCCTCACAAAACATACATCAACCCAGCACAAACACAACCTCCCCATCACTTCTCCTCCCCACCACCAGGACCCGACTAGTCCATACCCAAAGTCCGTTTCAAGCTGTCCACATCCCATCCCACCAGCTGGGCAGGGGGGGTGGGAGAAACCACCCCCCCAGCAGGCAACACCTCCCGCACAGAGCCCGCCGAGCTATCCGTTCCGTCCGGCTCCACCACCACCTGACCACTCGCAGTACCAGGCCCGGCCTCCGGGGGCAACGAAGGACCGGGGACCAACGCCCCCGTCCGCAGACGCCTCACCGGAGTGTCATCCGGACCCCCATCCTCCAGGGGGCGCTTCCCAGCCATCTCCGCCATACCTGCCATCTCCACTTCCTGCGATTCGGTATGCTCCGCCCAATCTCCAACCGTCTTCCTCTCCACCTCGGCAGCGACTCCTCCCACCGTCTGCATGGCAGCCATGTGCTTCCCCATCCCTTTGTCTCCCAGTCGGCCATCTTGGCGGCCATGCGGCGCATCCTTCAACGTGCCTCCAGTCCCTCCAGGTCCTTCCAACACAGGCGAAACTGCCACCGGCACCACTTTGGGAGCCGGGGCAACAACCTGCAACACAGTACCCCCAGCAACCTGCCTCCCACCACCACCAGACACAGCAATAGACCCACCAGCCACCACCCCAGCATAACTACTCCTTTTCGGACATGACACAAACAAATGGTCCCCCTTCCCACACAAATTACAAGTCCTTGCAGCCTTACAAACATTGGCTAAATGCCCCACAGTCCCACACCGATAGCACGGCTTAGCCTTACACTCACCCCGCAAATGTCCACGCTGTCCACAAGTCCAGCAAGTGTTCGGCAGTTGAGGCACAAACAACCTGCCGCGGTCTGCCCCCAACGCGAACTCATGAGGCGGAATCATCCACTCTCCATTCGGCCGCAGATGAAACGTCACTCGATACCTCCTCTTCCCCGTCCAAAATCCAAACTCGTCCACGATCTTCTCCCCCTCAGCAATCCGGCTACAATACCTCTCCAAAAACGACCTGATGTCCTTCTCCAGCACGTGCGGGTTGAAGACATGGATCACCACCGTGTACATCTCCTCTCCAAACTCCCAACCGCACTTCCACAGCACGTTGTCGTCATCCCGCTTCCGGATCTCCTGCCATCGCCTCATCGTCGCATGCAGAAAGGACACCTCCCGAAACGTCACCTCGTACTGAAAAGGCGGCCGAGCAGCCTGCAGACACAGGACCTCCTTTCCTGACAGCCCCAGCTCATCCCTCAGGATCTTCTCTGCCACGAAGCCACGGGTCACCTCCACACCTAAATCCACCGGAAACTCCAGCCGGAGGGTGCAAGCACCCACCCCCAGTGACATCGCCTTCTTCTTGGCAAGCGCAGATACTACACTTGATCTTAGCCAAAAGGCCGAGAAGCGATACCCCACAACTGCACGGGGTGCGGCGGCCCCTCTAGCGACGCCCCCCGCGCTCACATGGTTACGGGGGGAGGCGGGGCCAGCAAAAGCGGACCGCCGCCGCCGCCGCCGCCGCCGCCGCAAAACAAAACACCACGACGCTTGACTTTGGACAGGCAGGTGCAGCTCCGCCGAAGCAGAGCTTCCAAAAATACCGTAAACTCGGGGCAGTTCCCCTCCACGGAAATCTTTAGTAAAAGGCGAAAGATTTGTACGAGATGAAGAGAAACCCGAGCGATGGCTGCCACAGGGCACGCCGGACGGAGAGCATGAACGGCGCCGGTCGTGGACGTGAGGGTGACTCCAAGGCGTTGCCCAGTGGCAACAAGACGGCAGTATCAACATCCCCTTTAAATTTAAATGTGTAAAAAAAAAAAAAAAAAACAAAAAAAAAAAAAAAAAAAAAAAAAAAAAAAAGAGTAAAAGGGCGGGAAAACCCAAAAGGGGCCGAAAAGGGAGGTGGCGCGGTTGGCCAAAACACCTGGCAAGGACTCCTGCTGCTGCGTCTGCTCTGCTAAGGAGGATTTCATCACAGTCAGTCAGTCAGTCAGTCAGTCAGTCAGTCAGTTCCACTGGGTTGGTTCTTTTCTTACACAGTCAAAGGAATGTGCACCGTTCCCGGAGTCGCTGCAATACCGGGTCGATGCGTGGAGCGGACGGAGCAAGCCCCTCTTCCGTCTCCCTGTTCCAAAAATCAGATTAATATATGGTCCTCGGGTAGAGGACGTATCAGATATTAAACTGATAAGAACAGATACTACACTTGATCTTAGCCAAAAGGCCGAGAAGCGATACCCCACAACTGCACGGGGTGCGGCGGCCCCTCTAGCGACGCCCCCCGCGCTCACATGGTTACGGGGGGAGGCGGGGCCAGCAAAAGCGGACCGCCGCCGCCGCCGCCGCCGCCGCCGCAAAACAAAACACCACGACGCTTGACTTTGGACAGGCAGGTGCAGCTCCGCCGAAGCAGAGCTTCCAAAAATACCGTAAACTCGGGGCAGTTCCCCTCCACGGAAATCTTTAGTAAAAGGCGAAAGATTTGTACGAGATGAAGAGAAACCCGAGCGATGGCTGCCACAGGGCACGCCGGACGGAGAGCATGAACGGCGCCGGTCGTGGACGTGAGGGTGACTCCAAGGCGTTGCCCAGTGGCAACAAGACGGCAGTATCAACATCCCCTTTAAATTTAAATGTGTAAAAAAAAAAAAAAAAAACAAAAAAAAAAAAAAAAAAAAATAAAAAAAAAGAGTAAAAGGGCGGGAAAACCCAAAAGGGGCCGAAAAGGGAGGTGGCGCGGTTGGCCAAAACACCTGGCAAGGACTCCTGCTGCTGCGTCTGCTCTGCTAAGGAGGATTTCATCACAGTCAGTCAGTCAGTCAGTCAGTCAGTCAGTCAGTTCCACTGGGTTGGTTCTTTTCTTACACAGTCAAAGGAATGTGCACCGTTCCCGGAGTCGCTGCAATACCGGGTCGATGCGTGGAGCGGACGGAGCAAGCCCCTCTTCCGTCTCCCTGTTCCAAAAATCAGATTAATATATGGTCCTCGGGTAGAGGACGTATCAGATATTAAACTGATAAGAACAGATTTTCCTTTGGAAAACTTTTATTGTCACAAACTCATGTTTTTGCATTACATTTTGATTTGTTTGTTTACATTTCATGGATTTTCTTTGTGGTACATTTTCATTTTTCTTTCATCATTTCATCACATTATCATCACATCACATGGTTTTCATTCTTTTCACATTTTGCATTTTCATTTCACATTTTACATTTTCATCATTTTTCACAGCACATTTTTTACAAAAATAAAATCATTTGTCTATAAAAGCCATTTTTGTTTTAAAACTGTGTCTGTGTGTGCAAAGTCCATGTGTGTGTTTAAAAGTTCATGTTTGTGTAAAAGGATGTTAAAAGTCCACGCTTTTAAAAGAGCTCCAAAATGTAATAAAATGCAATAAGAGTCAATTAAAAGGTCTCTGTTGTGCCGGACCGGGGTGAGCCACTATCAAGAGGCTCCACCCCGCTCTCCAGAAGAGCGAGGCAAGCGCGGATGCGCCCAGTGGAGGTCCTCCCCTCCGCCCGCTGCTCCGTCCCGTGATGGTGATAGTGGGGGTGCGTCGGCGGGAGCCAGCAGCCGTGGGGGGCGGGAACCTTCTGTTAGTGACCCCGGCCCCCTCCTCCGAATGGCGACGTGCGGCGCCTCCTGCCGCGTAGATGTCACCAGCCGCCGTAACGCTGGCAGGGGCACCGTCACGCGCTTCCCCACCAGCAGGTTGCGGGAGGTCCACAGTGCGGCTTTTATGCAGTTTAGGGTGAGCCAGAGCGCGGCGAAGTCGGCGGCTGGGATGGTGGTGGCGCCCTGGCCCACCCCGCTGACCACTAGATGGTAGCTTGGGGGGACCTCCCCTGCTGGCAGGCTCGGGCATTGCAGGGGGCCGGTATCGGCCCACAGGTCCCTCGCCACGCCGCACTCCCAGAGCAGGTGCCGCACGGTCTCAGGTTGGCCGCATCCTGGCCGCGGGCAGGTGTTGGTTCTGGCCATGCCCCGGGAGTGCATCACGGCTCTGACCGGGAGGACCTCATGGAGCGCCATCCACGCCAGGTCCTTCAGCTTGTTCTGGAGGGCGGGGTGGGCAGCGTTCCTCCAAGCCTGCTTGGCCTCACTGAGTGTGAGGCCGGGAACGGGGCTCACTGCTTCCCGGTCCTGCACAAGGGAGACAAGAGATTTTGCTTTTGTTAAAATGGTGACATCCTGCCCCTCTAAGTCAAATCTCATTAAAAACTTTTTGATAAAAACATATTGAGGGGGCAGGTTAAAAGCAACTGGACGTTTAAGATCAGTATTTAAAATTTTCAGTTTTCTCAGGTACGACCCCATCCAGAACCGGGCCAGGGCTGTTGTCTTGCTGTCTCCGGATGGGGCCGTCGCGTATCTGATGTGGAGGGCGGTGAAATGGGCTCCTAAAAACAGGTGGGGGTCTGGGAGGCCCTTTCCTCCATTCTCAGGTCTTTTCTTCAGGACCTCCCTCCTTAGTCTTTCCCACTTGGACCCCCACATGAAATAAAACACCGCTCTCTCCACACCTAAAAGAAAGCTCCTGGGGGGGCTAAAAACAGAACACAGTAATAAAAACAAAGGTAAGATAACTGCTTTGAAGATTAAAACCTTACCTTCAAACGTCAACTGTCTTAGTCCCCAGAACCCCAGTCGCTGTCTCACTTTCCCTAACGCGTCAGTCCAGTTGCCCCGTCCACCACCCTCATTGTCAAATTTAATACCTAAAATCTTTATGTCTGTCTGTTTAAAATCTACTGCCAGATCTGGTCTTACGTCACCCCACGGCCCAAAGAGCTGGGCCTCGGACTTGCCCCTGTTGAGCTTGGCGCCCGAGGCCCTTCCGTACCAGTCAGTCAAGTCGAGTGCTCTTTGGGCCGATAAAAAGTCATTCAATAAAAGGGTCACGTCGTCCATGTAAAGTGCGCAAGTCGCAGTCAGTCCACCTGGCAAGTCCAGTCCTTTGATCCATTTGTCCTTTCTCAATATCTGTGCCAGCGGCTCGATGCACGCAACGAACAGGAGTGGGGATAACGGACACCCCTGGCGGACGCCAGAGCGAACATTTATCGCATTGGTTAGGTGCCCATTTACTCGAATTTTGCTGTTGATGTCTTTATACAGCAATCCCACCCACTTTAAAAACCTCCCTGGAAAACCCATTTTTTGCAGTACCTTTAAAAGGTACTGGTGCGAGACCCGATCAAAAGCTTTCTCAAAATCTAAATTTAGCACTAAAAGCCTAATATTTCTGTCTCTCGCAAAACAGATGGCGTCTCGGACCAGCACTAGGCTGTCCGTGATCCTCCTTCCAGGGACGGCACAGACTTGATCCGGGTGGATCACGTCCTCTAAAACAGTCGACATGCGTAAAGCTAAAAGTCTGCTAAAAAGTTTACAATCACAGTTTAAAAGCGTTATGGGTCTCCAGTTTTTAAGGTCAGTCCTGTCGCCTTTTTTATATAGTAAAGAAACTATCCCTGATCTAAAGCTGTCTGGAAGTCTGTCAAGTTTGTCAAATTCTTTAAAAACAGTCAGCATGTCGTTGGCTAAAATGTCATAAAAGGTAACATAAAATTCCACGGGGAGCCCATCCTCTCCCGGGCATTTTTCTGTTTTAAAACCTTTAAGACATTTTAAAAGCTCAACCAATGTAAAATCCTCTGTTAAAACTTGTTGACTGTTAAGAGTTTTATTTAAAAACTCTAAAACTTCCTCCATCACCTCCTCATGCACCTCTTTCTCTGCGTACAGGTCTTGATAAAACAGTTGTATCATTTCTAAAATCCCCTCTGTGCAATTTTCTTCCCTCCCATCATTTTTTAACTTCATTATCCCACCCCCTCTTGATATTATTTTCTTAAAAAAGTACCTGGTGCATTTTTCTCCTTCTTCTGTTTCTCTTTCTTTGCTTCTTAAAATTGTTCCTTTACTTTTGAATTCGGCTAAAACTGACATTTCTTTTCTTACCTTCTTGATTTCTTCATTAAAATCAAAACCCATGTTTAAAAGGTTAAAATATCTCTGTAGTCTCTTTTGCAGCCCCAACATGCACCTCCTCTCTCTCTCTCTTTTGTCTCTACCTTTAATCTTAAAAAAAGTCTTGGTCTTACCCTTCACCATCTCCCACCATTGTGCACGTGTATCGAAAAAGTCTTGGAGGGTCTGCCAGAGGCTGAACTGCTCCCTGTATTCTCTGACTATCTCCTCATCCTGTAACAGGGAACAGTTTAGCCTCCACAGCCCTCCACCTACCGTCACACCTGTGGGGAGTGAAAGGGTGCAGGAGAGCATGCAGTGATCGGAAAAGAACATAGGGGACAATGTAGCATCCGTGGGCGGGCAGTCTCTTGTTAAAACATAGTCGATACGGGAGGCTCGGGCGCCGTCACCACTGTGCCAGGTGAAGCCCTCCTCCCGTGGATGCACTTTTCTGTAGCAGTCGACTAAATTAAAATCCCTAACTATATTCTTTAAAAGTACAGATGTCTTATCTACCTTAAAATCTTCCCCTACATTCTTTCTATCCTGTCTGCTTAAAACACAATTAAAATCCCCTCCGACCACTAGGGGAGCCCTCCCTAGCATGTGGGGCTGCAGCTCTTCTAAAAAGTCATGTCGGTCGTGTTTATCATTAAAACCATACACATTAAGAACATTAAAATCCCTGTCTAAAACAGTCAAGTGGGTTAAAAGGGCCCGCCCGGGTCTCACCACCGTGCTGCCCTTCACCGAGATGTGTGGATTCTTGATCAAGATGGCGACCCCGTCTGCTCTGTTAAAATTGGACCCGCTCCACACGGAGGGTCCCGGGGTCCACATCTGTTCCCACTTGCTGTAATTGTTTAAAAAAGGCAAGGAGCACTCTTGCAGCAGAAATATATCTGCATTCAGAGTGCTCAACAGGGATAAAATGCTCTGAGCTCTCACTAGAGTCTTCACACTTCTTACATTGATTGTTGAGATTGTGAGACTCATGAGCAGTATGATAAAAATGAACACGACAGAGTTAAGACACTACAGAGACATGTTTTTAAAACAAGTGGAGATCAACCAGGGTTGATCTCCTGTGACACCTGCTCCTCCTTTATGACCATTGAATTTGGTTCAGAAGGGTCACTGGTGTCTCCAGCGTCGGGCTCGGCAGAGAAAAACTCTTGCGTTGCCCTTGGCGTGGATGCTCTGAGCGCCATCCGCATAAAAGACACTTCACGTCCACCGGGCCACAGTCGATTCAGATCTTCCGAAGAGGAACTATCTGAAGACAGTATCACCCGGTTTCTCTTCTCTGTCATTTCTGACAGAGGAGATTCTAAAGGTCTCTTATGCTGCGCATTGGGGAGTGAAGCAGGTGCTTCAACCCCCTCAGAGGCCACACTCACCTCCTCAGCGGTTTCGGGAGGCGGGGCTTCCTTTTCTCCTTCAGGCTCCTCCTCCGCCTGCTCCATCTCCTTTCCCAGCTGGGAGGGTGTGGCCTCCAATCCGTGCTCTGACTCTGCCTGGGTGTTAGCTTTGCTCGTAGCCGCCCGGCTAGTCCCTGAAGCTGACTGGAGGTTTCCCTCCAAAACTTCAGGGACCACCCCTTCCTCCATTTCGTCCTTCTCTTCCTGTTCTTGTTCTGGGCCATGCGGCCGGGCGGCCATGGCGGCCATTTTGGTAGCCTTTAGCTTGTTGGCAAAAGAGCTAGGGCAATCTCTGTAGAGATGGGATGAAACTCCACAGAGATTACACTTTCTGCCATTTGTGCAATCTTCGAAAAGATGCCCAATTTCTCTACACTTCCTGCATACAATTTCCTGGCACGCTTCGGCAAGATGCCCAAGCTGGCCGCATTTGCGACACAGCTTAGGCATCCCTTGGTAATGAATGTAGCCCCGGTTCTCTCCCAACACAATCATAGACGGAATCTGACGGAGGCCTAGGTAACTGCTCGGGTCTTCCCATTGTTTAATGGGAACTCTCCACGAGCAGTTCCAAATGCCGTCCTCGTCCAAAACCTTAACTGGTGGGCTACGAACCGCGCAAAATCTAGCCAGCCATGTGCTAATGTCTTCCCCAGTCACAGTTTCATTGAACATTCTAACAATCACCACTTTTTGTGAATTGTCCGAAAGTTTCTCAACTTCAAACATGGAGAGCTGGTCTTTACAAGTAACAAACCGTTGCCAAAAACTATTAAGCAGTGAAGCCGAGCGAAAGCTAACATCAAATCCTTTGTTCCCAGGCAGAGTCACCAAACAATTCAGTTCATTAGCATTAAAACCAAGCATCTGTTGGACACACTTTCTTGAAAAGTCCAATCTGGACATCTCCATTAGCCTTCCATTTTTTGACGCGAAATTAAAACGTACGCTGTGGTGCCTCCTCATGCCAGCACGAGCAGCCGACATGGTGGAGGCACCACCAGCCTAAACCTAAACTAAAACCACTAAAACTATAAATACTTAAGACAATAAATTAACTAAAAAACTATGCTAAAAGGCTAGGCTAAAACAAGCTAAAAACCACACAATAAAAAGGAGCTAAACAGCGCTTACCTGGGCCTGCTGTTTTAAAAGGAACTCCAAAGGAAGAGGCAGCTGCTTGGACCTGTTAAAAGAGACAAAAAACACAAAACAGTACAAAAAACAAAACGAAAAAACAGTAATTTTTGAGACAGAAAAAACACACAAAACCAATATAACTCCCGGATGAGAGTGTCCAAACCACCACAAGGTAAGGACCGCCTTCCTCTCACCGCGAGTCGACCGCTGTCTTAGCCAAAAGGCCGAGAAGCGATACCCCACAACTGCACGGGGTGCGGCGGCCCCTCTAGCGACGCCCCCCGCGCTCACATGGTTACGGGGGGAGGCGGGGCCAGCAAAAGCGGACCGCCGCCGCCGCCGCCGCCGCCGCCGCAAAACAAAACACCACGACGCTTGACTTTGGACAGGCAGGTGCAGCTCCGCCGAAGCAGAGCTTCCAAAAATACCGTAAACTCGGGGCAGTTCCCCTCCACGGAAATCTTTAGTAAAAGGCGAAAGATTTGTACGAGATGAAGAGAAACCCGAGCGATGGCTGCCACAGGGCACGCCGGACGGAGAGCATGAACGGCGCCGGTCGTGGACGTGAGGGTGACTCCAAGGCGTTGCCCAGTGGCAACAAGACGGCAGTATCAACATCCCCTTTAAATTTAAATGTGTAAAAAAAAAAAAAAAAAACAAAAAAAAAAAAAAAAAAAAAAAAAAAAAAAGAGTAAAAGGGCGGGAAAACCCAAAAGGGGCCGAAAAGGGAGGTGGCGCGGTTGGCCAAAACACCTGGCAAGGACTCCTGCTGCTGCGTCTGCTCTGCTAAGGAGGATTTCATCACAGTCAGTCAGTCAGTCAGTCAGTCAGTCAGTCAGTTCCACTGGGTTGGTTCTTTTCTTACACAGTCAAAGGAATGTGCACCGTTCCCGGAGTCGCTGCAATACCGGGTCGATGCGTGGAGCGGACGGAGCAAGCCCCTCTTCCGTCTCCCTGTTCCAAAAATCAGATTAATATATGGTCCTCGGGTAGAGGACGTATCAGATATTAAACTGATAAGAACAGATACTACACTTGATCTTAGCCAAAAGGCCGAGAAGCGATACCCCACAACTGCACGGGGTGCGGCGGCCCCTCTAGCGACGCCCCCCGCGCTCACATGGTTACGGGGGGAGGCGGGGCCAGCAAAAGCGGACCGCCGCCGCCGCCGCCGCCGCCGCCGCAAAACAAAACACCACGACGCTTGACTTTGGACAGGCAGGTGCAGCTCCGCCGAAGCAGAGCTTCCAAAAATACCGTAAACTCGGGGCAGTTCCCCTCCACGGAAATCTTTAGTAAAAGGCGAAAGATTTGTACGAGATGAAGAGAAACCCGAGCGATGGCTGCCACAGGGCACGCCGGACGGAGAGCATGAACGGCGCCGGTCGTGGACGTGAGGGTGACTCCAAGGCGTTGCCCAGTGGCAACAAGACGGCAGTATCAACATCCCCTTTAAATTTAAATGTGTAAAAAAAAAAAAAAAAAAACAAAAAAAAAAAAAAAAAAAAAATAAAAAAAAAGAGTAAAAGGGCGGGAAAACCCAAAAGGGGCCGAAAAGGGAGGTGGCGCGGTTGGCCAAAACACCTGGCAAGGACTCCTGCTGCTGCGTCTGCTCTGCTAAGGAGGATTTCATCACAGTCAGTCAGTCAGTCAGTCAGTCAGTCAGTCAGTTCCACTGGGTTGGTTCTTTTCTTACACAGTCAAAGGAATGTGCACCGTTCCCGGAGTCGCTGCAATACCGGGTCGATGCGTGGAGCGGACGGAGCAAGCCCCTCTTCCGTCTCCCTGTTCCAAAAATCAGATTAATATATGGTCCTCGGGTAGAGGACGTATCAGATATTAAACTGATAAGAACAGATTTTTTTTTTTTTTTTTTTTTTTTTATTATTCACATAAGCCATAGCACACCACATAGAAAGACATTTGACATGCCATGCCACCACCACAGGGGGTGCTGGTCCTATGCGGCACAGTAGTCCCACCAGCCTTGAAAAACAAACACAAGATATAACACACAAAAGATACAGAAGGAAGTGAAGTCTAGACTAGAGGCTGTGGTAAAATGGGCACGCAGGCCCCAAGGAACCAGGTACACAAGTGAGCTCGGGCACACAGGCCCAGCCAAAAACAAAAAAAATGTCAAGACACACAAACACAAAACCAACACGTCCACCCTCAGTACACTTTTAATCCACCCCAACACAACCCAACAACAACAACATCAACAACCCAACACAACCCCAATCAGTCCAACATCCCAGTAGTCCTTTTCAAATTCCCCTCATCCCACCCAAGCAAGTCCCCCGAAGAAGGGGGGGAAGGGGAAGAAATCCCCTCCCTCACAGAGCCTGTCGACCCGTCCGACTCCTCCTCGCCACTAGACGCCGCCACCTCCATGGACCCATCACCACCGTCCTCCACCAGCAGGGCCTCGTACCTATTAGAGACGGAGACCCCGCCCCCACCCTTGCACCGGCGGACCGGAGTCCCCGGCGAACCACCTTCACTCCCGTCCTGCAGGGGGCGCTTCACTGCCCCCGACGCCTTCACCGCCGACTCAGCCATCTCCGCTTCCTGGGAAGCAGAAGCAGAAGCCCAGTCGTCCAAACTCCGCCCACCAGCACCAGTCACCGAGCGGCCATCTTGACTGCCATGCGGCCTAGCCGTAGCCGTAGCCACCAAGCAGCCATCTTGGCTACCTCGCTGCCCTGCTCCCGAACCACCAAGAGACGCCGCAGGCGCCTTCACTCCACTCGCTCTTGCCACCGTCGCACCAACAGGCACCGTCTTCACCCCCGCGGGCACAGAAGAGGCCCCCACCGGCACAGTGGGATCCCCCCCCTGGCGTACCAGCCGCTCCGCCTCCTGGAAACTCTTCCACCTGGCACAAGCCGCAGGCTGATGATCCTTCCCTCCACAATACTCACAGCCCTTCACCAGCGCCGACACGTAGCTCCTCCGCTTTTCACAGCCCCCAAAAAGATGGTCCGTCGCCCCACACAAAGAACATTCCCGTAGCTTCTTACAGTCCTTCACCAAGTGTTCCTTAGACCCACACCGCAAACAAGCCAGCACAGTACATTGACTCCGCAAGTGCCCCGCACTCCCACAACCCCAACACTCACTTGGCAAGTCCGGAATAACAATCCTCCCTCTGTCAGGCCCCAAACTGAAGGCGAAGGGAGGCCGCACCTGGCGATTCCCCTCTGACCGAAACAGCACGTGATACGTCCACTTCCCCGTCCAGAAGCCGTTGCTGTCCACGACACGCCGTCCCTGCGGTACCTCCGTGCAATACCGTCCCAGCCAACACCGAACATCCTCCTCCAGCACGTGGGGGTTGAAGACCTGGACCACCACGACATTCATCGGACGCCAAAACCTCATCCGTATTCCAAACTCCAATCTGTTGACTCGTAGTCCTTCCCCAGCCTCCTTCCACCGCCGAACCGCCACCAACATGTCCACCGGCGACCGGAAGGTTACGTCGTAGCCCAACGTCGACGGCAGCAGGCACAGCACCTCCTTGTCCGTTGCCCCCAGCAGCCCCTTCACGATCGCCGCTCCAAAAAGCTCCCTCGAAAACTCCTCCCTCCGCAGCTTCGGGATCCAAAACTGCATTGCATGCTTCGGCACCACCTCCATCACATTCGCCTCCGACACCGCCATCGCTGTCTCTGGTAGTCCACCTGATAAGAACAGATACTACACTTGATCTTAGCCAAAAGGCCGAGAAGCGATACCCCACAACTGCACGGGGTGCGGCGGCCCCTCTAGCGACGCCCCCCGCGCTCACATGGTTACGGGGGGAGGCGGGGCCAGCAAAAGCGGACCGCCGCCGCCGCCGCCGCCGCCGCCGCAAAACAAAACACCACGACGCTTGACTTTGGACAGGCAGGTGCAGCTCCGCCGAAGCAGAGCTTCCAAAAATACCGTAAACTCGGGGCAGTTCCCCTCCACGGAAATCTTTAGTAAAAGGCGAAAGATTTGTACGAGATGAAGAGAAACCCGAGCGATGGCTGCCACAGGGCACGCCGGACGGAGAGCATGAACGGCGCCGGTCGTGGACGTGAGGGTGACTCCAAGGCGTTGCCCAGTGGCAACAAGACGGCAGTATCAACATCCCCTTTAAATTTAAATGTGTAAAAAAAAAAAAAAAAAACAAAAAAAAAAAAAAAAAAAAAATAAAAAAAAAGAGTAAAAGGGCGGGAAAACCCAAAAGGGGCCGAAAAGGGAGGTGGCGCGGTTGGCCAAAACACCTGGCAAGGACTCCTGCTGCTGCGTCTGCTCTGCTAAGGAGGATTTCATCACAGTCAGTCAGTCAGTCAGTCAGTCAGTCAGTCAGTTCCACTGGGTTGGTTCTTTTCTTACACAGTCAAAGGAATGTGCACCGTTCCCGGAGTCGCTGCAATACCGGGTCGATGCGTGGAGCGGACGGAGCAAGCCCCTCTTCCGTCTCCCTGTTCCAAAAATCAGATTAATATATGGTCCTCGGGTAGAGGACGTATCAGATATTAAACTGATAAGAACAGATACTACACTTGATCTTAGCCAAAAGGCCGAGAAGCGATACCCCACAACTGCACGGGGTGCGGCGGCCCCTCTAGCGACGCCCCCCGCGCTCACATGGTTACGGGGGGAGGCGGGGCCAGCAAAAGCGGACCGCCGCCGCCGCCGCCGCCGCCGCCGCAAAACAAAACACCACGACGCTTGACTTTGGACAGGCAGGTGCAGCTCCGCCGAAGCAGAGCTTCCAAAAATACCGTAAACTCGGGGCAGTTCCCCTCCACGGAAATCTTTAGTAAAAGGCGAAAGATTTGTACGAGATGAAGAGAAACCCGAGCGATGGCTGCCACAGGGCACGCCGGACGGAGAGCATGAACGGCGCCGGTCGTGGACGTGAGGGTGACTCCAAGGCGTTGCCCAGTGGCAACAAGACGGCAGTATCAACATCCCCTTTAAATTTAAATGTGTAAAAAAAAAAAAAAAAAACAAAAAAAAAAAAAAAAAAAAATAAAAAAAAAGAGTAAAAGGGCGGGAAAACCCAAAAGGGGCCGAAAAGGGAGGTGGCGCGGTTGGCCAAAACACCTGGCAAGGACTCCTGCTGCTGCGTCTGCTCTGCTAAGGAGGATTTCATCACAGTCAGTCAGTCAGTCAGTCAGTCAGTCAGTCAGTTCCACTGGGTTGGTTCTTTTCTTACACAGTCAAAGGAATGTGCACCGTTCCCGGAGTCGCTGCAATACCGGGTCGATGCGTGGAGCGGACGGAGCAAGCCCCTCTTCCGTCTCCCTGTTCCAAAAATCAGATTAATATATGGTCCTCGGGTAGAGGACGTATCAGATATTAAACTGATAAGAACAGATTTTTTATATTGAAGTTTATTCATACCAAATCATAATCATTATCAAATCATAGTTACAGCCAGAAGAAGAAGAACACAGAAAGCACAGAAAGAGAAAAAGAGAAAAAAAGAAAGGCTGCAGCATACGGGCACAAACGCCCCATAGAAAAGAACTCGGGCACACAGGCCCAGCCAAAAACAAACCCCGTAACTCAATCCCAACCCACCCACACACAAACATCCCTAATCCTCCCCACACACCATAAAACACCCGCACTTACGCAATCCCACCACCAGCAACCCACTAATCCATGCCCATAGTCCGCTTCAAGCTATCCACATCCCACCCAGCAAGCTGGGCCGGAGGGGGGCGACTCCCCCGTCCTACGGTCCGCCTCTCCGTCACCGACTCCACCGAATCCGCCGACTCGTCCGACTCCAGCTCCACCAAACCGCCCGTAGTTCCCGACTCCGCCACCAGGGGCAGGGAGCGATCAAAGGCCGCCACCCCCTCCCCCGGCCGCTGACGCCGCACGGGAGCACTCTCCGGACCTCCGCCCTCCAGGGGGCGCTTCCCCGACACCATCGCCAACTCCGCCATCTCCTCTTCCTGGGAAGCCGTTGCCTCCGCCCAGCTCAGCACCCCGACACTCTCCATAGCCACGCCCGGCCTGCCCTTCGACCCCGCCGACCCTCCGACCTCTGGGCGGCCATCTTGGCTGCCATGCGGCCTAGCGGTAGCCGTAGCCACCAGGCTGCCTCCATGCGGCCCAGCTCCCACTCCACCAGCCGATCCTGCAGCTCCCGTTCCTCCGCTCGTGCCCACCGCCGGCGGTCCCGTCGGCCTCCTCTCCAGCACACCCGTCACCCGAGGAGCCCCTGCGGGGGAAACAGAAACCCCCCCACCGCCAGTTCTCCCCACCACCGCTCCCGCGTAACTCTGTCTCTTCGGACACCTCAAAAAGAGGTGATCCTTCGACCCGCACAAGGAACACTCCCTTCTCTCCCCACAGTCCTTCACCACGTGCCCCACCACCCCACAACGCACACACCGCTGCGCCACACATTCGCTTCTCAAATGCCCCTCTTCCCCACATCCCCAACAAACAGTAGGTAAGTCCGGTAAAAACACCCTCCCACGGTCTGTCCCCAGTGCAAACAAATGTGGAGGCCGCAGCTGGCGGCCCTCCCCAGAAAAGCGAAACCGCACACTATACCTCCACTTGCCCGTCCAAAATCCGTTGCCGTCTGTAACCTTCTCCCCCGGTGACACTGCGCTACAGTACCGGCTAAGGAACCCCCGGACGTCCAGCTCCAACACGTGCGGGTTGAAGACCTGCACCACGACCACGTTGGCTGCGCTCCACACCACGCGCTTTATTCCCACGATCCTTGGGTCTCCTTTTCCCTTCCCGAACGCCACGCGCAGATCCTCCTCCGTCTTGAACGTGACGTCATGCCTCCCCAACGCCGGGTAATCCTGTAAACACAGGACGTCCGCTCCCGATAATCCCAGTACGCCCTTCAGGATGACCTCTCCAAACCCTGCCCGATCCAGCTCCGTCCTCCTCGCCTCCGGGATCAGGTACCGAATAGCATATCTCGGAATCCCCTTCGTCTCCTCCATCAAATCCGCCATCGCTGCCTCGGGTAGTCCGATTGATAAGAACAGATACTACACTTGATCTTAGCCAAAAGGCCGAGAAGCGATACCCCACAACTGCACGGGGTGCGGCGGCCCCTCTAGCGACGCCCCCCGCGCTCACATGGTTACGGGGGGAGGCGGGGCCAGCAAAAGCGGACCGCCGCCGCCGCCGCCGCCGCCGCCGCAAAACAAAACACCACGACGCTTGACTTTGGACAGGCAGGTGCAGCTCCGCCGAAGCAGAGCTTCCAAAAATACCGTAAACTCGGGGCAGTTCCCCTCCACGGAAATCTTTAGTAAAAGGCGAAAGATTTGTACGAGATGAAGAGAAACCCGAGCGATGGCTGCCACAGGGCACGCCGGACGGAGAGCATGAACGGCGCCGGTCGTGGACGTGAGGGTGACTCCAAGGCGTTGCCCAGTGGCAACAAGACGGCAGTATCAACATCCCCTTTAAATTTAAATGTGTAAAAAAAAAAAAAAAAAACAAAAAAAAAAAAAAAAAAAAATAAAAAAAAAGAGTAAAAGGGCGGGAAAACCCAAAAGGGGCCGAAAAGGGAGGTGGCGCGGTTGGCCAAAACACCTGGCAAGGACTCCTGCTGCTGCGTCTGCTCTGCTAAGGAGGATTTCATCACAGTCAGTCAGTCAGTCAGTCAGTCAGTCAGTCAGTTCCACTGGGTTGGTTCTTTTCTTACACAGTCAAAGGAATGTGCACCGTTCCCGGAGTCGCTGCAATACCGGGTCGATGCGTGGAGCGGACGGAGCAAGCCCCTCTTCCGTCTCCCTGTTCCAAAAATCAGATTAATATATGGTCCTCGGGTAGAGGACGTATCAGATATTAAACTGATAAGAACAGATTTTTTTTTTTTTTTTTTTTTTTTTATTATTCACATAAGCCATAGCACACCACATAGAAAGACATTTGACATGCCATGCCACCACCACAGGGGGTGCTGGTCCTATGCGGCACAGTAGTCCCACCAGCCTTGAAAAACAAACACAAGATATAACACACAAAAGATACAGAAGGAAGTGAAGTCTAGACTAGAGGCTGTGGTAAAATGGGCACGCAGGCCCCAAGGAACCAGGTACACAAGTGAGCTCGGGCACACAGGCCCAGCCAAAAACAAAAAAAATGTCAAGACACACAAACACAAAACCAACACGTCCACCCTCAGTACACTTTTAATCCACCCCAACACAACCCAACAACAACAACATCAACAACCCAACACAACCCCAATCAGTCCAACATCCCAGTAGTCCTTTTCAAATTCCCCTCATCCCACCCAAGCAAGTCCCCCGAAGAAGGGGGGGAAGGGGAAGAAATCCCCTCCCTCACAGAGCCTGTCGACCCGTCCGACTCCTCCTCGCCACTAGACGCCGCCACCTCCATGGACCCATCACCACCGTCCTCCACCAGCAGGGCCTCGTACCTATTAGAGACGGAGACCCCGCCCCCACCCTTGCACCGGCGGACCGGAGTCCCCGGCGAACCACCTTCACTCCCGTCCTGCAGGGGGCGCTTCACTGCCCCCGACGCCTTCACCGCCGACTCAGCCATCTCCGCTTCCTGGGAAGCAGAAGCAGAAGCCCAGTCGTCCAAACTCCGCCCACCAGCACCAGTCACCGAGCGGCCATCTTGACTGCCATGCGGCCTAGCCGTAGCCGTAGCCACCAAGCAGCCATCTTGGCTACCTCGCTGCCCTGCTCCCGAACCACCAAGAGACGCCGCAGGCGCCTTCACTCCACTCGCTCTTGCCACCGTCGCACCAACAGGCACCGTCTTCACCCCCGCGGGCACAGAAGAGGCCCCCACCGGCACAGTGGGATCCCCCCCCTGGCGTACCAGCCGCTCCGCCTCCTGGAAACTCTTCCACCTGGCACAAGCCGCAGGCTGATGATCCTTCCCTCCACAATACTCACAGCCCTTCACCAGCGCCGACACGTAGCTCCTCCGCTTTTCACAGCCCCCAAAAAGATGGTCCGTCGCCCCACACAAAGAACATTCCCGTAGCTTCTTACAGTCCTTCACCAAGTGTTCCTTAGACCCACACCGCAAACAAGCCAGCACAGTACATTGACTCCGCAAGTGCCCCGCACTCCCACAACCCCAACACTCACTTGGCAAGTCCGGAATAACAATCCTCCCTCTGTCAGGCCCCAAACTGAAGGCGAAGGGAGGCCGCACCTGGCGATTCCCCTCTGACCGAAACAGCACGTGATACGTCCACTTCCCCGTCCAGAAGCCGTTGCTGTCCACGACACGCCGTCCCTGCGGTACCTCCGTGCAATACCGTCCCAGCCAACACCGAACATCCTCCTCCAGCACGTGGGGGTTGAAGACCTGGACCACCACGACATTCATCGGACGCCAAAACCTCATCCGTATTCCAAACTCCAATCTGTTGACTCGTAGTCCTTCCCCAGCCTCCTTCCACCGCCGAACCGCCACCAACATGTCCACCGGCGACCGGAAGGTTACGTCGTAGCCCAACGTCGACGGCAGCAGGCACAGCACCTCCTTGTCCGTTGCCCCCAGCAGCCCCTTCACGATCGCCGCTCCAAAAAGCTCCCTCGAAAACTCCTCCCTCCGCAGCTTCGGGATCCAAAACTGCATTGCATGCTTCGGCACCACCTCCATCACATTCGCCTCCGACACCGCCATCGCTGTCTCTGGTAGTCCACCTGATAAGAACAGATACTACACTTGATCTTAGCCAAAAGGCCGAGAAGCGATACCCCACAACTGCACGGGGTGCGGCGGCCCCTCTAGCGACGCCCCCCGCGCTCACATGGTTACGGGGGGAGGCGGGGCCAGCAAAAGCGGACCGCCGCCGCCGCCGCCGCCGCCGCCGCAAAACAAAACACCACGACGCTTGACTTTGGACAGGCAGGTGCAGCTCCGCCGAAGCAGAGCTTCCAAAAATACCGTAAACTCGGGGCAGTTCCCCTCCACGGAAATCTTTAGTAAAAGGCGAAAGATTTGTACGAGATGAAGAGAAACCCGAGCGATGGCTGCCACAGGGCACGCCGGACGGAGAGCATGAACGGCGCCGGTCGTGGACGTGAGGGTGACTCCAAGGCGTTGCCCAGTGGCAACAAGACGGCAGTATCAACATCCCCTTTAAATTTAAATGTGTAAAAAAAAAAAAAAAAAACAAAAAAAAAAAAAAAAAAAAATAAAAAAAAAGAGTAAAAGGGCGGGAAAACCCAAAAGGGGCCGAAAAGGGAGGTGGCGCGGTTGGCCAAAACACCTGGCAAGGACTCCTGCTGCTGCGTCTGCTCTGCTAAGGAGGATTTCATCACAGTCAGTCAGTCAGTCAGTCAGTCAGTCAGTCAGTTCCACTGGGTTGGTTCTTTTCTTACACAGTCAAAGGAATGTGCACCGTTCCCGGAGTCGCTGCAATACCGGGTCGATGCGTGGAGCGGACGGAGCAAGCCCCTCTTCCGTCTCCCTGTTCCAAAAATCAGATTAATATATGGTCCTCGGGTAGAGGACGTATCAGATATTAAACTGATAAGAACAGATTTTTTTTTTTTTTTTTTTTTTTTTTTTTTTTATTGCATAAGCAGATCAGATAAACCATACAGGACAATCCATACAGTTAAGCCATACAAACAACCAAACTAGGTCACACAACCAGCACAGAAAATCCAAACGGTCATCCTTTCATACATTATACGTACTAGGGCTGTACCGTGTCCCTCAGACTTTATTTAGCCCATTCACAAACCAACTGAAAAACACAACCCCATCACCAAACACAGATCAAGCCAGCTCAAATAAAGGAATCATCTTTGCCTGAAGCAACCATGCCAGTCGTCGCTTTCAAGTTGTCCTCGTCCCACCCTAGAAGAAGAGCCGGGGAGGCCCCGCCTCCAGACACCATCACAGAACTGGTCCCGGCCCCATCGTCCTCCATGTCATCGCTGTCCTCCGACAGGGGAGCAGTAAACTGGTACATCGACTGCACCGTGCACGACCGGAGACGACGCAACGGCGCCCCCTCCTGGCTACCATTTTCCAAGGACCTCTTCACAGCAGCTGGCACCACTCCGGTGATTACCTCCTCCTCATCGAAGGGGCAATCGGACCAAGACACAGGTGAAGCCCCTTCTGTCGAAACGCTCACCACACCATCTGAAACCGTCTCCTCGACCACAGCCTGGGGCTCAACAGCCGCAGGTCCAGGGGAACTCGCTGAACCGCCCAACCTCATCTCTCTGGCCACAGCCGATGGGGCAGCAGCCAGAGGCCTAAAAGAAGACATACTAACAACATCAACAGCCTGAGGAGCTGCGCACTGAGAGGAAACCTCCGGCGGGGGGGCAGAGGGCCTCCCAGCAGCAGCTCCATGCACACTCACCACCTGGTTCTCATTAGCGGCCATCTTAGCCACCACATGGCCACCATCTCGCCCAGGATCAGCAACCATCGAAGGAGTCCCCCGTGGGGGCATAGGGGACCCCCTTCCAGCAGCCGACCGCTCCTCCACTGGACCTGGACCCTTAGTACTCTCTGGACCCCCAGCATAACTCTTCCGACCTGGGCAGGCTCTAAACAAATGCTCCGAAGACCCACAAAGGCTGCATGTCTTCGGCGCCAAACATTTTGCCGCCATGTGCTCCGTTGAGCCGCAATGGCGGCACCTGGTCACAGTACAATCCTCCCTCACATGCCCGTTCTCCCCACACTTCCAACAACCCCCCGGCCTCCCAGGAACAAACAAGTATCCCCTGTCCGGCCCCAAAGCGAAGGACTGGGGAGGCGAAGCACCAACTTTAAAGCGAACTTTAAAACGTCTCCTTCCCGTCCAAAAACCCCTCGAGTCAGTCACTTTCGCACCCTCCCGCACCTCCACACAGTATCTCCCCAAAAAAGCAACAATGTCCTCCTCCAACACAAACGGATTAAACATGTGCACAAAAACATGAGTCTCAGATGAAAAAAGCCCCATACCCCTCAATAAATCCACATGCAATTTCTCTGTAATCCTCTTCTTCGCCATTTCAAAAAACATTTCCGTCCGAAAAGTAACGTCGAACGTACCTTGAGGCCGATACTCCTGCAGACAAAGAACCTCCCGCACTCCCAAATCCAAAATATCCAGCAACACCTTGTCCGAAAAGTCCTCTCTCCTCATGTCCTTCCTTCTGCTCACCGGAACCACAAAGCGGATCGTGTTCCTCAAACGTAATGGACCCAACGTCCCCATCGCCTTCCCGTCGCGTGCACGATATACTACACTTGATCTTAGCCAAAAGGCCGAGAAGCGATACCCCACAACTGCACGGGGTGCGGCGGCCCCTCTAGCGACGCCCCCCGCGCTCACATGGTTACGGGGGGAGGCGGGGCCAGCAAAAGCGGACCGCCGCCGCCGCCGCCGCCGCCGCCGCAAAACAAAACACCACGACGCTTGACTTTGGACAGGCAGGTGCAGCTCCGCCGAAGCAGAGCTTCCAAAAATACCGTAAACTCGGGGCAGTTCCCCTCCACGGAAATCTTTAGTAAAAGGCGAAAGATTTGTACGAGATGAAGAGAAACCCGAGCGATGGCTGCCACAGGGCACGCCGGACGGAGAGCATGAACGGCGCCGGTCGTGGACGTGAGGGTGACTCCAAGGCGTTGCCCAGTGGCAACAAGACGGCAGTATCAACATCCCCTTTAAATTTAAATGTGTAAAAAAAAAAAAAAAAAACAAAAAAAAAAAAAAAAAAAAAAAAAAAAAAAAGAGTAAAAGGGCGGGAAAACCCAAAAGGGGCCGAAAAGGGAGGTGGCGCGGTTGGCCAAAACACCTGGCAAGGACTCCTGCTGCTGCGTCTGCTCTGCTAAGGAGGATTTCATCACAGTCAGTCAGTCAGTCAGTCAGTCAGTCAGTCAGTTCCACTGGGTTGGTTCTTTTCTTACACAGTCAAAGGAATGTGCACCGTTCCCGGAGTCGCTGCAATACCGGGTCGATGCGTGGAGCGGACGGAGCAAGCCCCTCTTCCGTCTCCCTGTTCCAAAAATCAGATTAATATATGGTCCTCGGGTAGAGGACGTATCAGATATTAAACTGATAAGAACAGATTTTTTTTTTTTTTTTTTTTTTTTTTTTTTTATTGAACATAAACAGAGCGAAGCAGCCTTGAAAATACAACACACAGGAGATATACATATAATACACACAACACACAAAAGATACCGAAGGAAGTTAATTTAAGCTAGACTAGAGGCTGCCACCATAAACAATAACACATAACAACACAACGACCCAGGCACACAGGCCCGGCCAAACACAGCGAAAAACACACATGTACATGCAAAAAATCTTACAGGATACACAAAAAATCTTACCCACCCATAACACCTGTTTAATCCACCCCATACATCCAACCAGCACACCCACAACCACAGAGACACAGATACACAACCCCATCACTCAAAACACATCAACCCAAACCCATCGCCCGCTTTACGCTCTCCACGTCCCAACCCCCCACCTGAACAGTAGGGGGCGGCCTCTCCTCCCTCCCCGGCCCTTGTGCACTTCCACCTCCGACCACCGGGGGCGGAGCCCCCTCTGAAACCGCCACCGTCGTCTCCAACTTCTGCCGACTCACAGGACCTGCCGTTGCCCTCCCATCCACTAGAGGGCGCTTCACTGCCCCCGCCGCCGCCGACACTTCCACCATCTCCTGCTCCTGCGAAGCAGAAGCATCCGCCCAGCTGGACTCCACCGTCTTCCCCACAGCCACGACCTCTGACCCAGCCGCACCTTTGACCTTCGGGCGGCCATCTTGCCCGCCATGCGGCTTAGCGGTAGCCGTAGCCGCCGAGCAGCCAACCTGGCTACCCTGCGGCCCAGCCACCACACCACCAGCAGACACAGCAGGCACCGGCACCAACACTCCACTCCCGGACCCCGTCTTCTCCACCACCGGCACCGTCTTTGCAGGCCTCTGCTTCCCCTCACCCGACACCGCGGGAGCCCCCGTACCAAGAGCAGGAGCCCCCACAGCGCCAGTCACCACCCCAGCATAACTGCGCCGTTTAGCACACCCAGCAAACAAATGATCAGTCCCCCCACACAAAACACACTCCTTCAACTCAGTACAGTCTTTCACCACATGCCCCACAGCCCCACAACGCAAACATGACTTCACATTACATTCCCCACGTAAATGCCCCACACCCCCACACCCCCAGCACTCACTTGGCAAGTCCGGTATGAACACTCTCCCACGGTCAGGTCCCAGAGCAAACGCGTAGGGAGGCCGCAACACACGACCCCCCGACGAACGAAAGCCCGCAATGAAACTCCACTTCCCTGTCCAAAATCCATTGGAGTCCAAGATCCGCTGCCCATCAGACAGGTCCACGCAGTACCGCTCCAGAAAGCTCCAGACATCATCCAACAGCACGTGGGGGTTGAAAACCTGCACGATGACAGTGTTGGTCGCGCCCCACTTCGCCGCACACATCCCCGCCGCCACAGCTTTCCCCGCCGTCGTAGTCCACCGCCGATACGCCTCATTCATCCCCGCCAACGTCCGGAAGGTCACGTCAAAACAGGTCCCATCCACCGCTCCCTGCAGGCACAGCACCTCCTTGTCCGTCACCTGAAATATCTCCTTCACGATCTTCGCTCCAAAAACCTCCCGAGTCATCATCTGCCTTCTCTCCACCGGCACCAGGATTCGAATTCCGAACTTCGGGATCCCCGTCCATGTTTCAATGGCCACCATCGCTATCTCTGCTACTTGATCTTAGCCAAAAGGCCGAGAAGCGATACCCCACAACTGCACGGGGTGCGGCGGCCCCTCTAGCGACGCCCCCCGCGCTCACATGGTTACGGGGGGAGGCGGGGCCAGCAAAAGCGGACCGCCGCCGCCGCCGCCGCCGCCGCCGCAAAACAAAACACCACGACGCTTGACTTTGGACAGGCAGGTGCAGCTCCGCCGAAGCAGAGCTTCCAAAAATACCGTAAACTCGGGGCAGTTCCCCTCCACGGAAATCTTTAGTAAAAGGCGAAAGATTTGTACGAGATGAAGAGAAACCCGAGCGATGGCTGCCACAGGGCACGCCGGACGGAGAGCATGAACGGCGCCGGTCGTGGACGTGAGGGTGACTCCAAGGCGTTGCCCAGTGGCAACAAGACGGCAGTATCAACATCCCCTTTAAATTTAAATGTGTAAAAAAAAAAAAAAAAAAACAAAAAAAAAAAAAAAAAAAAATAAAAAAAAAGAGTAAAAGGGCGGGAAAACCCAAAAGGGGCCGAAAAGGGAGGTGGCGCGGTTGGCCAAAACACCTGGCAAGGACTCCTGCTGCTGCGTCTGCTCTGCTAAGGAGGATTTCATCACAGTCAGTCAGTCAGTCAGTCAGTCAGTCAGTCAGTTCCACTGGGTTGGTTCTTTTCTTACACAGTCAAAGGAATGTGCACCGTTCCCGGAGTCGCTGCAATACCGGGTCGATGCGTGGAGCGGACGGAGCAAGCCCCTCTTCCGTCTCCCTGTTCCAAAAATCAGATTAATATATGGTCCTCGGGTAGAGGACGTATCAGATATTAAACTGATAAGAACAGATACTACACTTGATCTTAGCCAAAAGGCCGAGAAGCGATACCCCACAACTGCACGGGGTGCGGCGGCCCCTCTAGCGACGCCCCCCGCGCTCACATGGTTACGGGGGGAGGCGGGGCCAGCAAAAGCGGACCGCCGCCGCCGCCGCCGCCGCCGCCGCAAAACAAAACACCACGACGCTTGACTTTGGACAGGCAGGTGCAGCTCCGCCGAAGCAGAGCTTCCAAAAATACCGTAAACTCGGGGCAGTTCCCCTCCACGGAAATCTTTAGTAAAAGGCGAAAGATTTGTACGAGATGAAGAGAAACCCGAGCGATGGCTGCCACAGGGCACGCCGGACGGAGAGCATGAACGGCGCCGGTCGTGGACGTGAGGGTGACTCCAAGGCGTTGCCCAGTGGCAACAAGACGGCAGTATCAACATCCCCTTTAAATTTAAATGTGTAAAAAAAAAAAAAAAAAACAAAAAAAAAAAAAAAAAAAAATAAAAAAAAAGAGTAAAAGGGCGGGAAAACCCAAAAGGGGCCGAAAAGGGAGGTGGCGCGGTTGGCCAAAACACCTGGCAAGGACTCCTGCTGCTGCGTCTGCTCTGCTAAGGAGGATTTCATCACAGTCAGTCAGTCAGTCAGTCAGTCAGTCAGTCAGTTCCACTGGGTTGGTTCTTTTCTTACACAGTCAAAGGAATGTGCACCGTTCCCGGAGTCGCTGCAATACCGGGTCGATGCGTGGAGCGGACGGAGCAAGCCCCTCTTCCGTCTCCCTGTTCCAAAAATCAGATTAATATATGGTCCTCGGGTAGAGGACGTATCAGATATTAAACTGATAAGAACAGATACTACACTTGATCTTAGCCAAAAGGCCGAGAAGCGATACCCCACAACTGCACGGGGTGCGGCGGCCCCTCTAGCGACGCCCCCCGCGCTCACATGGTTACGGGGGGAGGCGGGGCCAGCAAAAGCGGACCGCCGCCGCCGCCGCCGCCGCCGCCGCAAAACAAAACACCACGACGCTTGACTTTGGACAGGCAGGTGCAGCTCCGCCGAAGCAGAGCTTCCAAAAATACCGTAAACTCGGGGCAGTTCCCCTCCACGGAAATCTTTAGTAAAAGGCGAAAGATTTGTACGAGATGAAGAGAAACCCGAGCGATGGCTGCCACAGGGCACGCCGGACGGAGAGCATGAACGGCGCCGGTCGTGGACGTGAGGGTGACTCCAAGGCGTTGCCCAGTGGCAACAAGACGGCAGTATCAACATCCCCTTTAAATTTAAATGTGTAAAAAAAAAAAAAAAAAAACAAAAAAAAAAAAAAAAAAAAAAAAAAAAAAAAGAGTAAAAGGGCGGGAAAACCCAAAAGGGGCCGAAAAGGGAGGTGGCGCGGTTGGCCAAAACACCTGGCAAGGACTCCTGCTGCTGCGTCTGCTCTGCTAAGGAGGATTTCATCACAGTCAGTCAGTCAGTCAGTCAGTCAGTCAGTCAGTTCCACTGGGTTGGTTCTTTTCTTACACAGTCAAAGGAATGTGCACCGTTCCCGGAGTCGCTGCAATACCGGGTCGATGCGTGGAGCGGACGGAGCAAGCCCCTCTTCCGTCTCCCTGTTCCAAAAATCAGATTAATATATGGTCCTCGGGTAGAGGACGTATCAGATATTAAACTGATAAGAACAGATCCTTTTCCTTTTGGAAAACTTTTATTGTCACAAACTCATGTTTTGCATTACATTTTGATTTGTTTTGTTACATTTCATGGATTTTCTTTGTGGTACATTTTCATTTTTCTTTCATCATTTCATCACATTATCATCACATCACATGGTTTTCATTCTTTTCACATTTTGCATTTTCATTTCACATTTTACATTTCCATAATTTTTCACAGCACATTTTTACAAAAATAAAATCATTTGTCTATAAAAGCCATTTTTGTTTTAAAACTGTGTCTGTGTGTGCAAAGTCCATGTGTGTTTAAAAGTTCATGTTTGTGTAAAAGGATGTTAAAAGTCCACGCTTTTAAAAGAGTTCCAAATGTAATAAAATGCAATAAGAGTCAATTAAAAGGTCTCTGTTGTGCCGGACCGGGGTGAGCCACTAACAAGAGGCTCCACCCCGCTCTCCAGAAGAGCGAGGCAAGCGCGGATGCGCCCAGTGGAGGTCCTCCCCTCCGCCCGCTGCTCCGTCCCGTGATGGTGATAGTGGGGGTGCGTCGGCGGGAGCCAGCAGCCGTGGGGGGCGGGAACCTTCTGCTTGAGCCCCCGGCCCCCTCCTCCGAATGGCGACGCGCGGCGCCTCCTGCCGCGTAGATGTCGCCAGCCGCCGTAACGCTGGCAGGGGCACCGTCACGCGCTTCCCCACCAGCAGGTTGCGGGAGGTCCACAGTGCGGCTTTAAAGCTGTTTAGGGTGAGCCAGAGCGCGGCGAAGTCGGCGGCTGGGATGGTGGTGGCGCCCTGGCCCACCCCGCTGACCACAAGCTGGTAGCTTGGGGGGACCTCCCCTGCTGGCAGGCTCGGGCATTGCAGGGGGCCGGTATCGGCCCACAGGTCCCTCGCCACGCCGCACTCCCAGAGCAGGTGCCGCACGGTCTCAGGTTGGCCGCATCCTGGCCGCGGGCAGGTGTTGGTTTTGGCCATGCCCCGGGAGTGCATCACGGCTCTGACCGGGAGGACCTCATGGAGCGCCATCCACGCCAGGTCCTTCAGCTTGTTCTGGAGGGCGGGGTGGGCAGCGTTCCTCCAAGCCTGCTTGGCCTCACTGAGTGTGAGGCCGGGAACGGGGCTCACTGCTTCCCGGTCCTGCACAAGAGAGACAAGAGTTTTTGCATTAGTTAAAATAGTGACATCCTGCCCCTCTAAGTCCAATCTCATTAAAAACTTTTTGATAAAAACATATTGTGGGGGCAGGTTAAAAGCAACTGGACGTTTAAGATCTGTTTTTAAGACTTTCAGCTTTCTCAGGTACGACCCCATCCAGAAGCGGGCTAGGGTCGCTGTCTTACTGTCTCCGGATGGGGTCGTCGCATACTTGATGTGGAGGGCGGTGAAATGGGCTCCTAAAAACAGGTGGGGGTCCGGGAGGCCCTTTCCTCCATTTTCGTGTCTTTTTTTCAGGACCTCCCTTCTGAGTCTTTCCCACTTGGACCCCCACATGAAATAAAACACCGCTCTCTCCACACCTAAAAGAAAGCTCCTGGGGGGACTAAAAACAGAACACAGCAATAAAAGCAGGGGTAAGATGACAGCTTTAAAAATTAAAACCTTACCTTCAAATGTCATCTGTCTCAGTCCCCAGAACCCCAGTCGTTGTCTGACTTTCCCTAACACGTCAGTCCAGTTGCCCCGTCCACCACCCTCATTGTCAAATTTAATGCCTAAAATCCTTATGTCCGTCTGTTTAAAATTTACTGCCAGATTTGGTCTTACGTCACCCCACGGCCCAAAGAGCTGGGCCTCGGACTTGCTCCTGTTGAGCTTGGCGCCCGAGGCCCTTCCGTACCAGTCAGTCAAGTCGAGTGCTCTTTGGGCCGATAAAACGTCGTTTAATAAAAGGGTCACGTCGTCCATGTAGAGAGTGCATGTCGCGGTCAGTCCACCTGGCAAGTCAAGTCCTTTGATCCATTTGTCCCTTCTCAATATCTGTGCCAGCGGCTCGATGCATGCAACGAACAGGAGTGGGGATAACGGACACCCCTGGCGGACGCCAGAGCGCACACTGAGCGCATTTGTAAGGTGCCCATTTACACGAATTCTGCTGTATATTTCTGTATACAGCAAACCCACCCACTTTAAAAACCTCCCTGGAAACCCCATTTTTTGCAGTACCTTTAAAAGGTACTGGTGCGAGACCCGATCAAAAGCTTTCTCAAAGTCTAAATTTAGTACTAGAAGCCTAATATGTCTGTCTCTCGCAAAACAGATGGCGTCCCGGACCAGCACTAGGCTGTCCGTGATCCTCCTTCCAGGTACGGCACAGACTTGATCCGGGTGGATCACGTCCTCTAAAACAGTTGACATACGTAGTGCTAAAAGTCTGCTAAAAAGTTTACAATCAAAATTTAAAAGTGTGATTGGTCTCCAATTCTTTAAGTCAGTCCTGTCACCTTTTTTGTGAAGTAATGAAACTATCCCTATCCTAAAGCTGTCAGGAAGTCGGTCGAGTTCGTCAAATTCTTTAAAAACAGTCAACATGTCATTGGCTAAAATGTCATAAAAGGTAACATAAAATTCCACGGGGAGTCCATCCTCTCCCGGGCACTTTCCTGTTTTAAAACCTTTAAGACATTTTAAAATTTCAACCAATGTAAAATCTTCCGTTAAAAACTTCTGATTTAAAACTGTTGACCTTAAGAACTCTAAAACTTCTTCCATTATTTCTAGATGTACGTTTTTTTCTGCATAGAGGTCCCCATAAAATTCTTCTACTATTTTTAAAATTCCCTCTATGCAGGTTTCTTCCCTCCCTTCTTCTTTTAATTTCATTATCCCACCCCCTCTGGAAATTATTTTCTTAAAAAAAAACCTTGTACATTTTTCACCTTCTTCCATTTCTTTTTCTTTACTTCTTAAAATTGTTCCCTTACTCTGTTGTTCGGCTAAAACTGACATTTCATTTTTTACTCTTTTTATTTCTTCACTAAAATCCAATCCTTCGTTTAAAAGGTTAAAATATCTCTGTAGTCTCTTTTGCAGCCCCAACATGCACCTCCTCTCTCTCTCTTTTTTGTCCTTACCTTTCATCTTAAAAAAAGTCTTGGTCCTACCCTTCACCATTTCCCACCAGTGTGCTCGTGAATCGTAAAGGTCTTGGAGAGTCTGCCAGAGGCTGAACTGCTCCCTGTATTCTCTAGCTATCTCCTCATCCTGTAACAGGGAGCAGTTCAGCCTCCACAGCCCTCCACCTACAGTCACACCTGTGGGGAGTGAAAGGGTGCAGGAGAGCATGCAGTGATCTGAAAAGAAGAGGGGGGTCAATGTAGCATCCGTGGGCGGGCAATCTCTTGTTAAAACATAGTCGATACGGGAGGCTCGGGCGCCGTCACCACTGTGCCAGGTGAAGCCCTCCTCCCGTGGATGCACTTTTCTGTAACAGTCGACTAAGTTAAAATCTTTAATTATGTTGTTTAAAACCCCGGATGTTTTGTCTAATTTAAAATCCTCCCCCACCTTCTTTCTGTCTTGTCTACTTAAAACACAGTTAAAATCCCCTCCGACCACTAGGGGAGCCCTCCCTAGCATGTGGGGCTGCAGTTCTATTAAAAGGTCGTGTCGGTCGTGTTTATCATTAAAACCATACACATTAAGAACATTAAAATCCCTGTCTAAAACAGTCAAGTGGGTTAAAAGGGCCCGCCCGGGTCTCACCACTGTGCTGCCCTTCACCGAGATGTGTGGATTCTTGATCAAGATGGCGACCCCGTCCGCTCTGTTAAAATTGGACCCGCTCCATATGGAGGGTCCCGGGGTCCACATCTGTTCCCACTTGCTGTAGTTCTTTAAAAAAGGCAAGGAGCACTCTTGCAGCAGAAATATATCTGCATTCAGAGTGCTCAACAGGGATAAAATGCTCTGAGCTCTCACTAGAGTCTTCACACTTCTTACATTGATTGTTGAGATTGTGAGACTCATGAGCAGTATGATAAAAATGAACACGACAGAGTTAAGACACTACAGAGACATGTTTTTAAAACAAGTGGAGATCAACCAGGGTTGATCTCCTGTGACACCTGCTCCTCCTTTATGACCATTGAATTTGGTTCAGAAGGGTCACTGGTGTCTCCAGCGTCGGGCTCGGCAGAGAAAAACTCTTGCGTTGCCCTTGGCGTGGATGCTCTGAGCGCCATCCGCATAAAAGACACTTCACGTCCACCGGGCCACAGTCGATTCAGATCTTCCGAAGAGGAACTATCTGAAGACAGTATCACCCGGTTTCTCTTCTCTGTCATTTCTGACAGAGGAGATTCTAAAGGTCTCTTATGCTGCGCATTGGGGAGTGAAGCAGGTGCTTCAACCCCCTCAGAGGCCACACTCACCTCCTCAGCGGTTTCGGGAGGCGGGGCTTCCTTTCCTCCTTCAGGCTCCTCCTCCGCCTGCTCCATCTCCTTTCCCAGCTGGGAGGGTGTGGCCTCCAATCCGTGCTCTGACTCTGCCTGGGTGTTAGCTTTGCTCGTAGCCGCCCGGCTAGTCCCTGAAGCTGACTGGAGGTTTCCCTCCAAAACTTCAGGGACCACCCCTTCCTCCATTTCGTCCTTCTCTTCCTGTTCTTGTTCTGGGCCATGCGGCCGGGCGGCCATGGCGGCCATTTTGGTAGCCTTTAGCTTGTTGGCAAAAGAGCTAGGGCAATCTCTGTAGAGATGGGATGAAACTCCACAGAGATTACACTTTCTGCCATTTGTGCAATCTTCGAAAAGATGCCCAATTTCTCTACACTTCCTGCATACAATTTCCTGGCACGCTTCGGCAAGATGCCCAAGCTGGCCGCATTTGCGACACAGCTTAGGCATCCCTTGGTAATGAATGTAGCCCCGGTTCTCTCCCAACACAATCATAGACGGAATCTGACGGAGGCCTAGGTAACTGCTCGGGTCTTCCCATTGTTTAATGGGAACTCTCCACGAGCAGTTCCAAATGCCGTCCTCGTCCAAAACCTTAACTGGTGGGCTACGAACCGCGCAAAATCTAGCCAGCCATGTGCTAATGTCTTCCCCAGTCACAGTTTCATTGAACATTCTAACAATCACCACTTTTTGTGAATTGTCCGAAAGTTTCTCAACTTCAAACATGGAGAGCTGGTCTTTACAAGTAACAAACCGTTGCCAAAAACTATTAAGCAGTGAAGCCGAGCGAAAGCTAACATCAAATCCTTTGTTCCCAGGCAGAGTCACCAAACAATTCAGTTCACTAGCATTAAAACCAAGCATCTGTTGGACACACTTTCTTGAAAAGTCCAATCTGGACATCTCCATTAGCCTTCCATTTTTTGACACGAAATTAAAACGTACGCTGTGGTGCCTCCTCATGCCAGCACGAGCAGCCGACATGGTGGAGGCACCACCAGCCTAAACCTAAACTAAAACCACTAAAACTATAAATACTTAAGACAATAAATTAACTAAAAAACTATGCTAAAAGGCTAGGCTAAAACAAGCTAAAAACCACACAATAAAAAAGGAGCTAAACAGCGCTTACCTGGGCCTGCTGTTTTAAAAGGAACTCCAAAGGAAGAGGCAGCTGCTTGGACCTGTTAAAAGAGACAAAAAACACAAAACAGTACAAAAAACAAAACGAAAAAACAGTAATTTTTGAGACAGAAAAAACACACAAAACCAATATAACTCCCGGATGAGAGTGTCCAAACCACCACAAGGTAAGGACCGCCTTCCTCTCACCGCGAGTCGACCGCTGTCTTAGCCAAAAGGCCGAGAAGCGATACCCCACAACTGCACGGGGTGCGGCGGCCCCTCTAGCGACGCCCCCCGCGCTCACATGGTTACGGGGGGAGGCGGGGCCAGCAAAAGCGGACCGCCGCCGCCGCCGCCGCCGCCGCCGCAAAACAAAACACCACGACGCTTGACTTTGGACAGGCAGGTGCAGCTCCGCCGAAGCAGAGCTTCCAAAAATACCGTAAACTCGGGGCAGTTCCCCTCCACGGAAATCTTTAGTAAAAGGCGAAAGATTTGTACGAGATGAAGAGAAACCCGAGCGATGGCTGCCACAGGGCACGCCGGACGGAGAGCATGAACGGCGCCGGTCGTGGACGTGAGGGTGACTCCAAGGCGTTGCCCAGTGGCAACAAGACGGCAGTATCAACATCCCCTTTAAATTTAAATGTGTAAAAAAAAAAAAAAAAAACAAAAAAAAAAAAAAAAAAAAATAAAAAAAAAGAGTAAAAGGGCGGGAAAACCCAAAAGGGGCCGAAAAGGGAGGTGGCGCGGTTGGCCAAAACACCTGGCAAGGACTCCTGCTGCTGCGTCTGCTCTGCTAAGGAGGATTTCATCACAGTCAGTCAGTCAGTCAGTCAGTCAGTCAGTCAGTTCCACTGGGTTGGTTCTTTTCTTACACAGTCAAAGGAATGTGCACCGTTCCCGGAGTCGCTGCAATACCGGGTCGATGCGTGGAGCGGACGGAGCAAGCCCCTCTTCCGTCTCCCTGTTCCAAAAATCAGATTAATATATGGTCCTCGGGTAGAGGACGTATCAGATATTAAACTGATAAGAACAGATTTTTTTTTTTTTTTTTTTATATTCGTTTATTGCATAACCCAAATTAAACAATCATACAAGTATGTCCCCCATGGACAACCAAAATTACCAGAAAGAAAATCCAAAATTAAAAAAAATACAAAAACCAGCATAGACACCGGGACCTAGCCCGGGCAAGGGCCAGCCCCCCTAGGGGGCCCCCCAAAATAAAAGGCCCGAAGGCCAGACACACAAACATAAAACCAACCTACAAACAAGGGCATTATACACTCAAACCCATCGAAAAACAACCCACCCACAGACTTTAATCCACCCCAACCCTCACAAAACAAACATCAACCCAACACAAACACTCCCTCCCACTCACTCCTCCACCCCACCACCCGGGCCAAACTAGTCCATACCCAAAGTCCGTTTCAAGCTTTCCACATCCCATCCAGGCAGCTGGGCAGGGGGGGTGGGAGGAACCTCCCCCCCCGCAGGCAACACCTCCCGCCCAGAGTCCACCACGCTATCCGATCCGTCCGGCTCCACCACCACCTGACCACTCGCAGTACCAGGCCCGACCTCCAGGGGCACCGAAGGACCGGGGACCACCGCCCCCGTCCGCAGCCGCCTCACCGGAGTGTCATCCGGGCTCCCATTCTCCAGGGGGCGCTTCCCAGCCACCTCTGCCATACCTGCCATCTCCACTTCCTGCGATTCGGTATGCTCCGCCCAATCTCCAACCGTCTTCCTCTCCACCTCGACAGCGACTCCTCCCTCCGTCTGCACGGCAGCCATGTGCTTCCCCGTCCCTTTGTCTCCCAGTCGGCCATCTTGGCGGCCATGCGGCGCATCTCTCACCGTGCCTCCAGTCCCCCCAGGTCCTTCCGACACAGGCGAAACTGCCACCGGCCCTACTTTGAGAGCCGGGGCAACACCCTGCAACACAGTACCCCCAGCAAACTGCCCCCCCGCACTACCATACACAGCAATAGACCCACCCGCCACCACCCCAGCATAACTACTCCTTTTCGGACATGCCACAAACAAATGGTCCCCCTTCCCACACAAATTACAAGTCCTTACAGCCTTACAAACATTTGCTAAATGCCCCACAGTCCCACACCGATAACACCGCTTAGCCTTGCACTCACCCCGCAAATGTCCACGCTGTCCGCAAGTCCAGCAAGTGTTCGGCAGTTGAGGCACAAACAACCTGCCGCGGTCTGCCCCCAACGCAAACTCATGAGGCGGAATCTTCCAGTCCCCATTCATCCGCAGTTGGAACGCGACTCGATACCTCCTCTTCCCCGTCCAAAATCCAAACTCGTCCACGATCTTCTCCCCCTCCGAAATCTGGTCACAATACTGCTCCAAAAACGACCTGATGTCCTTCTCCAGTACGTACGGGTTGAAGACATGGATCACCACCGTGAACAACTCCGCACCATACTCACAATCGCACATCCTCAGCACGTTGTCGACATCCCGCTCACTTTTCTCCTGCCATCGCCTCATCGTCGCATGCAGAAAAGTCGCCTCCCGAAACGTCACCTCGTACATCCAAGGCGGCCGAGCAGCCTGCAAACACAGGACCTCCTTTCCCGTCAGCTCCAACTCATCCCTCAGGATCTTCTCCGCCACGAAACCACGGGTAACCTCCTCGCCTACATCCGGCGGAATTCTCAGCCGGAGGGTGAGGGAGCCCACCCCCATCGCCATCGCCTTCTCCTTGGTAAGAACAGATACTACACTTGATCTTAGCCAAAAGGCCGAGAAGCGATACCCCACAACTGCACGGGGTGCGGCGGCCCCTCTAGCGACGCCCCCCGCGCTCACATGGTTACGGGGGGAGGCGGGGCCAGCAAAAGCGGACCGCCGCCGCCGCCGCCGCCGCCGCCGCAAAACAAAACACCACGACGCTTGACTTTGGACAGGCAGGTGCAGCTCCGCCGAAGCAGAGCTTCCAAAAATACCGTAAACTCGGGGCAGTTCCCCTCCACGGAAATCTTTAGTAAAAGGCGAAAGATTTGTACGAGATGAAGAGAAACCCGAGCGATGGCTGCCACAGGGCACGCCGGACGGAGAGCATGAACGGCGCCGGTCGTGGACGTGAGGGTGACTCCAAGGCGTTGCCCAGTGGCAACAAGACGGCAGTATCAACATCCCCTTTAAATTTAAATGTGTAAAAAAAAAAAAAAAAAACAAAAAAAAAAAAAAAAAAAAATAAAAAAAAAGAGTAAAAGGGCGGGAAAACCCAAAAGGGGCCGAAAAGGGAGGTGGCGCGGTTGGCCAAAACACCTGGCAAGGACTCCTGCTGCTGCGTCTGCTCTGCTAAGGAGGATTTCATCACAGTCAGTCAGTCAGTCAGTCAGTCAGTCAGTCAGTTCCACTGGGTTGGTTCTTTTCTTACACAGTCAAAGGAATGTGCACCGTTCCCGGAGTCGCTGCAATACCGGGTCGATGCGTGGAGCGGACGGAGCAAGCCCCTCTTCCGTCTCCCTGTTCCAAAAATCAGATTAATATATGGTCCTCGGGTAGAGGACGTATCAGATATTAAACTGATAAGAACAGATTTGTATTGAAGTTTATTCATACCAGATTCAAAATATACAAAGCATAGTTACAGCCAGAACATGAAGAATTCAGAAAGCAGAGAAAAAGAAAAAGAGAAAAAAGAAAGGCTGCAACATACGGGCACAAATGCCCCTTTGAGAAAGACTCGGGCACGCAGGCCCAGCCAAAAACAACCCCATAACACTTACATCACTATTACACAGTTAATTACACAAACCCACCACCAGTAACCCACTATTCCATGCCCATAGTCCGCTTCAAACTGTCCACATCCCATCCAGCAATCTGCGCAGGAGGGGGGCGACTCCCCCGTCCTGCGGTCCGCCTCTCCGTCACCGACTCCACCGAATCCATCGACTCCTCCAACTCCAGCTCCTCCGACTCGCCCGTAGTCCCCATCTCAGCCACCAGGGGCAGGGAGCGTCCGAAGGCCGCCACCCCCTCCCCCGGCCGCTGACGCCGCACCGGAGCACTCACCGGACCTCCACCCTCCAGGGGGCGCTTCCCAGACACCATCGCCAGCTCCACCATCTCCTCTTCCTGGGAGGCGGTTGCCTCCGCCCAGCTCGACACCTCGACCCTCTCCTTGGCCACGCCCGGCCTGCCCTTCGACCCCGCCGACCCTCCGACCTCTGGGCGGCCATCTTGGCTGCCATGCGGCCTAGCGGTAGCCGTAGCCACCTGGCTGCCTCCATGCGGCCCCGCTCCAGCTCCTCCAGCAGATACTGCAGCTCCCGTCACTCCACTCGCACCAGCCACCGCTCCCGCTCCTCCAGCAGATACTGCAGCTCCCTTCACTCCGCTCGCACCCGCCGTCACCGGTCCCGTCGACCTCCTCTCCAGCGCACCAGTCGTCGGAGGAGCCCCTGCGGGGGAAACAGAAACCCCCCCACCACCAGATAGCCCCAAAACTGCTCCCGCATAGCTCTGTCTCTTAGGGCACCTCAGAAAGAGGTGATCCTTGTCCCCACACAATGAACACTCCCTTCTCTCCCCACAGTCCTTCACCACATGCCCCACCACCCCACAACGCACGCACCGCTGCGCAACACATTCACTCCTCAAGTGCCCCTCTTCCCCACATCCCCAGCAAACAGTTGGCAAGTCTGGTAAAAACACCCTCCCACGATCCGACCCCAGAGCAAACAAATGCGGAGGCCGCAGCTGGCGGCCCTCCCCAGAAACACGAAAACGTACACTGTACCTCCACTTTCCAGTCCAAAATCCGTTTGCGTCCGTGACCTTCTCCCCTTGTGACACCGTGCTGCAGTACCGACTCAGGAACACCCGTACATCCAGCTCCAACACGTGCGGGTTGAAGACCTGCACCACCACCGCGTTGGCTGCGCTCCACACCACGCGCTTGATTCCCGTAATCCTAGCGTCTCCTTTCCCCTTCCATAATGCGACCTGTAGGTCCTCCTCCGTCTTGAAGGTGACGTCGAACCTCCCCAACGCCGGGTAATCCTGGAGACACAGCACGTCCGCTCCTGCCAGGCCCAGCACACCCTTCAGGATAATCCCTCCAAAGCCAGCCCGATCCAACTCCGCCCTCCTTCCCTCCGGGATCAGATACCGAATCGCATGCTTCGGTATCCCCTTCGTCGCATCCGTCACGTCCACAGTCGCCATCTCGGTTAGTCCAAGTGATAAGAACAGATACTACACTTGATCTTAGCCAAAAGGCCGAGAAGCGATACCCCACAACTGCACGGGGTGCGGCGGCCCCTCTAGCGACGCCCCCCGCGCTCACATGGTTACGGGGGGAGGCGGGGCCAGCAAAAGCGGACCGCCGCCGCCGCCGCCGCCGCCGCCGCAAAACAAAACACCACGACGCTTGACTTTGGACAGGCAGGTGCAGCTCCGCCGAAGCAGAGCTTCCAAAAATACCGTAAACTCGGGGCAGTTCCCCTCCACGGAAATCTTTAGTAAAAGGCGAAAGATTTGTACGAGATGAAGAGAAACCCGAGCGATGGCTGCCACAGGGCACGCCGGACGGAGAGCATGAACGGCGCCGGTCGTGGACGTGAGGGTGACTCCAAGGCGTTGCCCAGTGGCAACAAGACGGCAGTATCAACATCCCCTTTAAATTTAAATGTGTAAAAAAAAAAAAAAAAAACAAAAAAAAAAAAAAAAAAAAATAAAAAAAAAGAGTAAAAGGGCGGGAAAACCCAAAAGGGGCCGAAAAGGGAGGTGGCGCGGTTGGCCAAAACACCTGGCAAGGACTCCTGCTGCTGCGTCTGCTCTGCTAAGGAGGATTTCATCACAGTCAGTCAGTCAGTCAGTCAGTCAGTCAGTCAGTTCCACTGGGTTGGTTCTTTTCTTACACAGTCAAAGGAATGTGCACCGTTCCCGGAGTCGCTGCAATACCGGGTCGATGCGTGGAGCGGACGGAGCAAGCCCCTCTTCCGTCTCCCTGTTCCAAAAATCAGATTAATATATGGTCCTCGGGTAGAGGACGTATCAGATATTAAACTGATAAGAACAGATACTACACTTGATCTTAGCCAAAAGGCCGAGAAGCGATACCCCACAACTGCACGGGGTGCGGCGGCCCCTCTAGCGACGCCCCCCGCGCTCACATGGTTACGGGGGGAGGCGGGGCCAGCAAAAGCGGACCGCCGCCGCCGCCGCCGCCGCAAAACAAAACACCACGACGCTTGACTTTGGACAGGCAGGTGCAGCTCCGCCGAAGCAGAGCTTCCAAAAATACCGTAAACTCGGGGCAGTTCCCCTCCACGGAAATCTTTAGTAAAAGGCGAAAGATTTGTACGAGATGAAGAGAAACCCGAGCGATGGCTGCCACAGGGCACGCCGGACGGAGAGCATGAACGGCGCCGGTCGTGGACGTGAGGGTGACTCCAAGGCGTTGCCCAGTGGCAACAAGACTGCAGTATCAACATCCCCTTTAAATTTAAATGTGTAAAAAAAAAAAAAAAAAAAAAAAAAAAAAAAAAAAAAAAAAAAAAAAAAAAAAAAAAGAGTAAAAGGGCGGGAAAACCCAAAAGGGGCCGAAAAGGGAGGTGGCGCGGTTGGCCAAAACACCTGGCAAGGACTCCTGCTGCTGCGTCTGCTCTGCTAAGGAGGATTTCATCACAGTCAGTCAGTCAGTCAGTCAGTCAGTCAGTCAGTCAGTTCCACTGGGTTGGTTCTTTTCTTACACAGTCAAAGGAATGTGCACCGTTCCCGGAGTCGCTGCAATACCGGGTCGATGCGTGGAGCGGACGGAGCAAGCCCCTCTTCCGTCTCCCTGTTCCAAAAATCAGATTAATATATGGTCCTCGGGTAGAGGACGTATCAGATATTAAACTGATAAGAACAGATACTACACTTGATCTTAGCCAAAAGGCCGAGAAGCGATACCCCACAACTGCACGGGGTGCGGCGGCCCCTCTAGCGACGCCCCCCGCGCTCACATGGTTACGGGGGGAGGCGGGGCCAGCAAAAGCGGACCGCCGCCGCCGCCGCCGCCGCAAAACAAAACACCACGACGCTTGACTTTGGACAGGCAGGTGCAGCTCCGCCGAAGCAGAGCTTCCAAAAATACCGTAAACTCGGGGCAGTTCCCCTCCACGGAAATCTTTAGTAAAAGGCGAAAGATTTGTACGAGATGAAGAGAAACCCGAGCGATGGCTGCCACAGGGCACGCCGGACGGAGAGCATGAACGGCGCCGGTCGTGGACGTGAGGGTGACTCCAAGGCGTTGCCCAGTGGCAACAAGACTGCAGTATCAACATCCCCTTTAAATTTAAATGTGTAAAAAAAAAAAAAAAAAAAAAAAAAAAAAAAAAAAAAGAGTAAAAGGGCGGGAAAACCCAAAAGGGGCCGAAAAGGGAGGTGGCGCGGTTGGCCAAAACACCTGGCAAGGACTCCTGCTGCTGCGTCTGCTCTGCTAAGGAGGATTTCATCACAGTCAGTCAGTCAGTCAGTCAGTCAGTCAGTCAGTCAGTTCCACTGGGTTGGTTCTTTTCTTACACAGTCAAAGGAATGTGCACCGTTCCCGGAGTCGCTGCAATACCGGGTCGATGCGTGGAGCGGACGGAGCAAGCCCCTCTTCCGTCTCCCTGTTCCAAAAATCAGATTAATATATGGTCCTCGGGTAGAGGACGTATCAGATATTAAACTGATAAGAACAGATTGAAGTTTATTCATACCAGATTCAAAATATACAAAGCATAGTTACAGCCAGAACATGAAGAATTCAGAAAGCAGAGAAAAAGAAAAAGAGAAAAAAGAAAGGCTGCAACATACGGGCACAAATGCCCCTTTGAGAAAGACTCGGGCACGCAGGCCCAGCCAAAAACAACCCCATAACACTTACATCACTATTACACAGTTAATTACACAAACCCACCACCAGTAACCCACTATTCCATGCCCATAGTCCGCTTCAAACTGTCCACATCCCATCCCGCAATCTGCGCAGGAGGGGGGCGACTCCCCCGTCCTGCGGTCCGCCTCTCCGTCACCGACTCCACCGAATCCATCGACTCCTCCAACTCCAGCTCCTCCGACTCGCCCGTAGTCCCCATCTCAGCCGCCAGGGGCAGGGAGCGTCCGAAGGCCGCCACCCCCTCCCCCGGCCGCTGACGCCGCACCGGAGCACTCACCGGACCTCCACCCTCCAGGGGGCGCTTCCCAGACACCATCGCCAGCTCCACCATCTCCTCTTCCTGGGAGGCGGTTGCCTCCGCCCAGCTCGACACCTCGACCCTCTCCTTGGCCACGCCCGGCCTGCCCTTCGACCCCGCCGACCCTCCGACCTCTGGGCGGCCATCTTGGCTGCCATGCGGCCTAGCGGTAGCCGTAGCCACCTGGCTGCCTCCATGCGGCCCCGCTCCAGCTCCTCCAGCAGATACTGCAGCTCCCGTCACTCCACTCGCACCAGCCACCGCTCCCGCTCCTCCAGCAGATACTGCAGCTCCCTTCACTCCGCTCGCACCCGCCGTCACCGGTCCCGTCGACCTCCTCTCCAGCGCACCAGTCGTCGGAGGAGCCCCTGCGGGGGAAACAGAAACCCCCCCACCACCAGATAGCCCCAAAACTGCTCCCGCATAGCTCTGTCTCTTAGGGCACCTCAGAAAGAGGTGATCCTTGTCCCCACACAATGAACACTCCCTTCTCTCCCCACAGTCCTTCACCACATGCCCCACCACCCCACAACGCACGCACCGCTGCGCAACACATTCACTCCTCAAGTGCCCCTCTTCCCCACATCCCCAGCAAACAGTTGGCAAGTCTGGTAAAAACACCCTCCCACGATCCGACCCCAGAGCAAACAAATGCGGAGGCCGCAGCTGGCGGCCCTCCCCAGAAACACGAAAACGTACACTGTACCTCCACTTTCCAGTCCAAAATCCGTTTGCGTCCGTGACCTTCTCCCCTTGTGACACCGTGCTGCAGTACCGACTCAGGAACACCCGTACATCCAGCTCCAACACGTGCGGGTTGAAGACCTGCACCACCACCGCGTTGGCTGCGCTCCACACCACGCGCTTGATTCCCGTAATCCTAGCGTCTCCTTTCCCCTTCCATAATGCGACCTGTAGGTCCTCCTCCGTCTTGAAGGTGACGTCGAACCTCCCCAACGCCGGGTAATCCTGGAGACACAGCACGTCCGCTCCTGCCAGGCCCAGCACACCCTTCAGGATAATCCCTCCAAAGCCAGCCCGATCCAACTCCGCCCTCCTTCCCTCCGGGATCAGATACCGAATCGCATGCTTCGGTATCCCCTTCGTCGCATCCGTCACGTCCACAGTCGCCATCTCGGTTAGTCCAAGTGATAAGAACAGATACTACACTTGATCTTAGCCAAAAGGCCGAGAAGCGATACCCCACAACTGCACGGGGTGCGGCGGCCCCTCTAGCGACGCCCCCCGCGCTCACATGGTTACGGGGGGAGGCGGGGCCAGCAAAAGCGGACCGCCGCCGCCGCCGCCGCCGCAAAACAAAACACCACGACGCTTGACTTTGGACAGGCAGGTGCAGCTCCGCCGAAGCAGAGCTTCCAAAAATACCGTAAACTCGGGGCAGTTCCCCTCCACGGAAATCTTTAGTAAAAGGCGAAAGATTTGTACGAGATGAAGAGAAACCCGAGCGATGGCTGCCACAGGGCACGCCGGACGGAGAGCATGAACGGCGCCGGTCGTGGACGTGAGGGTGACTCCAAGGCGTTGCCCAGTGGCAACAAGACTGCAGTATCAACATCCCCTTTAAATTTAAATGTGTAAAAAAAAAAAAAAAAAAAAAAAAAAAAAAAAAAAAAAAAAAAAAAAAAAAAAGAGTAAAAGGGCGGGAAAACCCAAAAGGGGCCGAAAAGGGAGGTGGCGCGGTTGGCCAAAACACCTGGCAAGGACTCCTGCTGCTGCGTCTGCTCTGCTAAGGAGGATTTCATCACAGTCAGTCAGTCAGTCAGTCAGTCAGTTCCACTGGGTTGGTTCTTTTCTTACACAGTCAAAGGAATGTGCACCGTTCCCGGAGTCGCTGCAATACCGGGTCGATGCGTGGAGCGGACGGAGCAAGCCCCTCTTCCGTCTCCCTGTTCCAAAAATCAGATTAATATATGGTCCTCGGGTAGAGGACGTATCAGATATTAAACTGATAAGAACAGATACTACACTTGATCTTAGCCAAAAGGCCGAGAAGCGATACCCCACAACTGCACGGGGTGCGGCGGCCCCTCTAGCGACGCCCCCCGCGCTCACATGGTTACGGGGGGAGGCGGGGCCAGCAAAAGCGGACCGCCGCCGCCGCCGCCGCCGCAAAACAAAACACCACGACGCTTGACTTTGGACAGGCAGGTGCAGCTCCGCCGAAGCAGAGCTTCCAAAAATACCGTAAACTCGGGGCAGTTCCCCTCCACGGAAATCTTTAGTAAAAGGCGAAAGATTTGTACGAGATGAAGAGAAACCCGAGCGATGGCTGCCACAGGGCACGCCGGACGGAGAGCATGAACGGCGCCGGTCGTGGACGTGAGGGTGACTCCAAGGCGTTGCCCAGTGGCAACAAGACTGCAGTATCAACATCCCCTTTAAATTTAAATGTGTAAAAAAAAAAAAAAAAAAAAAAAAAAAAAAAAAAAAAAAAAAGAGTAAAAGGGCGGGAAAACCCAAAAGGGGCCGAAAAGGGAGGTGGCGCGGTTGGCCAAAACACCTGGCAAGGACTCCTGCTGCTGCGTCTGCTCTGCTAAGGAGGATTTCATCACAGTCAGTCAGTCAGTCAGTCAGTCAGTCAGTCAGTCAGTTCCACTGGGTTGGTTCTTTTCTTACACAGTCAAAGGAATGTGCACCGTTCCCGGAGTCGCTGCAATACCGGGTCGATGCGTGGAGCGGACGGAGCAAGCCCCTCTTCCGTCTCCCTGTTCCAAAAATCAGATTAATATATGGTCCTCGGGTAGAGGACGTATCAGATATTAAACTGATAAGAACAGATACTACACTTGATCTTAGCCAAAAGGCCGAGAAGCGATACCCCACAACTGCACGGGGTGCGGCGGCCCCTCTAGCGACGCCCCCCGCGCTCACATGGTTACGGGGGGAGGCGGGGCCAGCAAAAGCGGACCGCCGCCGCCGCCGCCGCCGCAAAACAAAACACCACGACGCTTGACTTTGGACAGGCAGGTGCAGCTCCGCCGAAGCAGAGCTTCCAAAAATACCGTAAACTCGGGGCAGTTCCCCTCCACGGAAATCTTTAGTAAAAGGCGAAAGATTTGTACGAGATGAAGAGAAACCCGAGCGATGGCTGCCACAGGGCACGCCGGACGGAGAGCATGAACGGCGCCGGTCGTGGACGTGAGGGTGACTCCAAGGCGTTGCCCAGTGGCAACAAGACTGCAGTATCAACATCCCCTTTAAATTTAAATGTGTAAAAAAAAAAAAAAAAAAAAAAAAAAAAAAAAAAAAAAAAAAAAAAAAAAAAAAAAAAAAAAGAGTAAAAGGGCGGGAAAACCCAAAAGGGGCCGAAAAGGGAGGTGGCGCGGTTGGCCAAAACACCTGGCAAGGACTCCTGCTGCTGCGTCTGCTCTGCTAAGGAGGATTTCATCACAGTCAGTCAGTCAGTCAGTCAGTCAGTCAGTCAGTCAGTTCCACTGGGTTGGTTCTTTTCTTACACAGTCAAAGGAATGTGCACCGTTCCCGGAGTCGCTGCAATACCGGGTCGATGCGTGGAGCGGACGGAGCAAGCCCCTCTTCCGTCTCCCTGTTCCAAAAATCAGATTAATATATGGTCCTCGGGTAGAGGACGTATCAGATATTAAACTGATAAGAACAGATTTTTTTTTTTTTTTTTTTCTTTAATTGTTTATTGCATGACATGAGTCAAACCATACATACGTCCCCCTGGACGACCGAAAAACACCAGTAAAGAAAAACACGCCCACCGGACGTCAAAAGAAAATTATACCATACCTAAACCATACAACATCAAACCAAACCATACAGTCATCAGTACAGACTAAACCATACAACATCAAACCAAACCATACAGTCATCAGTACAGACAACCCAAAGCCACAAACCCCCAACAAATGAAATGCACAGCCATCATCAAACAATCATGCGTACTAGGGCCAGAACACGTCACTTGACTTTAATCAGCCCATTCACAAAACTACCAGCAAGAACATACCCATCACCAAACACACTTCACAGCAAAGAGTCCACATTCCTAGGCTCCACCAGAAGAGTAGTAGCCTTCAAATTGTCCTCATCGCACCCCAGAAGAAAATCCGGGGAGGCCCCGCCTCCAGCCACCACGGCACAACTGGCCTCGGCGCCCACGGCCTCCATATCATCGCAGTCGACCTTGTAAACACACATCAGTCTCTTCCACTTGACTCGACCATGCCAGTCAGCTGCTTCAAATTCTTCTCGTCCCAGCCCAGAAGCAAATCCGAGCCGACCACCAACTCATCACAGGGCCTGCCATCATCGACCTCGATCTCCTCCTCGCTGTCGTCATCGCCATCATCTTCCTCCAGGGGGGTGACCTGGCCAAACACCTGCACTGTCGGGCACGACCTGAGGCGGCGCACCGGAGTCTCCTCCGACCCGCTGTCCTCCAGGGGGCGCTTCCCTGCAGCTGGCACCACTCCTGTGATCACCACCTCCTCATCGAAGGGGCAATCAGCCCACGACCCAGGTGAAACCACTCCCGCCGACTCATCCACAGCAACACCAGAACATGTCTCCTCAGCCACAGCCTGGGGGGGATCAGCCAGAGGCCCAGGAGAAACCACAGGAACACCAGAACACATGTCCTCGGCCACAGCCTGGGGGGAATCAGCTGTAGGCCTAGGGGAAAGCACACTAACAACATTAACAGCCTGGGGAGCTGCAAACTGAGATGAACCCTCCGGGGTGGGAACAGAGGGCCTCTCAGCAGCAGCTCCATGTGCACTCACCACCTGCTCGCTGCTAGCCACCATCTTTGCTACCACATGGCTCACCACCTGCTCATCGTTAGCCGCCATCTTAGCGACCGCATGGCCACCGTCAGACAAAGGATCAGCAAGCCTCGAAAGAGTCCTCCCGGGGGGCATAGGGGACTCCTCTCCAGCAGCCGACCGCACGTCCGTCGGTCCTCGACCCTCAGACTCTTCACGACCCACAGCAGCACTCTTCCGACCTGGGCAGGCTCTAAACAGGTGCTCCGAAGACCCACAAAGACTGCAGGTCTTCGGAGCCAAACATTTCGCTGCCATGTGCTCCGTAGAGCCACAATGGCGGCACCTGGTAACTTTACAGTCCTCTCTAACATGCCCACCTTCCCCACACTTCCAGCAACCCCCAGGCCTCCCAGGGACAAACAAGTAACCCCTGTCTGGCCCCAAAGCGAAGGACTGGGGAGGCGAAGCACCAACTTTAAAGCGAACTTTAAACCGTCTCCTTCCCGTCCAGAAACCCCTCGAGTCAGTCACTTTCGCACCCTCCCGCACATCCACACAGTATCTCTTCAGAAAAGCAATAATGTCCTCCTCCAACACGAACGGGTTAAACATGTGCACAAAAACATGAGTCTCAGACGAAAAAAGCCCCATACCCTTCAGTAAATCCACATGCAACTTCTCAGTAATCCTCTTCTTAGCCATTTCAAAAAACATTTCAGTCCGAAAAGTAACGTCAAACGTACCTTGAGGCCGATACTCCTGCAGGCAAAGAACCTCCCGCACTCCCAAATCCAAAATGTCCAGCAAAACCTTGTCCGAAAAGTACTCTCTCTTCATGTCCTTCCTTCTGCTCACCGGAACCACAAAACGGATCGTGTTCCTCAGTCGTAATGGACCCAACGTCCCCATCGCCTTCCCGTCGTGTGCGCGAGATGCTACACTTGATCTTAGCCAAAAGGCCGAGAAGCGATACCCCACAACTGCACGGGGTGCGGCGGCCCCTCTAGCGACGCCCCCCGCGCTCACATGGTTACGGGGGGAGGCGGGGCCAGCAAAAGCGGACCGCCGCCGCCGCCGCCGCCGCAAAACAAAACACCACGACGCTTGACTTTGGACAGGCAGGTGCAGCTCCGCCGAAGCAGAGCTTCCAAAAATACCGTAAACTCGGGGCAGTTCCCCTCCACGGAAATCTTTAGTAAAAGGCGAAAGATTTGTACGAGATGAAGAGAAACCCGAGCGATGGCTGCCACAGGGCACGCCGGACGGAGAGCATGAACGGCGCCGGTCGTGGACGTGAGGGTGACTCCAAGGCGTTGCCCAGTGGCAACAAGACTGCAGTATCAACATCCCCTTTAAATTTAAATGTGTAAAAAAAAAAAAAAAAAAAAAAAAAAAAAAAAAAAAAAAAAAAAAAAAAAAAAAAGAGTAAAAGGGCGGGAAAACCCAAAAGGGGCCGAAAAGGGAGGTGGCGCGGTTGGCCAAAACACCTGGCAAGGACTCCTGCTGCTGCGTCTGCTCTGCTAAGGAGGATTTCATCACAGTCAGTCAGTCAGTCAGTCAGTCAGTCAGTCAGTCAGTTCCACTGGGTTGGTTCTTTTCTTACACAGTCAAAGGAATGTGCACCGTTCCCGGAGTCGCTGCAATACCGGGTCGATGCGTGGAGCGGACGGAGCAAGCCCCTCTTCCGTCTCCCTGTTCCAAAAATCAGATTAATATATGGTCCTCGGGTAGAGGACGTATCAGATATTAAACTGATAAGAACAGATACTACACTTGATCTTAGCCAAAAGGCCGAGAAGCGATACCCCACAACTGCACGGGGTGCGGCGGCCCCTCTAGCGACGCCCCCCGCGCTCACATGGTTACGGGGGGAGGCGGGGCCAGCAAAAGCGGACCGCCGCCGCCGCCGCCGCCGCAAAACAAAACACCACGACGCTTGACTTTGGACAGGCAGGTGCAGCTCCGCCGAAGCAGAGCTTCCAAAAATACCGTAAACTCGGGGCAGTTCCCCTCCACGGAAATCTTTAGTAAAAGGCGAAAGATTTGTACGAGATGAAGAGAAACCCGAGCGATGGCTGCCACAGGGCACGCCGGACGGAGAGCATGAACGGCGCCGGTCGTGGACGTGAGGGTGACTCCAAGGCGTTGCCCAGTGGCAACAAGACTGCAGTATCAACATCCCCTTTAAATTTAAATGTGTAAAAAAAAAAAAAAAAAAAAAAAAAAAAAAAAAAAAAAAAAAAAAAAAAAAAAAAAGAGTAAAAGGGCGGGAAAACCCAAAAGGGGCCGAAAAGGGAGGTGGCGCGGTTGGCCAAAACACCTGGCAAGGACTCCTGCTGCTGCGTCTGCTCTGCTAAGGAGGATTTCATCACAGTCAGTCAGTCAGTCAGTCAGTCAGTCAGTCAGTCAGTTCCACTGGGTTGGTTCTTTTCTTACACAGTCAAAGGAATGTGCACCGTTCCCGGAGTCGCTGCAATACCGGGTCGATGCGTGGAGCGGACGGAGCAAGCCCCTCTTCCGTCTCCCTGTTCCAAAAATCAGATTAATATATGGTCCTCGGGTAGAGGACGTATCAGATATTAAACTGATAAGAACAGATTTTTTTTATATTGAAGTTTATTCACCAAACCAAACCAGGCCCTAGGCCCACATTAACACACGATACATATACACACATCCGCCATCACACAGTTCTCGATGGCCCAAAAAAAAGGAAAATAGAAAGGAAAAAACAAGAAAAACCCCAAACCCCCCTCCCCCCTCACAACACCACCCCACTTGCCAGAGGACCCCACACCCTCTCCATCTCCCCCCTCCCCTCCTCCTTCCCAAAACCCCTGACATACGTCTCCACCCTCCACTTCACCCTGTAAAACACAGCCTCTGGAGTTCCCTGGGGAGCCAGGGTGCGGATGGAGTCCTTCCGCCGCTCCCACAAGGCCCTTTTCACCTCCGTTCCCACCGCCCACACCACCCTTCTGACGTCTGAGCCCAACTGGGCCAGACCCACCCCGCTCACCACCAGCTCCTCCACCAAAAACCCCCCAAACCCCGGGCCCACCCACTCCTTCACCCTACCCCACACCCGCGCTGCCTCCCTACACCCCCAGAACACGTGTGACACCGTCTCGACCTCCCCACACCCCATGGCACACCCCGGCCGCCCCCTCCCCCACAGCCGACAAATCCGTTCCCTGACCGGCAGCCTATTGAGCGCCGCCAGCCAGTTCAGATCCCTACCCCCCGGATGTAAGAACGCCGGCTGCAGAAAGAGCCACCCCGATGCCCTGGGGCACGCAGGCAGTGGCTCTGACGCCAGGTCCCGCCTCATGGCCTCCCCATACAACCTCCGGTGATCCAGCACCAGACCGTCCTCCAGGCACCACTCCCGGGCCCGCACAAAGTCCCGGACCCGAGTGTACCACCATGGGGAGTCCCAGGACCAGGGGGATGTTGCGCTCAGCGGCCTCAGCCGCCGCAAAGCCAGCCCCAACCAGTACCTCGCCAAAATGCCAGCCTTATGCGTTGTGTCCCCCACCACCAGCCGCGCATGGAAAGAGCTGTGCAGGCACAGCAGCTTCACCGGCAGGCAGGGCACCCCCCTCCCCCCCTCCCGCACATCTCGGTACATCAAAGCACGATTCACAAACTCCGCCGAGCCCCCCCAAATAAAAGAGAAGACTGCCCTCTCCAGTCTCCGCCCGATATGGAACGGCACCGGGTACACGTACGCCAGGTGGTTCAGACAAGGCAGCACGTCGGCCTTAACCACCATCACCCTGCCCGTTAGGGACAGCGGCCTACTCCTCCACCTCGCCAGCCGCCTCCCCACCGCCCCCAGAAGAACCTCCCAGTTCTTCACCGGGGCCTCGCTCCGACAGAAATCCACCCCCAGTACCCGGATTGCATCCTCGGCCACCCTGAAACCCCCCGGGACCTCCACCCTGGAACTCCACGGGCCCAGGCACAGGGCCGCAGACTTGCCCAAGTTGACCTTTGCCCCGGACGCCCTCCCAAACTCCTCTACCACCCGAACAACGGCCCCAAACCCCCTATCAGTAGTGATAAAGAGGGTCAGGTCGTCCGCGTACCCAGCCACTTTAGCAACCTCCCCCCCACCCCCCGGGAGATGCACCCCTTCGATGCTCGGCTCCGCCCTCAGCCCCGCCATCAGGGCCTCCAGGGTCAGGACGTACAGGAGTGGGGACAGGGGGCAGCCCTGTCGGACACCCCCCACCTGCCGCACCACCCCCGAAACGGAGCCATTAATCCTGATCCGGCTAACCGCATCCACATACAGCAGCCGGATCCAGGCCACGAACACCGGCCCAAACCCCATCCGGTCCAGAACCCGGAACAGAAAGGAGTGCTGCACCCGGTCGAACGCCTTTTCCTGGTCCAGGCTCAGGAGGGCCAGCGGGAGACCTCTCACGTCCGCCCAGCTGACCACATCCCTCACCAGGACCAGGTTCAGGCTGCACGCTCTCCCCGGCACCCCACAAGTCTGGTCCGGGTGGACCACCGTACCCATAACCCTCCCCAACCTACGGGTCAGGACCTTGGACAGGATCTTCACGTCCGCTGTCAGGACCGTGATAGGGCGCCAATTTGCCAGCTGTTCCCTGCACCCTTTCTTAAAAATGAGGGAGACCAGCCCGGCCCGCATTGAGGCTGGCAGCACCCCCCCGCTAAAACAGTCCCCAAACACCCCCACCAAGTCCTGCCCCACCAGATCCCAAAAGGACCTGTAAAATTCCACCGGGAGGCCATCGCCCCCCGGCGCCCGGCCCAGCCTCAGAGACCTCATCGCCTCCTCGGCCTCCCCCTCCGTAATGCCCGCCTCCAAGGCCTGCCGGTCCTCCGCCGACAGCCTTGACTCTAGCCCCCCCAAGAACCTGTCCGCCAGGGCCTCGTCCCTCTCCCGCTCGCTGAAGAGGTCCTGATAGTACTCCCTGGCGGCCTCCAAAATCTCCTCCTCCCCTGTAACCCGCCCCCCAGGCCCCTGCAGGGCCTCTATAGCGCACCGCTCCTGCCTTGTGCGCACCTCGGCGAAAAACGCCTTGGACGGGGTCTCGCCCGACAGGCACCCCCTCACACCCGACCCCACCAAAAGGGCCTTGGCCTCCGCCATAAAAAAATTGTCTAGCCTACCGCGCAGGACTGCCGCCCGAGCGCGGCCCGCCGGTGAAGCCAGCTCCCCCGCCCACCACATCCTCCTCAGTTCCGCCGCCCACTCATTAGCCTCCCCCCTCTTCTCCTGCGCCCGCTCCCTCCCCCATGTGCGGCAAAAACTCCCGATCCGGGCCTTGACTCCCTCCCACCACTCGCCCAAGGAGTCGAATAGCCCCTTCATACTCCTCCACCCCACATACAGCTGCCGAAAGGCCTGGCAGAAGGCCGCCTCCTCTAGGAACCCGACATTAAACCGCCAGGCCCCCCGGCCGCGCCCCCTCCCCACCCCCGGCAGCACCACCTCCACCCCCACCACGCAATGGTCAGACAGCCAGACCGGCTCAACCCGGAAGTCCCGGACCCCCAGCACCTTGGGGACAAAGATATAGTCCAGGCGTGACTCGTCCCCCCTCGAGTTACTCCAGGTCACCCCTGCCGACCCATCCCCGGCCGCCCTAAAACAGTCCTGTAACAGGAAGTCCTGTAACAAAGAACCCAAATCCCCCCCCGGAGCTCTCTCTAGGGACACATTAAAATCCCCCCCCAGAACCACAACCCTCCCCGTATAAAGGAGCGGGGCCACCTTCTGGAGGAAACCCCGCCGCTCCCCCACAGCACTTGGTGCGTACACATTAATGAGCCGCAGCGCGGCCCCCCTCCACCTTGCATCCACCACCAACACCCTCCCCGGCACAGGCTCCCACACAGAGTCCAAAAAAAAATCCCACCCTCTAAACAAAATACCCACCCCATCTGCATGCACATTCCCACCCCCCCACACAGAAGGACCCCATGTCCACCCCGCTTTAAACATCTTAACATCCCCCGGACCCCCCACATGGCACTCTTGCACAAACATCACATTAAAACCCCTGTCCCCGGCAGCCGCGAAAACCGCCGCCCTCCGCAGTGGCATCCGCATTCCCCGAACGTTCAGGGACTCCACCCGGAGACATGCCATCATACAAAAACCCACACACCCCGCACCCCCCCTCCCCCCTCCCCACACACAATACCCAACCCAACACAACCCCAAAGAGTCCACAGCCCCACCGTCCACCTTAACACACAAGTCCACATCAGCATCATGAGTCACCATGAGGGCTGCCCTCCACTCCCCCCCCCCCGGGATCACCCTCAGCCACGGCGGGCTGCAAGGGATGCGGGAGCTTACCCTCCGACTGTGGCACCGAAGCGTCCAGGATCCGGGCGGCCAAAAGGTCCCCCCGCGGGGCCGGCCCGGCCTTCCTCTCCAACGTCCCACTGTAGAGCCCCGGGCTGGAGACCTCATCCTCTCCCCCCGGGGGGGGGGAGCCCGATGACAACGACTCCCCCGACCCCGAAGACTCCGATGAGGCAGAGGCCTGCCCGGGCGACGCCGACCCCTCCACGCAGCACACCACAACGGGCGAGGAGCCATCCGACTGCACCTCCGCCGGGCCCGCTCCATCCTGGGGACCGTCTCTCGCCACCACCTTGTACGGCTGCTCCTCCTCCGAATCTCCATGCGGCCGCTTGCCCCCGCGGGGCCCCTGCCCACTGCCGTCGCACGAGGCGTCGTCCTCCCGGCCCTCTACTTCCTCCGCCCAGTCCGAAATAGGACTATCACCTATGGACCCGGAAAACAAAGTGCTGAGCGCGGGCGCCGCCCCCTCAGCAGCCACCAGGGGGAGCTCCGGCGATGCCAGAGGGCCATGTGCTCCGTCGGTTAGCTCGGCATCTAGCCCGATGCTAACAGGCTCCACGACCTCCTCCTGCTCCTGGTAAGTCCCAACGCTTGGTCGCACGGCACCTTCCGCCTCCTCGACCAGTTCCTCACCCCCACAGCCCGCAGGACCCTGCAGGACCGACGCATAGGTCCGCGGCCTCACCGGGCAGCCACGAAAAAGGTGCTCCAAGCTGCCACACAGGGAGCACCTCTTCGGTGCGGTGCACGCCGACGACACGTGGCCTTCCTCCTGGCAGAAACGACACCGCTGTCCTGAACAGGCAGCCTTCTCGTGGCCTTGGCCCCCGCACCGCCGACAGTAGACGAGCTGCCCAGGGTACGTCAAATAACCCCGGTCCGGTCCAAGCGAGAAACTGCCGGGGGGGTGCAAGAACTCACCCAGCCTCGTGGTGTCCATCCGGAGCCGGACTGCGTACCGCCTCTTCCCGAGCCAGAAGCCGAACTGGTCACATATCTTCGTCCCGCCCCTCACCTCCTCTACCTGGGTCCTTAGGAACGCCTCGACATCCTCGTCCGGGACGAAAGGGTTGTACAGGTGGATTGTCAGCGGTATGAACTCCTGTTGAAACAGGGGCACCAGCCGCAACCCCTGGAGCGCCGGCAGGTCCTCCTTCGCCCTCCACTCCTCCTGAAAACTCCGACACTTCCGCAGATCAAAAAAAGATAAATCAAAAAAACCTTGGCTCACCACCGGCTGGACGCAGAAAACCTCCCTAGGACTCAGGCCAAACGTCTCCCGAAGAATCACCGAGGTGATGAAGAACTGCCTAAACCTATCCCGAACTGCCGCTGCTGCATCCTTAGTAAGCTCGATCCTGACCGTATTTTTTAGTCGCACCTTAAAGGCCGACACCGTCGCTCTCTCCTTTTCCATGCTCGAAGATTTGTACGAGATGAAGAGAAACCCGAGCGATGGCTGCCACAGGGCACGCCGGACGGAGAGCATGAACGGCGCCGGTCGTGGACGTGAGGGTGACTCCAAGGCGTTGCCCAGTGGCAACAAGACTGCAGTATCAACATCCCCTTTAAATTTAAATGTGTAAAAAAAAAAAAAAAAAAAAAAAAAAAAAAAAAAAAAAGAGTAAAAGGGCGGGAAAACCCAAAAGGGGCCGAAAAGGGAGGTGGCGCGGTTGGCCAAAACACCTGGCAAGGACTCCTGCTGCTGCGTCTGCTCTGCTAAGGAGGATTTCATCACAGTCAGTCAGTCAGTCAGTCAGTCAGTCAGTCAGTCAGTTCCACTGGGTTGGTTCTTTTCTTACACAGTCAAAGGAATGTGCACCGTTCCCGGAGTCGCTGCAATACCGGGTCGATGCGTGGAGCGGACGGAGCAAGCCCCTCTTCCGTCTCCCTGTTCCAAAAATCAGATTAATATATGGTCCTCGGGTAGAGGACGTATCAGATATTAAACTGATAAGAACAGATACTACACTTGATCTTAGCCAAAAGGCCGAGAAGCGATACCCCACAACTGCACGGGGTGCGGCGGCCCCTCTAGCGACGCCCCCCGCGCTCACATGGTTACGGGGGGAGGCGGGGCCAGCAAAAGCGGACCGCCGCCGCCGCCGCCGCCGCAAAACAAAACACCACGACGCTTGACTTTGGACAGGCAGGTGCAGCTCCGCCGAAGCAGAGCTTCCAAAAATACCGTAAACTCGGGGCAGTTCCCCTCCACGGAAATCTTTAGTAAAAGGCGAAAGATTTGTACGAGATGAAGAGAAACCCGAGCGATGGCTGCCACAGGGCACGCCGGACGGAGAGCATGAACGGCGCCGGTCGTGGACGTGAGGGTGACTCCAAGGCGTTGCCCAGTGGCAACAAGACTGCAGTATCAACATCCCCTTTAAATTTAAATGTGTAAAAAAAAAAAAAAAAAAAAAAAAAAAAAAAAAAAAAAAAAAAAAAAAAAAAAAAAAGAGTAAAAGGGCGGGAAAACCCAAAAGGGGCCGAAAAGGGAGGTGGCGCGGTTGGCCAAAACACCTGGCAAGGACTCCTGCTGCTGCGTCTGCTCTGCTAAGGAGGATTTCATCACAGTCAGTCAGTCAGTCAGTCAGTCAGTCAGTCAGTCAGTTCCACTGGGTTGGTTCTTTTCTTACACAGTCAAAGGAATGTGCACCGTTCCCGGAGTCGCTGCAATACCGGGTCGATGCGTGGAGCGGACGGAGCAAGCCCCTCTTCCGTCTCCCTGTTCCAAAAATCAGATTAATATATGGTCCTCGGGTAGAGGACGTATCAGATATTAAACTGATAAGAACAGATACTACACTTGATCTTAGCCAAAAGGCCGAGAAGCGATACCCCACAACTGCACGGGGTGCGGCGGCCCCTCTAGCGACGCCCCCCGCGCTCACATGGTTACGGGGGGAGGCGGGGCCAGCAAAAGCGGACCGCCGCCGCCGCCGCCGCCGCAAAACAAAACACCACGACGCTTGACTTTGGACAGGCAGGTGCAGCTCCGCCGAAGCAGAGCTTCCAAAAATACCGTAAACTCGGGGCAGTTCCCCTCCACGGAAATCTTTAGTAAAAGGCGAAAGATTTGTACGAGATGAAGAGAAACCCGAGCGATGGCTGCCACAGGGCACGCCGGACGGAGAGCATGAACGGCGCCGGTCGTGGACGTGAGGGTGACTCCAAGGCGTTGCCCAGTGGCAACAAGACTGCAGTATCAACATCCCCTTTAAATTTAAATGTGTAAAAAAAAAAAAAAAAAAAAAAAAAAAAAAAAAAAAAAAAAGAGTAAAAGGGCGGGAAAACCCAAAAGGGGCCGAAAAGGGAGGTGGCGCGGTTGGCCAAAACACCTGGCAAGGACTCCTGCTGCTGCGTCTGCTCTGCTAAGGAGGATTTCATCACAGTCAGTCAGTCAGTCAGTCAGTCAGTCAGTCAGTCAGTTCCACTGGGTTGGTTCTTTTCTTACACAGTCAAAGGAATGTGCACCGTTCCCGGAGTCGCTGCAATACCGGGTCGATGCGTGGAGCGGACGGAGCAAGCCCCTCTTCCGTCTCCCTGTTCCAAAAATCAGATTAATATATGGTCCTCGGGTAGAGGACGTATCAGATATTAAACTGATAAGAACAGATACTACACTTGATCTTAGCCAAAAGGCCGAGAAGCGATACCCCACAACTGCACGGGGTGCGGCGGCCCCTCTAGCGACGCCCCCCGCGCTCACATGGTTACGGGGGGAGGCGGGGCCAGCAAAAGCGGACCGCCGCCGCCGCCGCCGCCGCAAAACAAAACACCACGACGCTTGACTTTGGACAGGCAGGTGCAGCTCCGCCGAAGCAGAGCTTCCAAAAATACCGTAAACTCGGGGCAGTTCCCCTCCACGGAAATCTTTAGTAAAAGGCGAAAGATTTGTACGAGATGAAGAGAAACCCGAGCGATGGCTGCCACAGGGCACGCCGGACGGAGAGCATGAACGGCGCCGGTCGTGGACGTGAGGGTGACTCCAAGGCGTTGCCCAGTGGCAACAAGACTGCAGTATCAACATCCCCTTTAAATTTAAATGTGTAAAAAAAAAAAAAAAAAAAAAAAAAAAAAAAAAAAAAAAAAAAAAAAAAAAAAAGAGTAAAAGGGCGGGAAAACCCAAAAGGGGCCGAAAAGGGAGGTGGCGCGGTTGGCCAAAACACCTGGCAAGGACTCCTGCTGCTGCGTCTGCTCTGCTAAGGAGGATTTCATCACAGTCAGTCAGTCAGTCAGTCAGTCAGTTCCACTGGGTTGGTTCTTTTCTTACACAGTCAAAGGAATGTGCACCGTTCCCGGAGTCGCTGCAATACCGGGTCGATGCGTGGAGCGGACGGAGCAAGCCCCTCTTCCGTCTCCCTGTTCCAAAAATCAGATTAATATATGGTCCTCGGGTAGAGGACGTATCAGATATTAAACTGATAAGAACAGATTTCCTTTGGAAAACTTTTATTGTCACAAACTCATGTTTTTGCATTACATTTTGATTTGTTTTGTTACATTTCATGGATTTTCTTTGTGGTACATTTTCATTTTTCTTTCATCATTTCATCACATTATCATCACATCACATGGTTTTCATTCTTTTCACATTTTGCATTTTCATTTCACATTTTACATTTTCATAATTTTTCACAGCACATTTTTACAAAAATAAAATCATTTGTCTATAAAAGCCATTTTTGTTTTAAAACTGTGTCTGTGTGTGCAAAGTCCATGTGTGTGTTTAAAAGTTCATGTTTGTGTAAAAGGATGTTAAAAGTCCACGCTTTTAAAAGAGTTCCAAATGTAATAAAATGCAATAAGAGTCAATTAAAAGGTCTCCGTTGTGCCAGACCGGGGTGAGCCACTAACAAGAGGCTCCACCCCGCTCTCCAGAAGAGCGAGGCAAGCGCGGATGCGCCCAGTGGAGGTCCTCCCCTCCGCCCGCTGCTCCGTCCCGTGATGGTGATAGTGGGGGTGCGTCGGCGGGAGCCAGCAGCCGTGGGGGGCGGGAACCTTCTGTTAGTGACCCCGGCCCCCTCCTCCGAATGGCGACGTGCGGCGCCTCCTGCCGCGTAGATGTCACCAGCCGCCGTAGCGCTGGCAGGGGCACCGTCACGCGCTTCCCCACCAGCAGGTTGCGGGAGGTCCACAGTGCGGCTTTTATGCAGTTTAGGGTGAGCCAGAGCGCGGCGAAGTCGGCGGCTGGGATGGTGGTAGCGCCCTGGCCCACCCCGCTGACCACTAGATGGTAGCTTGGGGGGACCTCCCCTGCTGGCAGGCTCGGGCATTGCAGGGGGCCGGTATCGGTCCACAGGTCCCTCGCCACGCCGCACTCCCAGAGCAGGTGCCGCACGGTCTCAGGTTGGCCGCATCCTGGCCGCGGGCAGGTGTTGGTTCTGGCCATGCCCCGGGAGTGCATCACGGCTCTGACCGGGAGGACCTCATGGAGCGCCATCCACGCCAGGTCCTTCAGCTTGTTCTGGAGGGCGGGGTGGGCAGCGTTCCTCCAAGCCTGCTTGGCCTCACTGAGTGTGAGGCCGGGAACGGGGCTCACTGCTTCCCGGTCCTGCACAAGGGAGACAAGAGATTTTGCTTTTGTTAAAATGGTGACATCCTGCCCCTCTAAGTCAAATCTCATTAAAAACTTTTTGATAAAAACATATTGAGGGGGCAGGTTAAAAGCAACTGGACGTTTAAGATCAGTATTTAAAATTTTCAGTTTTCTCAGGTACGACCCCATCCAGAACCGGGCCAGGGCTGTTGTCTTGCTGTCTCCGGATGGGGCCGTCGCGTATCTGATGTGGAGGGCGGTGAAATGGGCTCCTAAAAACAGGTGGGGGTCTGGGAGGCCCTTTCCTCCGTTCTCAGGTCTTTTCTTCAGGACCTCCCTCCTTAGTCTTTCCCACTTGGACCCCCACATGAAATAAAACACCGCTCTCTCCACACCTAAAAGAAAGCTCCTGGGGGGGCTGAAAACAGAACACAGTAATAAAAACAAAGGTAAGATAACTGCTTTAAAAATTAAAACCTTACCTTCAAACGTCAACTGTCTTAGCCCCCAGAACCCCAGTCGTTGTCTCACTTTCCCTAACGCGTCAGTCCAGTTGCCCCGTCCGCCACCCTCATTGTCAAATTTAATACCTAAAATCCTTATGTCCGTCTGTTTAAAATCTACTGCCAGATCTGGTCTTACGTCACCCCACGGCCCAAAGAGCTGGGCCTCGGACTTGCCCCTGTTGAGCTTGGCGCCCGAGGCCCTTCCGTACCAGTCAGTCAAGTCGAGTGCTCTTTGGGCCGATAAAAAGTCATTTAATAAAAGGGTCACGTCGTCCATGTAAAGTGCGCAAGTCGCAGTCAGTCCACCTGGCAAGTCCAGTCCTTTGATCCATTTGTCCTTTCTCAATATCTGTGCCAGCGGCTCGATGCACGCAACGAACAGGAGTGGGGATAAAGGACACCCCTGGCGGACGCCAGAGCGAATATTTATCGCATTGGTTAGGTGCCCATTTACTCGAATTTTGCTGTTGATGTCTTTATACAGCAATCCCACCCACTTTAAAAACCTCCCTGGAAAACCCATTTTTTGCAGTACCTTTAAAAGGTACTGGTGCGAGACCCGATCAAAAGCTTTCTCAAAATCTAAATTTAGCACTAAAAGCCTAATATTTCTGTCTCTCGCAAAACAGATGGCGTCTCGGACCAGCACTAGGCTGTCCGTGATCCTCCTTCCAGGGACGGCACAGACTTGATCCGGGTGGATCACGTCCTCTAAAACAGTCGACATGCGTAAAGCTAAAAGTCTGCTAAAAAGTTTACAATCACAGTTTAAAAGCGTTATGGGTCTCCAGTTTTTAAGGTCAGTCCTGTCGCCTTTTTTATATAGTAAAGAAACTATCCCTGATCTAAAGCTGTCTGGAAGTCTGTCAAGTTCTTCAAATTCTTTAAAAACAGTCAGCATGTCGTTGGCTAAAATGTCATAAAAGGTAACATAAAATTCCACGGGGAGCCCATCCTCTCCCGGGCATTTTTCTGTTTTAAAACCTTTAAGACATTTTAAAAGCTCAACCAATGTAAAATCCTCTGTTAAAACTTGTTGACTGTTAAGAGTTTTATTTAAAAACTCTAAAACTTCCTCCATCACCTCCTCATGCACCTCTTTCTCTGCGTACAGGTCTTGATAAAACAGTTGTATAATTTCTAAAATCCCCTCTGTGCAATTTTCTTCCCTCCCATCATTTTTTAACTTCATTATCCCACCCCCTCTTGATATTATTTTCTTAAAAAAGTACCTGGTGCATTTTTCTCCTTCTTCTGTTTCTCTTTCTTTGCTTCTTAAAATTGTTCCTTTACTTTTGAATTCGGCTAAAACTGACATTTCTTTTCTTACCTTCTTGATTTCTTCATTAAAATCAAAACCCATGTTTAAAAGGTTAAAATACCTCTGTAGTCTCTTTTGCAGCCCCAACATGCACCTCCTCTCTCTCTCTCTTTTGTCTCTACCTTTAATCTTAAAAAAAGTCTTGGTCTTTCCCTTCACCATCTCCCACCATTGTGCACGTGTATCGAAAAAGTCTTGGAGGGTCTGCCAGAGGCTGAACTGCTCCCTGTATTCTCTGACTATCTCCTCATCCTGTAACAGGGAACAGTTTAGCCTCCACAGCCCTCCACCTACCGTCACACCTGTGGGGAGTGAAAGGGTGCAGGAGAGCATGCAGTGATCGGAAAAGAACATAGGGGACAATGTAGCATCCGTGGGCGGGCAGTCTCTTGTTAAAACATAGTCGATACGGGAGGCTCGGGCGCCGTCACCACTGTGCCAGGTGAAGCCCTCCTCCCGTGGATGCACTTTTCTGTAGCAGTCGACTAAATTAAAATCCCTAACTATATTCTTTAAAAGTACAGATGTCTTATCTACCTTAAAATCTTCCCCTACATTCTTTCTATCCTGTCTGCTTAAAACACAATTAAAATCCCCTCCGACCACTAGGGGAGCCCTCCCTAGCATGTGGGGCTGCAGCTCTTCTAAAAAGTCATGTCGGTCGTGTTTATCATTAAAACCATACACATTGAGAACATTAAAATCCCTGTCTAAAACAGTCAAGTGGGTTAAAAGGGCCCGCCCGGGTCTCACCACCGTGCTGCCCTTCACCGAGATGTGTGGATTCTTGATCAAGATGGCGACCCCGTCCGCTCTGTTAAAATTGGACCCGCTCCACACGGAGGGTCCCGGGGTCCACATCTGTTCCCACTTGCTGTAATTGTTTAAAAAAGGCAAGGAGCACTCTTGCAGCAGAAATATATCTGCATTCAGAGTGCTCAACAGGGATAAAATGCTCTGAGCTCTCACTAGAGTCTTCACACTTCTTACATTGATTGTTGAGATTGTGAGACTCATGAGCAGTATGATAAAAATGAACACGACAGAGTTAAAACACTACAGAGACATGTTTTTAAAACAAGTGGAGATCAACCGGGGTTGATCTCCTGTGACACCTGCTCCTCCTTTATGACCATTGAATCTGGTCCAGAAGGGTCACTGGTGTCTCCAGCGTCGGGCTCGGCAGAGAAAAACTCTTGCGTTGCCCTTGGCGTGGATGCTCTGAGCGCCATCCGCATAAAAGACACTTCACGTCCACCGGGCCACAGTCGATTCAGATCTTCCGAAGAGGAACTATCTGAAGACAGTATCACCCGGTTTTTCTTCTCTGTCATTTCTGACAGAGGAGATTCTAAAGGTCTCTTATGCTGCGCATTGGGGAGTGAAGCAGGTGCTTCAGCCCCCTCAGAGGCCACACTCACCTCCTCAGCGGTTTCGGGAGGCGGGGCTTCCTTTTCTCCTTCAGGCTCCTCCTCCGCCTGCTCCATCTCCTTTCCCAGCTGGGAGGGTGTGGCCTCCAATCCGTGCTCTGACTCTGCCTGGGTGTTAGCTTTGCTCGTAGCCGCCCGGCTAGTCCCTGAAGCTGGCTGGAGGTTTCCCTCCAAAACTTCAGGGACCACCCCTTCCTCCATTTCGTCCTTCTCTTCCTGTTCTTGTTCTGGGCCATGCGGCCGGGCGGCCATGGCGGCCATTTTGGTAGCCTTTAGCTTGTTGGCAAAAGAGCTAGGGCAATCTCTGTAGAGATGGGATGAAACTCCACAGAGATTACACTTTCTGCCATTTGTGCAATCTTCGAAAAGATGCCCAATTTCTCTACACTTCCTGCATACAATTTCCTGGCACGCTTCGGCAAGATGCCCAAGCTGGCCGCATTTGCGACACAGCTTAGGCATCCCTTGGTAATGAATGTAGCCCCGGTTCTCTCCCAACACAATCATAGACGGAATCTGACGGAGGCCTAGGTAACTGCTCGGGTCTTCCCATTGTTTAATGGGAACTCTCCACGAGCAGTTCCAAATGCCGTCCTCGTCCAAAACCTTAACTGGTGGGCTACGAACCGCGCAAAATCTAGCCAGCCATGTGCTAATGTCTTCCCCAGTCACAGTTTCATTGAACATTCTAACAATCACCACTTTTTGTGAATTGTCCGAAAGTTTCTCAACTTCAAACATGGAGAGCTGGTCTTTACAAGTAACAAACCGTTGCCAAAAACTATTAAGCAGTGAAGCCGAGCGAAAGCTAACATCAAATCCTTTGTTCCCAGGCAGAGTCACCAAACAATTCAGTTCACTAGCATTAAAACCAAGCATTTGTTGGACACACTTTCTTGAAAAGTCCAGTCTGGACATCTCCATAAGTCTTCCATTTCTTGACACAAAATTAAAACGTACGCTGTGGTGCCTCCTCATGCCAGCACGAGCAGCCGACATGGTGGAGGCACCACCAGCCTAAACCTAAACTAAAACCACTAAAACTATAAATACTTAAGACAATAAATTAACTAAAAAGCTATGCTAAAAGGCTAGGCTAAAACAAGCTAAAAACCACACAATAAAAAGGAGCTAAACAGCGCTTACCTGGGCCTGGTGTTTTTGAAAGGAACTCCAAAGGAAAAGGCAGCTGCTTAGACCTGTTAAAAAGGACAAAAAACACAAAACAGTACAAAAAACAAAACGAAAAAACAGTAATTTTAAGACAGAAAAAACACACAAACCAATATAACTCCCGGATGAGAGTGTCCAAACCACCACAAGGTAAGGACCGCCTTCCTCTCACCGCGAGTCGACCGCTGTCTTAGCCAAAAGGCCGAGAAGCGATACCCCACAACTGCACGGGGTGCGGCGGCCCCTCTAGCGACGCCCCCCGCGCTCACATGGTTACGGGGGGAGGCGGGGCCAGCAAAAGCGGACCGCCGCCGCCGCCGCCGCCGCAAAACAAAACACCACGACGCTTGACTTTGGACAGGCAGGTGCAGCTCCGCCGAAGCAGAGCTTCCAAAAATACCGTAAACTCGGGGCAGTTCCCCTCCACGGAAATCTTTAGTAAAAGGCGAAAGATTTGTACGAGATGAAGAGAAACCCGAGCGATGGCTGCCACAGGGCACGCCGGACGGAGAGCATGAACGGCGCCGGTCGTGGACGTGAGGGTGACTCCAAGGCGTTGCCCAGTGGCAACAAGACTGCAGTATCAACATCCCCTTTAAATTTAAATGTGTAAAAAAAAAAAAAAAAAAAAAAAAAAAAAAAAAAAAAAAAAAAAAAAAAAAAAAAAAAGAGTAAAAGGGCGGGAAAACCCAAAAGGGGCCGAAAAGGGAGGTGGCGCGGTTGGCCAAAACACCTGGCAAGGACTCCTGCTGCTGCGTCTGCTCTGCTAAGGAGGATTTCATCACAGTCAGTCAGTCAGTCAGTCAGTCAGTCAGTCAGTCAGTTCCACTGGGTTGGTTCTTTTCTTACACAGTCAAAGGAATGTGCACCGTTCCCGGAGTCGCTGCAATACCGGGTCGATGCGTGGAGCGGACGGAGCAAGCCCCTCTTCCGTCTCCCTGTTCCAAAAATCAGATTAATATATGGTCCTCGGGTAGAGGACGTATCAGATATTAAACTGATAAGAACAGATTTTTTTTTTTTTTTTTTTTTTTTTTTTTTTTTTTTTTTTTTTTTATTATTCACATAAGCCATAACAGACCACATAGGAAGACACTTGGCGTGCCATGCCACCACCACAGAGGGTGCTGGTCCTATGCGGCACAGAGGTCCCACCAGCCTTGAAAAACAAACACACAGAAGATACATATAACACACAAAAGATACTGAAAGAAGTGAAGACTAGACTAGAGGCTGTGGTAAAATGGGCACGCAGGCCCCAAGGAACCAGGTACATACATGAGCTCGGGCACACAGGCCCCGCCAAAAACAACAAACAACATGTCAAGACACACACAAACCCCCCCCCCAATTCCCACACAGATAAACAAAACTCCCTACAAACATGGGCATTATACACTCAACCCCATCAACCAAACGCTCCCCCAACCTCAACTCCATCTTTAATCCTCCCCCCAAAACCACCCAACATGCACTTCCCCACTAGTCCATGCCCATAGTCCGCTTCAAACTGTCCACGTCCCATCCAGCAATCTGCGCAGGAGGGGGGCGACTCCCCCGTCCTGCGGTCCGCCTCTCCGTCACCGACTCCACCGAATCCATCGACTCCTCCAACTCCAGCTCCTCCGACTCGCCCGTAGTCCCCATCTCAGCCACCAGGGGCAGGGAGCGTCCGAAGGCCGCCACCCCCTCCCCCGGCCGCTGACGCCGCACCGGAGCACTCGCCGGACCTCCACCCTCCAGGGGGCGCTTCCCAGACACCATCGCCAACTCCGCCATCTCCTCTTCCTGGGAGGCTGTTGCCTCCGCCCAGCTCGACGCCCCGACCCTCTCCGTGGCCACGCCCGGCCTGCCCTTCGACCCCGCCGACCCTCCGACCTCTGGGCGGCCATCTTGGCTGCCATGCGGCCTAGCGGTAGCCGTAGCCACCAGGCAGCCACCATGCGGTCCCGCTCCAGCTCCTCCAGCCGATACTGCAGCTCCCGTCACTCCACTCGCACCAGCCACCGCTCCCGCTCCTCCAGCAGATACTGCAGCTCCCTTCACTCCGCTCGCACCAGCCGTCACCGGTCCCGTCGGCCTCCTCTCCAGCGCACCAGTCATCAGAGGAGCCCCTGCGGGGGAAGCAGAAACCCCCCCACCACCAGATAGCCCCAAAACCGCTCCCGCATAGCTCTGTCTCTTAGGGCACCTCAGAAAGAGGTGATCCTTGGCCCCACACAATGAACACTCCCTTCTCTCCCCACAGTCCTTCACCACATGCCCCACCACCCCACAACGCACACACCGCTGCGCAACACATTCACTCCTCAAGTGCCCCTCTTCCCCACATCCCCAACAAACAGTCGGCAAGTCTGGTAAAAACACCCTCCCACGATCCGTCCCCAGAGCAAACAAATGCGGGGGCCGCAGCTGGCGACCCTCCGCAGAGATACGAAAACGCACACTGTACCTCCACTTTCCAGTCCAAAATCCATTGGCATCCACGATCTTCTCCCCTTGTGACACCACGCTGCAATACCGGAACAGGAACCCCTGCACGTCCTGCACCAACACGTGCGGGTTAAACACCTGCACCACCACCGTGTTGACCGAGTTCCACTCCATGCGCCTGATCCCTCTGACCCGTTCGTCACCATTCCCCTTCCCGTAGGCAACGCGCAGGTCCTCCTCCGTCCTGAAGGTGACATCATACCACCCCACCGCCGGGTAGTCCTGCAGACACAGCACCTCAGCTCCCGATAATCCCAGCACACCCTTGAGAATAACCTCTCCAAATCCCGCCCGGTCCAACTCTGCCCTCCTCGCCTCCGGGATCAGGTACCGGATAGCCTGCCTCGGTATCCCCTTCACCTCGGCCCACTTGTCCGCCATCGCCGCCTCGGGTAATCCTCGTGTGTAAGAACAGATACTACACTTGATCTTAGCCAAAAGGCCGAGAAGCGATACCCCACAACTGCACGGGGTGCGGCGGCCCCTCTAGCGACGCCCCCCGCGCTCACATGGTTACGGGGGGAGGCGGGGCCAGCAAAAGCGGACCGCCGCCGCCGCCGCCGCCGCAAAACAAAACACCACGACGCTTGACTTTGGACAGGCAGGTGCAGCTCCGCCGAAGCAGAGCTTCCAAAAATACCGTAAACTCGGGGCAGTTCCCCTCCACGGAAATCTTTAGTAAAAGGCGAAAGATTTGTACGAGATGAAGAGAAACCCGAGCGATGGCTGCCACAGGGCACGCCGGACGGAGAGCATGAACGGCGCCGGTCGTGGACGTGAGGGTGACTCCAAGGCGTTGCCCAGTGGCAACAAGACTGCAGTATCAACATCCCCTTTAAATTTAAATGTGTAAAAAAAAAAAAAAAAAAAAAAAAAAAAAAAAAAAAAAAAAGAGTAAAAGGGCGGGAAAACCCAAAAGGGGCCGAAAAGGGAGGTGGCGCGGTTGGCCAAAACACCTGGCAAGGACTCCTGCTGCTGCGTCTGCTCTGCTAAGGAGGATTTCATCACAGTCAGTCAGTCAGTCAGTCAGTCAGTCAGTCAGTCAGTTCCACTGGGTTGGTTCTTTTCTTACACAGTCAAAGGAATGTGCACCGTTCCCGGAGTCGCTGCAATACCGGGTCGATGCGTGGAGCGGACGGAGCAAGCCCCTCTTCCGTCTCCCTGTTCCAAAAATCAGATTAATATATGGTCCTCGGGTAGAGGACGTATCAGATATTAAACTGATAAGAACAGATACTACACTTGATCTTAGCCAAAAGGCCGAGAAGCGATACCCCACAACTGCACGGGGTGCGGCGGCCCCTCTAGCGACGCCCCCCGCGCTCACATGGTTACGGGGGGAGGCGGGGCCAGCAAAAGCGGACCGCCGCCGCCGCCGCCGCCGCAAAACAAAACACCACGACGCTTGACTTTGGACAGGCAGGTGCAGCTCCGCCGAAGCAGAGCTTCCAAAAATACCGTAAACTCGGGGCAGTTCCCCTCCACGGAAATCTTTAGTAAAAGGCGAAAGATTTGTACGAGATGAAGAGAAACCCGAGCGATGGCTGCCACAGGGCACGCCGGACGGAGAGCATGAACGGCGCCGGTCGTGGACGTGAGGGTGACTCCAAGGCGTTGCCCAGTGGCAACAAGACTGCAGTATCAACATCCCCTTTAAATTTAAATGTGTAAAAAAAAAAAAAAAAAAAAAAAAAAAAAAAAAAAAAAAAAAAAAAAAAAAAAAAAAAAAAAAGAGTAAAAGGGCGGGAAAACCCAAAAGGGGCCGAAAAGGGAGGTGGCGCGGTTGGCCAAAACACCTGGCAAGGACTCCTGCTGCTGCGTCTGCTCTGCTAAGGAGGATTTCATCACAGTCAGTCAGTCAGTCAGTCAGTCAGTCAGTCAGTCAGTTCCACTGGGTTGGTTCTTTTCTTACACAGTCAAAGGAATGTGCACCGTTCCCGGAGTCGCTGCAATACCGGGTCGATGCGTGGAGCGGACGGAGCAAGCCCCTCTTCCGTCTCCCTGTTCCAAAAATCAGATTAATATATGGTCCTCGGGTAGAGGACGTATCAGATATTAAACTGATAAGAACAGATACTACACTTGATCTTAGCCAAAAGGCCGAGAAGCGATACCCCACAACTGCACGGGGTGCGGCGGCCCCTCTAGCGACGCCCCCCGCGCTCACATGGTTACGGGGGGAGGCGGGGCCAGCAAAAGCGGACCGCCGCCGCCGCCGCCGCCGCAAAACAAAACACCACGACGCTTGACTTTGGACAGGCAGGTGCAGCTCCGCCGAAGCAGAGCTTCCAAAAATACCGTAAACTCGGGGCAGTTCCCCTCCACGGAAATCTTTAGTAAAAGGCGAAAGATTTGTACGAGATGAAGAGAAACCCGAGCGATGGCTGCCACAGGGCACGCCGGACGGAGAGCATGAACGGCGCCGGTCGTGGACGTGAGGGTGACTCCAAGGCGTTGCCCAGTGGCAACAAGACTGCAGTATCAACATCCCCTTTAAATTTAAATGTGTAAAAAAAAAAAAAAAAAAAAAAAAAAAAAAAAGAGTAAAAGGGCGGGAAAACCCAAAAGGGGCCGAAAAGGGAGGTGGCGCGGTTGGCCAAAACACCTGGCAAGGACTCCTGCTGCTGCGTCTGCTCTGCTAAGGAGGATTTCATCACAGTCAGTCAGTCAGTCAGTCAGTCAGTTCCACTGGGTTGGTTCTTTTCTTACACAGTCAAAGGAATGTGCACCGTTCCCGGAGTCGCTGCAATACCGGGTCGATGCGTGGAGCGGACGGAGCAAGCCCCTCTTCCGTCTCCCTGTTCCAAAAATCAGATTAATATATGGTCCTCGGGTAGAGGACGTATCAGATATTAAACTGATAAGAACAGATACTACACTTGATCTTAGCCAAAAGGCCGAGAAGCGATACCCCACAACTGCACGGGGTGCGGCGGCCCCTCTAGCGACGCCCCCCGCGCTCACATGGTTACGGGGGGAGGCGGGGCCAGCAAAAGCGGACCGCCGCCGCCGCCGCCGCCGCAAAACAAAACACCACGACGCTTGACTTTGGACAGGCAGGTGCAGCTCCGCCGAAGCAGAGCTTCCAAAAATACCGTAAACTCGGGGCAGTTCCCCTCCACGGAAATCTTTAGTAAAAGGCGAAAGATTTGTACGAGATGAAGAGAAACCCGAGCGATGGCTGCCACAGGGCACGCCGGACGGAGAGCATGAACGGCGCCGGTCGTGGACGTGAGGGTGACTCCAAGGCGTTGCCCAGTGGCAACAAGACTGCAGTATCAACATCCCCTTTAAATTTAAATGTGTAAAAAAAAAAAAAAAAAAAAAAAAAAAAAAAAAAAAAAAAAAAAAAAAAAAAAAAAAGAGTAAAAGGGCGGGAAAACCCAAAAGGGGCCGAAAAGGGAGGTGGCGCGGTTGGCCAAAACACCTGGCAAGGACTCCTGCTGCTGCGTCTGCTCTGCTAAGGAGGATTTCATCACAGTCAGTCAGTCAGTCAGTCAGTCAGTCAGTCAGTCAGTTCCACTGGGTTGGTTCTTTTCTTACACAGTCAAAGGAATGTGCACCGTTCCCGGAGTCGCTGCAATACCGGGTCGATGCGTGGAGCGGACGGAGCAAGCCCCTCTTCCGTCTCCCTGTTCCAAAAATCAGATTAATATATGGTCCTCGGGTAGAGGACGTATCAGATATTAAACTGATAAGAACAGATTTTTTTTATATTGAAGTTTATTCATACCAAATCATAATCATTATCAAATCATAGTTACAGCCAGAACAAGAAGAACACAGAAAGCACAGAAAGAGAAAAAGAGAAAAAAGAAAGGCTGCAACATACGGGCACAAACGCCCCATAGAAAAGAACTCGGGCACACAGGCCCAGCCAAAAACAAACCCCATAACTCAATCCCAACCCACCCGCACACAAACATCCCTAATCCTCCCCACACACCATAAAACACCCGCACTTACACAATCCCACCACCCACAACCCACTAGTCCATGCCCATAGTCCGCTTCAAGCTGTCCACATCCCACCCAGCAAGCTGGGCAGGAGGGGGGCGACTCCCCCGTCCTACGGTCCGCCTCTCCGTCACCGACTCCACCAAATCCGCCGACTCGTCCGACTCCAGCTCCACCACACCGCCCGTAGTTCCCGACTCCGCCACCAGGGGCAGGGAGCGATCAAAGGCCGCCACCCCCTCCCCCGGCCGCTGACGCCGCACGGGAGCACTCTCCGGACCTCCGCCCTCCAGGGGGCGCTTCCCCGACACCATCGCCAACTCCGCCATCTCCTCTTCCTGGGAAGCCGTTGCCTCCGCCCAGCTCAGCACCCCGACACTCTCCATAGCCACGCCCGGCCTGCCCTTCGACCCCGCCGACCCTCCGACCTCTGGGCGGCCATCTTGGCTGCCATGCGGCCTAGCGGTAGCCGTAGCCACCAGGCTGCCTCCATGCGGCCCAGCTCCCACTCCACCAGCCGATCCTGCAGCTCCCGTTCCTCCGCTCGTGCCCACCGCCGGCGGTCCCGTCGGCCTCCTCTCCAGCACGCCCGTCACCAGAGGAGCCCCTGCGGGGGAAACAGAAACCCCCCCACCACCAGTTCTCCCCACCACCGCTCCTGCGTAACTCTGTCTCTTCGGACACCTCAAAAAGAGGTGATCCTTAGACCCGCACAAGGAACACTCCCTTCTCTCCCCACAGTCCTTCACCACGTGCCCCACCACCCCACAACGCACACACCGCTGCGCCACACATTCGCTTCTCAAATGCCCCTCTTCCCCACATCCCCAACAAACAGTAGGTAAGTCCGGTAAAAACACCCTCCCACGGTCTGTCCCCAGCGCAAACAAATGTGGAGGCCGCAGCTGGCGGCCCTCCCCAGAGAAGCGAAACCGCACACTATACCTCCATTTGCCCGTCCAAAATCCGTTGCCGTCTGTGACCTTCTCCCCCGGTGACACTGCGCTACAGTACCGGCTAAGGAACCCCCGGACGTCCAGCTCCAACGCGTGCGGGTTGAACATCTGTACGATGACCACGTTGGCTGCACTCCACACCACGCGCTTAATCCCCTGGATCCGTGCGTCTCCTTTCCCCTTTCCAAACGCCACGCGCAGGTCCTCCTCCGTCCTAAACGTGACGTCGTGCCGCCCCAACGCCGGGTAATCCTGCAAACAGAGCACGTCCGCTCCCGTCAGCCCCAACACGCCTTTGAGAATGACTTCTCCAAAACCAGCCCGATCCAGCTCCGCCCTCCTCGCCTCCGGGATAAGGTACCGGATTGCATGCCTCGGTATCCCCTTAGTAACTTCCGTCAGGTCCGCCATCGCTGTCTCGGGTAATCCTTGCTGATAAGAACAGATACTACACTTGATCTTAGCCAAAAGGCCGAGAAGCGATACCCCACAACTGCACGGGGTGCGGCGGCCCCTCTAGCGACGCCCCCCGCGCTCACATGGTTACGGGGGGAGGCGGGGCCAGCAAAAGCGGACCGCCGCCGCCGCCGCCGCCGCAAAACAAAACACCACGACGCTTGACTTTGGACAGGCAGGTGCAGCTCCGCCGAAGCAGAGCTTCCAAAAATACCGTAAACTCGGGGCAGTTCCCCTCCACGGAAATCTTTAGTAAAAGGCGAAAGATTTGTACGAGATGAAGAGAAACCCGAGCGATGGCTGCCACAGGGCACGCCGGACGGAGAGCATGAACGGCGCCGGTCGTGGACGTGAGGGTGACTCCAAGGCGTTGCCCAGTGGCAACAAGACTGCAGTATCAACATCCCCTTTAAATTTAAATGTGTAAAAAAAAAAAAAAAAAAAAAAAAAAAAAAAAAAAAAAAAAAAAAAAAAAAAAAAAAGAGTAAAAGGGCGGGAAAACCCAAAAGGGGCCGAAAAGGGAGGTGGCGCGGTTGGCCAAAACACCTGGCAAGGACTCCTGCTGCTGCGTCTGCTCTGCTAAGGAGGATTTCATCACAGTCAGTCAGTCAGTCAGTCAGTCAGTTCCACTGGGTTGGTTCTTTTCTTACACAGTCAAAGGAATGTGCACCGTTCCCGGAGTCGCTGCAATACCGGGTCGATGCGTGGAGCGGACGGAGCAAGCCCCTCTTCCGTCTCCCTGTTCCAAAAATCAGATTAATATATGGTCCTCGGGTAGAGGACGTATCAGATATTAAACTGATAAGAACAGATACTACACTTGATCTTAGCCAAAAGGCCGAGAAGCGATACCCCACAACTGCACGGGGTGCGGCGGCCCCTCTAGCGACGCCCCCCGCGCTCACATGGTTACGGGGGGAGGCGGGGCCAGCAAAAGCGGACCGCCGCCGCCGCCGCCGCCGCAAAACAAAACACCACGACGCTTGACTTTGGACAGGCAGGTGCAGCTCCGCCGAAGCAGAGCTTCCAAAAATACCGTAAACTCGGGGCAGTTCCCCTCCACGGAAATCTTTAGTAAAAGGCGAAAGATTTGTACGAGATGAAGAGAAACCCGAGCGATGGCTGCCACAGGGCACGCCGGACGGAGAGCATGAACGGCGCCGGTCGTGGACGTGAGGGTGACTCCAAGGCGTTGCCCAGTGGCAACAAGACTGCAGTATCAACATCCCCTTTAAATTTAAATGTGTAAAAAAAAAAAAAAAAAAAAAAAAAAAAAAAAAAAAAAAAGAGTAAAAGGGCGGGAAAACCCAAAAGGGGCCGAAAAGGGAGGTGGCGCGGTTGGCCAAAACACCTGGCAAGGACTCCTGCTGCTGCGTCTGCTCTGCTAAGGAGGATTTCATCACAGTCAGTCAGTCAGTCAGTCAGTCAGTCAGTCAGTCAGTTCCACTGGGTTGGTTCTTTTCTTACACAGTCAAAGGAATGTGCACCGTTCCCGGAGTCGCTGCAATACCGGGTCGATGCGTGGAGCGGACGGAGCAAGCCCCTCTTCCGTCTCCCTGTTCCAAAAATCAGATTAATATATGGTCCTCGGGTAGAGGACGTATCAGATATTAAACTGATAAGAACAGATACTACACTTGATCTTAGCCAAAAGGCCGAGAAGCGATACCCCACAACTGCACGGGGTGCGGCGGCCCCTCTAGCGACGCCCCCCGCGCTCACATGGTTACGGGGGGAGGCGGGGCCAGCAAAAGCGGACCGCCGCCGCCGCCGCCGCCGCAAAACAAAACACCACGACGCTTGACTTTGGACAGGCAGGTGCAGCTCCGCCGAAGCAGAGCTTCCAAAAATACCGTAAACTCGGGGCAGTTCCCCTCCACGGAAATCTTTAGTAAAAGGCGAAAGATTTGTACGAGATGAAGAGAAACCCGAGCGATGGCTGCCACAGGGCACGCCGGACGGAGAGCATGAACGGCGCCGGTCGTGGACGTGAGGGTGACTCCAAGGCGTTGCCCAGTGGCAACAAGACTGCAGTATCAACATCCCCTTTAAATTTAAATGTGTAAAAAAAAAAAAAAAAAAAAAAAAAAAAAAAAAAAAAAAAAAAAAAAAAAAAAAAAAGAGTAAAAGGGCGGGAAAACCCAAAAGGGGCCGAAAAGGGAGGTGGCGCGGTTGGCCAAAACACCTGGCAAGGACTCCTGCTGCTGCGTCTGCTCTGCTAAGGAGGATTTCATCACAGTCAGTCAGTCAGTCAGTCAGTCAGTCAGTCAGTCAGTTCCACTGGGTTGGTTCTTTTCTTACACAGTCAAAGGAATGTGCACCGTTCCCGGAGTCGCTGCAATACCGGGTCGATGCGTGGAGCGGACGGAGCAAGCCCCTCTTCCGTCTCCCTGTTCCAAAAATCAGATTAATATATGGTCCTCGGGTAGAGGACGTATCAGATATTAAACTGATAAGAACAGATACTACACTTGATCTTAGCCAAAAGGCCGAGAAGCGATACCCCACAACTGCACGGGGTGCGGCGGCCCCTCTAGCGACGCCCCCCGCGCTCACATGGTTACGGGGGGAGGCGGGGCCAGCAAAAGCGGACCGCCGCCGCCGCCGCCGCCGCAAAACAAAACACCACGACGCTTGACTTTGGACAGGCAGGTGCAGCTCCGCCGAAGCAGAGCTTCCAAAAATACCGTAAACTCGGGGCAGTTCCCCTCCACGGAAATCTTTAGTAAAAGGCGAAAGATTTGTACGAGATGAAGAGAAACCCGAGCGATGGCTGCCACAGGGCACGCCGGACGGAGAGCATGAACGGCGCCGGTCGTGGACGTGAGGGTGACTCCAAGGCGTTGCCCAGTGGCAACAAGACTGCAGTATCAACATCCCCTTTAAATTTAAATGTGTAAAAAAAAAAAAAAAAAAAAAAAAAAAAAAAAAAAAAAGAGTAAAAGGGCGGGAAAACCCAAAAGGGGCCGAAAAGGGAGGTGGCGCGGTTGGCCAAAACACCTGGCAAGGACTCCTGCTGCTGCGTCTGCTCTGCTAAGGAGGATTTCATCACAGTCAGTCAGTCAGTCAGTCAGTCAGTCAGTCAGTCAGTTCCACTGGGTTGGTTCTTTTCTTACACAGTCAAAGGAATGTGCACCGTTCCCGGAGTCGCTGCAATACCGGGTCGATGCGTGGAGCGGACGGAGCAAGCCCCTCTTCCGTCTCCCTGTTCCAAAAATCAGATTAATATATGGTCCTCGGGTAGAGGACGTATCAGATATTAAACTGATAAGAACAGATACTACACTTGATCTTAGCCAAAAGGCCGAGAAGCGATACCCCACAACTGCACGGGGTGCGGCGGCCCCTCTAGCGACGCCCCCCGCGCTCACATGGTTACGGGGGGAGGCGGGGCCAGCAAAAGCGGACCGCCGCCGCCGCCGCCGCCGCAAAACAAAACACCACGACGCTTGACTTTGGACAGGCAGGTGCAGCTCCGCCGAAGCAGAGCTTCCAAAAATACCGTAAACTCGGGGCAGTTCCCCTCCACGGAAATCTTTAGTAAAAGGCGAAAGATTTGTACGAGATGAAGAGAAACCCGAGCGATGGCTGCCACAGGGCACGCCGGACGGAGAGCATGAACGGCGCCGGTCGTGGACGTGAGGGTGACTCCAAGGCGTTGCCCAGTGGCAACAAGACTGCAGTATCAACATCCCCTTTAAATTTAAATGTGTAAAAAAAAAAAAAAAAAAAAAAAAAAAAAAAAAAAAAAGAGTAAAAGGGCGGGAAAACCCAAAAGGGGCCGAAAAGGGAGGTGGCGCGGTTGGCCAAAACACCTGGCAAGGACTCCTGCTGCTGCGTCTGCTCTGCTAAGGAGGATTTCATCACAGTCAGTCAGTCAGTCAGTCAGTCAGTCAGTCAGTCAGTTCCACTGGGTTGGTTCTTTTCTTACACAGTCAAAGGAATGTGCACCGTTCCCGGAGTCGCTGCAATACCGGGTCGATGCGTGGAGCGGACGGAGCAAGCCCCTCTTCCGTCTCCCTGTTCCAAAAATCAGATTAATATATGGTCCTCGGGTAGAGGACGTATCAGATATTAAACTGATAAGAACAGATTTTTTGTATTGAAGTTTATTCATACCAGATCAAATTATACAAAGCATAGTTACAGCCAGAACATGAAGAATTCAGAAAGCAGAGAAAAAGAAAAAGAGAAAAAAGAAAGGCTGCAACATACGGGCACAAATGCCCCTTTGAGAACGACTCGGGCACGCAGGCCCAGCCAAAAACAACCCCATAACACAAAACCCACCCCCCCTCCCACCTACATAACTATTACACAGTTAATTACACAAACCCACCACCAGTAACCCACTAATCCATGCCCATAGTTCGCTTCAAACTGTCCACATCCCATCCAGCAATCTGCGCAGGAGGGGGGCGACTCCCCCGTCCTGCGGTCCGCCTCTCCGTCACCGACTCCACCGAATCCATCGACTCCTCCAACTCCAGCTCCTCCGACTCACCCGTAGTCCCCATCTCCGCCACCAGGGGCAGGGAGCGTCCGAAGGCCGCCTCCCCCTCCCCCGGCCGCTGACGCCGCACCGGAGCACTCGCCGGTCCTCCACCCTCCAGGGGGCGCTTCCCAGACACCATCGCCCGCTCCGCCATCTCCTCTTCCTGGGAGGCGGTTGCCTCCGCCCAGCTCGACACCCCGACCCTCTCCTTGGCCACGCCCGGCCTGCCCTTCGACCCCGCCGACCCTCCGACCTCTGGGCGGCCATCTTGGCTGCCATGCGGCCTAGCGGTAGCCGTAGCCACCAGGCAGCCACCATGCGGCCCCGCTCCAGCTCCTCCAGCAGATACTGCGGCTCCCGTCACTCCACTCGCACCAGCCACCGCTCCCGCTCCTCCAGCAGATACTGCAGCTCCCTTCACTCCGCTCGCACCAGCCGTCACCGGTCCCGTCGACCTCCTCTCCAGCGCACCAGTCGTCGGAGGAGCCCCTGCGGGGGAAACAGAAACCCCCCCACCACCAGATAGCCCCAAAACTGCTCCCGCATAGCTCTGTCTCTTAGGGCACCTCAGAAAGAGGTGATCCTTGTCCCCACACAATGAACACTCCCTTCTCTCCCCACAGTCCTTCACCACATGCCCCACCACCCCACAACGCACGCACCGCTGCGCAACACATTCACTCCTCAAGTGCCCCTCTTCCCCACATCCCCAGCAAACAGTTGGCAAGTCTGGTAAAAACACCCTCCCACGATCCGACCCCAGAGCAAACAAATGCGGAGGCCGCAGCTGGCGGCCCTCCCCAGAAACACGAAAACGTACACTGTACCTCCACTTTCCAGTCCAAAATCCGTTTGCGTCCGTGACCTTCTCCCCTTGTGACACCGTGCTGCAGTACCGACTCAGGAACACCCGTACATCCAGCTCCAACACGTGCGGGTTGAAGACCTGCACCACCACCGCGTTGGCTGCGCTCCACACCACGCGCTTGATTCCCGTAATCCTAGCGTCTCCTTTCCCCTTCCATAATGCGACCTGTAGGTCCTCCTCCGTCTTGAAGGTGACGTCGAACCTCCCCAACGCCGGGTAATCCTGGAGACACAGCACGTCCGCTCCTGCCAGGCCCAGCACACCCTTCAGGATAATCCCTCCAAAGCCAGCCCGATCCAACTCCGCCCTCCTTCCCTCCGGGATCAGATACCGAATCGCATGCTTCGGTATCCCCTTCGTCGCATCCGTCACGTCCACAGTCGCCATCTCGGTTAGTCCAAGTGATAAGAACAGATACTACACTTGATCTTAGCCAAAAGGCCGAGAAGCGATACCCCACAACTGCACGGGGTGCGGCGGCCCCTCTAGCGACGCCCCCCGCGCTCACATGGTTACGGGGGGAGGCGGGGCCAGCAAAAGCGGACCGCCGCCGCCGCCGCCGCCGCAAAACAAAACACCACGACGCTTGACTTTGGACAGGCAGGTGCAGCTCCGCCGAAGCAGAGCTTCCAAAAATACCGTAAACTCGGGGCAGTTCCCCTCCACGGAAATCTTTAGTAAAAGGCGAAAGATTTGTACGAGATGAAGAGAAACCCGAGCGATGGCTGCCACAGGGCACGCCGGACGGAGAGCATGAACGGCGCCGGTCGTGGACGTGAGGGTGACTCCAAGGCGTTGCCCAGTGGCAACAAGACTGCAGTATCAACATCCCCTTTAAATTTAAATGTGTAAAAAAAAAAAAAAAAAAAAAAAAAAAAAAAAAAAAAAGAGTAAAAGGGCGGGAAAACCCAAAAGGGGCCGAAAAGGGAGGTGGCGCGGTTGGCCAAAACACCTGGCAAGGACTCCTGCTGCTGCGTCTGCTCTGCTAAGGAGGATTTCATCACAGTCAGTCAGTCAGTCAGTCAGTCAGTCAGTCAGTCAGTTCCACTGGGTTGGTTCTTTTCTTACACAGTCAAAGGAATGTGCACCGTTCCCGGAGTCGCTGCAATACCGGGTCGATGCGTGGAGCGGACGGAGCAAGCCCCTCTTCCGTCTCCCTGTTCCAAAAATCAGATTAATATATGGTCCTCGGGTAGAGGACGTATCAGATATTAAACTGATAAGAACAGATACTACACTTGATCTTAGCCAAAAGGCCGAGAAGCGATACCCCACAACTGCACGGGGTGCGGCGGCCCCTCTAGCGACGCCCCCCGCGCTCACATGGTTACGGGGGGAGGCGGGGCCAGCAAAAGCGGACCGCCGCCGCCGCCGCCGCCGCAAAACAAAACACCACGACGCTTGACTTTGGACAGGCAGGTGCAGCTCCGCCGAAGCAGAGCTTCCAAAAATACCGTAAACTCGGGGCAGTTCCCCTCCACGGAAATCTTTAGTAAAAGGCGAAAGATTTGTACGAGATGAAGAGAAACCCGAGCGATGGCTGCCACAGGGCACGCCGGACGGAGAGCATGAACGGCGCCGGTCGTGGACGTGAGGGTGACTCCAAGGCGTTGCCCAGTGGCAACAAGACTGCAGTATCAACATCCCCTTTAAATTTAAATGTGTAAAAAAAAAAAAAAAAAAAAAAAAAAAAAAAAAAAAAAGAGTAAAAGGGCGGGAAAACCCAAAAGGGGCCGAAAAGGGAGGTGGCGCGGTTGGCCAAAACACCTGGCAAGGACTCCTGCTGCTGCGTCTGCTCTGCTAAGGAGGATTTCATCACAGTCAGTCAGTCAGTCAGTCAGTCAGTCAGTCAGTCAGTTCCACTGGGTTGGTTCTTTTCTTACACAGTCAAAGGAATGTGCACCGTTCCCGGAGTCGCTGCAATACCGGGTCGATGCGTGGAGCGGACGGAGCAAGCCCCTCTTCCGTCTCCCTGTTCCAAAAATCAGATTAATATATGGTCCTCGGGTAGAGGACGTATCAGATATTAAACTGATAAGAACAGATACTACACTTGATCTTAGCCAAAAGGCCGAGAAGCGATACCCCACAACTGCACGGGGTGCGGCGGCCCCTCTAGCGACGCCCCCCGCGCTCACATGGTTACGGGGGGAGGCGGGGCCAGCAAAAGCGGACCGCCGCCGCCGCCGCCGCCGCAAAACAAAACACCACGACGCTTGACTTTGGACAGGCAGGTGCAGCTCCGCCGAAGCAGAGCTTCCAAAAATACCGTAAACTCGGGGCAGTTCCCCTCCACGGAAATCTTTAGTAAAAGGCGAAAGATTTGTACGAGATGAAGAGAAACCCGAGCGATGGCTGCCACAGGGCACGCCGGACGGAGAGCATGAACGGCGCCGGTCGTGGACGTGAGGGTGACTCCAAGGCGTTGCCCAGTGGCAACAAGACTGCAGTATCAACATCCCCTTTAAATTTAAATGTGTAAAAAAAAAAAAAAAAAAGAGTAAAAGGGCGGGAAAACCCAAAAGGGGCCGAAAAGGGAGGTGGCGCGGTTGGCCAAAACACCTGGCAAGGACTCCTGCTGCTGCGTCTGCTCTGCTAAGGAGGATTTCATCACAGTCAGTCAGTCAGTCAGTCAGTCAGTCAGTCAGTCAGTTCCACTGGGTTGGTTCTTTTCTTACACAGTCAAAGGAATGTGCACCGTTCCCGGAGTCGCTGCAATACCGGGTCGATGCGTGGAGCGGACGGAGCAAGCCCCTCTTCCGTCTCCCTGTTCCAAAAATCAGATTAATATATGGTCCTCGGGTAGAGGACGTATCAGATATTAAACTGATAAGAACAGATACTACACTTGATCTTAGCCAAAAGGCCGAGAAGCGATACCCCACAACTGCACGGGGTGCGGCGGCCCCTCTAGCGACGCCCCCCGCGCTCACATGGTTACGGGGGGAGGCGGGGCCAGCAAAAGCGGACCGCCGCCGCCGCCGCCGCCGCAAAACAAAACACCACGACGCTTGACTTTGGACAGGCAGGTGCAGCTCCGCCGAAGCAGAGCTTCCAAAAATACCGTAAACTCGGGGCAGTTCCCCTCCACGGAAATCTTTAGTAAAAGGCGAAAGATTTGTACGAGATGAAGAGAAACCCGAGCGATGGCTGCCACAGGGCACGCCGGACGGAGAGCATGAACGGCGCCGGTCGTGGACGTGAGGGTGACTCCAAGGCGTTGCCCAGTGGCAACAAGACTGCAGTATCAACATCCCCTTTAAATTTAAATGTGTAAAAAAAAAAAAAAAAAAAAAAAAAAAAAAAAAAAAAAGAGTAAAAGGGCGGGAAAACCCAAAAGGGGCCGAAAAGGGAGGTGGCGCGGTTGGCCAAAACACCTGGCAAGGACTCCTGCTGCTGCGTCTGCTCTGCTAAGGAGGATTTCATCACAGTCAGTCAGTCAGTCAGTCAGTCAGTCAGTCAGTCAGTTCCACTGGGTTGGTTCTTTTCTTACACAGTCAAAGGAATGTGCACCGTTCCCGGAGTCGCTGCAATACCGGGTCGATGCGTGGAGCGGACGGAGCAAGCCCCTCTTCCGTCTCCCTGTTCCAAAAATCAGATTAATATATGGTCCTCGGGTAGAGGACGTATCAGATATTAAACTGATAAGAACAGATTTTTTTTTTTTTTTTTTTTTTTTTTTTTTTATTGAATATAAACAGAGCACAGCAGCCTTGAAACTACAACACACAGGAGATACACATATAATACACACAACACACAAAAGATACAGAAGGAAGTTAATTTAAGCTAGACTAGAGGCTGCCACCATAAACAATAACACATAATCACAAGGGCCCAGGCACGCAGGCCCGGCCAAACACAGCAAAAACCAACCCACCCACAAACTTTAATCCACCCCAACCCTCACAAAACATACATCAACCCAGCACAAACACAACCTCCCCATCACTTCTCCTCCCCACCACCAGGACCCGACTAGTCCATACCCAAAGTCCGTTTCAAGCTGTCCACATCCCATCCCACCAGCTGGGCAGGGGGGGTGGGAGAAACCACCCCCCCAGCAGGCAACACCTCCCGCACAGAGCCCGCCGAGCTATCCGTTCCGTCCGGCTCCACCACCACCTGACCACTCGCAGTACCAGGCCCGGCCTCCGGGGGCAACGAAGGACCGGGGACCAACGCCCCCGTCCGCAGACGCCTCACCGGAGTGTCATCCGGACCCCCATCCTCCAGGGGGCGCTTCCCAGCCATCTCCGCCATACCTGCCATCTCCACTTCCTGCGATTCGGTATGCTCCGCCCAATCTCCAACCGTCTTCCTCTCCACCTCGGCAGCGACTCCTCCCACCGTCTGCATGGCAGCCATGTGCTTCCCCATCCCTTTGTCTCCCAGTCGGCCATCTTGGCGGCCATGCGGCGCATCCTTCAACGTGCCTCCAGTCCCTCCAGGTCCTTCCAACACAGGCGAAACTGCCACCGGCACCACTTTGGGAGCCGGGGCAACAACCTGCAACACAGTACCCCCAGCAACCTGCCTCCCACCACCACCAGACACAGCAATAGACCCACCAGCCACCACCCCAGCATAACTACTCCTTTTCGGACATGACACAAACAAATGGTCCCCCTTCCCACACAAATTACAAGTCCTTGCAGCCTTACAAACATTGGCTAAATGCCCCACAGTCCCACACCGATAGCACGGCTTAGCCTTACACTCACCCCGCAAATGTCCACGCTGTCCACAAGTCCAGCAAGTGTTCGGCAGTTGAGGCACAAACAACCTGCCGCGGTCTGCCCCCAACGCGAACTCATGAGGCGGAATCATCCACTCTCCATTCGGCCGCAGATGAAACGTCACTCGATACCTCCTCTTCCCCGTCCAAAATCCAAACTCGTCCACGATCTTCTCCCCCTCAGCAATCCGGCTACAATACCTCTCCAAAAACGACCTGATGTCCTTCTCCAGCACGTGCGGGTTGAAGACATGGATCACCACCGTGTACATCTCCTCTCCAAACTCCCAACCGCACTTCCACAGCACGTTGTCGTCATCCCGCTTCCGGATCTCCTGCCATCGCCTCATCGTCGCATGCAGAAAGGACACCTCCCGAAACGTCACCTCGTACTGAAAAGGCGGCCGAGCAGCCTGCAGACACAGGACCTCCTTTCCCGACAGCCCCAGCTCATCCCTCAGGATCTTCTCTGCCACGAAGCCACGGGTCACCTCCACACCTAAATCCACCGGAAACTCCAGCCGGAGGGTGCAAGCACCCACCCCCAGTGACATCGCCTTCTTCTTGGCAAGCGCAGATACTACACTTGATCTTAGCCAAAAGGCCGAGAAGCGATACCCCACAACTGCACGGGGTGCGGCGGCCCCTCTAGCGACGCCCCCCGCGCTCACATGGTTACGGGGGGAGGCGGGGCCAGCAAAAGCGGACCGCCGCCGCCGCCGCCGCCGCAAAACAAAACACCACGACGCTTGACTTTGGACAGGCAGGTGCAGCTCCGCCGAAGCAGAGCTTCCAAAAATACCGTAAACTCGGGGCAGTTCCCCTCCACGGAAATCTTTAGTAAAAGGCGAAAGATTTGTACGAGATGAAGAGAAACCCGAGCGATGGCTGCCACAGGGCACGCCGGACGGAGAGCATGAACGGCGCCGGTCGTGGACGTGAGGGTGACTCCAAGGCGTTGCCCAGTGGCAACAAGACTGCAGTATCAACATCCCCTTTAAATTTAAATGTGTAAAAAAAAAAAAAAAAAAAAAAAAAAAAAAAAAAAAAAAAAAGAGTAAAAGGGCGGGAAAACCCAAAAGGGGCCGAAAAGGGAGGTGGCGCGGTTGGCCAAAACACCTGGCAAGGACTCCTGCTGCTGCGTCTGCTCTGCTAAGGAGGATTTCATCACAGTCAGTCAGTCAGTCAGTCAGTCAGTCAGTCAGTCAGTTCCACTGGGTTGGTTCTTTTCTTACACAGTCAAAGGAATGTGCACCGTTCCCGGAGTCGCTGCAATACCGGGTCGATGCGTGGAGCGGACGGAGCAAGCCCCTCTTCCGTCTCCCTGTTCCAAAAATCAGATTAATATATGGTCCTCGGGTAGAGGACGTATCAGATATTAAACTGATAAGAACAGATTTTTTTTTTTTTTTTTTTTTTTTTTATTCACATATTATGCGAAGCGGATCAGATAAATCAGATCAAGAACAAACCATACAGTAATCCATACAGACAACCATAAAAACCATAGCAAACCACCCATCGTCTCCAACATACGCACGTACTAGGGCTATAGCATGTCCCACAAGACTTTATTCAGCCCATTTCACAAAGCTACAAAAAAAATCACAAGCCCATCACCAAACACACATCACAACACAAAGTCATGACTTCTAGGCTCCACCAGAACAGTAGTAGCCTTCACATTGTAATCATCGCACCCCAGAAGAGAATCCGGGGAGGCCCCGCCTCCAGCCACCACGACACAACTGGCCTTGGCGCCCACGGCCTCCATATCATCGCCGTCGACCTTGCAAACACACCTCAGTCACTTCCACTTGACTCGACCATGCCCGTCAACTGCTTCAAATTCTTCTCATCCCAGCCCAGAAGCAAATCCGCGCCGACCACCAACTCCTCGCCGGGCCTGCCGTCATCAACCTCGATCTCCTCCTCGCTGTCGTCATCGCCATCATCTTCCTCCAGGGGGGTGACCTGGCCAAACACCTGCACTGTCTGGCACGACCTGAGGCGGCGCACCGGAGTCTCCTCCGACCCGCTGTCCTCCAGGGGGCGCTTCCCTGTAGCTGGTGCCACTCCTGTGATCACCACCTCCTCATCGAAGGGGCAATCAGCCCACGACCTAGGTGAAACCTCTCTCGCCGACTCATCCACAGCAACACCAGAACACGTCTCCTCAGCCACAGCCTGGGGGGGGTCAGCCCGAGGTCCAGGAGAAACCACGGGAACACCAGAACACGTCTCCTCGGCCACCGCCTGTGGGGAATCAGCCGTAGGCCCAGGGGAAAGCACACTAACAACATTAACAGCCTGGGGAGCTGCAAACTGAGATGAACCCTCCGGGGCGGGAACAGAGGGCCTCTCAGCAGCAGCTCCATGTGCACTCACCACCTGCTCGCTGCTAGCCACCATCTTTGCTACCACATGGCTCACCACCTGCTCATCGTTAGCCGCCATCTTAGCGACCGCATGGCCGCCGTCAGACAAAGGATCAGCAAGCCTCGAAAGAGTCCTCCCGGGGGGCATAGGGGACTCCTCTCCAGCAGCCGACCGCACGTCCGTCGGTCCTCGACCCTCAGACTTTTCACGACCCACAGCAGCTCTCCTTCGACCTGGGCAAGCTCTAAACAGGTGCTCCGCAGACCCACAAAGACTGCAGGTCTTCGGAGCCAAACATTTCGCCGCCATGTGCTCCGTAGAGCCGCAATGGCGACACCTGGTTACTTTGCAGTCCTCTCTTACATGTCCATTCTCCCCACACTTCCAACAACCCCCAGGCCTCCCAGGGACAAACAAGTAGCCCCTGTCTGGCCCCAAGGCGAAGGACTGGGGAGGCGAAGCCCCCGCTTTAAAGCGCACTTTAAACCTTCTCCTTCCCGTCCAGAAACCCCTTGAATCAGTCACTTTAGCACCCTCTCTCACATCACGGCAATACCTCTTCAAAAAAGCAACAATATCTTCTTCTAACACAAAAGGATTGAACATGTGCACAAAAACATGAGTCTCTGACGAAAAAAACACCATCCCCTTAAAACAATCCGCATGTAACTTCTCATTAATCCTCTTCTTAGCCATTTCAAAAAACATTTCAGTCCGAAAAGTAACATCAAACGTACCTTGAGGCCGATACTCCTGCAAGCAAAGGACCTCCCGCACTCCCAAATCCAAAGTGTCCAGCAAAACCTTGTCCGAAAAGTACTCCCTCTTCATCTCCGTCCTCCTGCTCACCGGAACCACAAAACGGATCGTGTTCCTCAATCTCAATGGGCCCAACGTCCCCATCGCCTTCCCGTCGCGTGAACGATATGCTCCACTTGATCTTAGCCAAAAGGCCGAGAAGCGATACCCCACAACTGCACGGGGTGCGGCGGCCCCTCTAGCGACGCCCCCCGCGCTCACATGGTTACGGGGGGAGGCGGGGCCAGCAAAAGCGGACCGCCGCCGCCGCCGCCGCCGCAAAACAAAACACCACGACGCTTGACTTTGGACAGGCAGGTGCAGCTCCGCCGAAGCAGAGCTTCCAAAAATACCGTAAACTCGGGGCAGTTCCCCTCCACGGAAATCTTTAGTAAAAGGCGAAAGATTTGTACGAGATGAAGAGAAACCCGAGCGATGGCTGCCACAGGGCACGCCGGACGGAGAGCATGAACGGCGCCGGTCGTGGACGTGAGGGTGACTCCAAGGCGTTGCCCAGTGGCAACAAGACTGCAGTATCAACATCCCCTTTAAATTTAAATGTGTAAAAAAAAAAAAAAAAAAAAAAAAAAAAAAAAAAAAAAGAGTAAAAGGGCGGGAAAACCCAAAAGGGGCCGAAAAGGGAGGTGGCGCGGTTGGCCAAAACACCTGGCAAGGACTCCTGCTGCTGCGTCTGCTCTGCTAAGGAGGATTTCATCACAGTCAGTCAGTCAGTCAGTCAGTCAGTCAGTCAGTCAGTTCCACTGGGTTGGTTCTTTTCTTACACAGTCAAAGGAATGTGCACCGTTCCCGGAGTCGCTGCAATACCGGGTCGATGCGTGGAGCGGACGGAGCAAGCCCCTCTTCCGTCTCCCTGTTCCAAAAATCAGATTAATATATGGTCCTCGGGTAGAGGACGTATCAGATATTAAACTGATAAGAACAGATACTACACTTGATCTTAGCCAAAAGGCCGAGAAGCGATACCCCACAACTGCACGGGGTGCGGCGGCCCCTCTAGCGACGCCCCCCGCGCTCACATGGTTACGGGGGGAGGCGGGGCCAGCAAAAGCGGACCGCCGCCGCCGCCGCCGCCGCAAAACAAAACACCACGACGCTTGACTTTGGACAGGCAGGTGCAGCTCCGCCGAAGCAGAGCTTCCAAAAATACCGTAAACTCGGGGCAGTTCCCCTCCACGGAAATCTTTAGTAAAAGGCGAAAGATTTGTACGAGATGAAGAGAAACCCGAGCGATGGCTGCCACAGGGCACGCCGGACGGAGAGCATGAACGGCGCCGGTCGTGGACGTGAGGGTGACTCCAAGGCGTTGCCCAGTGGCAACAAGACTGCAGTATCAACATCCCCTTTAAATTTAAATGTGTAAAAAAAAAAAAAAAAAAAAAAAAAAAAAAAAAAAAAAAGAGTAAAAGGGCGGGAAAACCCAAAAGGGGCCGAAAAGGGAGGTGGCGCGGTTGGCCAAAACACCTGGCAAGGACTCCTGCTGCTGCGTCTGCTCTGCTAAGGAGGATTTCATCACAGTCAGTCAGTCAGTCAGTCAGTCAGTCAGTCAGTCAGTTCCACTGGGTTGGTTCTTTTCTTACACAGTCAAAGGAATGTGCACCGTTCCCGGAGTCGCTGCAATACCGGGTCGATGCGTGGAGCGGACGGAGCAAGCCCCTCTTCCGTCTCCCTGTTCCAAAAATCAGATTAATATATGGTCCTCGGGTAGAGGACGTATCAGATATTAAACTGATAAGAACAGATACTACACTTGATCTTAGCCAAAAGGCCGAGAAGCGATACCCCACAACTGCACGGGGTGCGGCGGCCCCTCTAGCGACGCCCCCCGCGCTCACATGGTTACGGGGGGAGGCGGGGCCAGCAAAAGCGGACCGCCGCCGCCGCCGCCGCCGCAAAACAAAACACCACGACGCTTGACTTTGGACAGGCAGGTGCAGCTCCGCCGAAGCAGAGCTTCCAAAAATACCGTAAACTCGGGGCAGTTCCCCTCCACGGAAATCTTTAGTAAAAGGCGAAAGATTTGTACGAGATGAAGAGAAACCCGAGCGATGGCTGCCACAGGGCACGCCGGACGGAGAGCATGAACGGCGCCGGTCGTGGACGTGAGGGTGACTCCAAGGCGTTGCCCAGTGGCAACAAGACTGCAGTATCAACATCCCCTTTAAATTTAAATGTGTAAAAAAAAAAAAAAAAAAAAAAAAAAAAAAAAAAAAAAAAAAGAGTAAAAGGGCGGGAAAACCCAAAAGGGGCCGAAAAGGGAGGTGGCGCGGTTGGCCAAAACACCTGGCAAGGACTCCTGCTGCTGCGTCTGCTCTGCTAAGGAGGATTTCATCACAGTCAGTCAGTCAGTCAGTCAGTCAGTCAGTCAGTCAGTTCCACTGGGTTGGTTCTTTTCTTACACAGTCAAAGGAATGTGCACCGTTCCCGGAGTCGCTGCAATACCGGGTCGATGCGTGGAGCGGACGGAGCAAGCCCCTCTTCCGTCTCCCTGTTCCAAAAATCAGATTAATATATGGTCCTCGGGTAGAGGACGTATCAGATATTAAACTGATAAGAACAGATTTTTTTTTATATTCGTTTATTTCATAACCCAAATCAAACAATCATACAGGTATGTCCCCCATGGACAACCAAAATTACCAGAAAGGAAATCCAAAATTTAAAAAAATACAAAAACCAGCATAGCCACCGGGACCTAGCCCGGGCAAGGGCCAGCCCCCCTAGGGGGACCCCCCCAAAATAAAAGGCCCGAAGGCCAGACACACAAACATAAAACCAACCTACAAACAAGGGCATTATACACTCCAACCCATCAACCAACACTCTCCCAACCCCAAGTCCATCTTTAATCCTCCCCGAAAACCCAACATGCACTTCCCCACATCGCCCACCAGGGGGCGCCAGAACAAAAAAAAAAAAAAAAAAAACGATCATCACAATACCACAGCATAACACCCCATTCCCCAAAACCCACTCCCAACAACAACCACAGCAACATCCCAACACACCCCACAACCCCAATCAGTCCAACATCCCAGTAGTCCTTTTCAAATTGGCCTCATCCCACCCCAGCAAGTCCCCCGAAGAAGGGGGAGAAGGGGAAGGACGCCCCTCCCTCACAGAGCCTGTCGACCCGTCCGACTCCTCCTCGCCACTAGATGCCGCCACCTCCATGGACCCAACACCACCGTCCTCCACCAGCAGGACCTCCGACCTGTTAGAGACAGAGACCCCGCCCCCAACCTTGCACCGGCGGACCGGAGTCCCCGGCGAACCACCTTCACTCCCGTCCTGCAGGGGGCGCTTCACTGCCCCCGACGCCTTCGCCGCCAGCTCTGCCATCTCCGCTTCCTGGGAAGCAGAGGCCTCCGCCCAGTCGTCCACTCTCCGCCCACCAGCACCAGCCACAAGGCGGCCATCTTGATTGCCATGCGGCCTAGCCGTAGCCTTAGCCACCAAGCAGCCATCTTGGCTACCTAGCTGCCCAGCTCCCGAACCACCGAGAGACGCCGCAGGCGCCTCCACTCCACTCGCTCTTGCCCCCGTCGCACCAGCCGGCACCGTCTTCACCCCCGCGGGCACAGAAGAGGCCCCCACCGGCACAGTGGAAGCCCCCCCCTGTCGCACCAGCCGCTCAGCCTCCTGGAACTTCTTCCACTTGGCACAAGCCGCAGGTACATGATCTGTCCCCCCACAATACTCACAGCCCTTCAACACAGCAGCCACGTAGCTCCTCCGCTTGCCACAGCCCCCAAAAAGATGATCCGTCGCCCCACACAAAGAACATTCCCTCAACTTCTTACAGTCCTTCACCAAGTGTTCCTTCGACCCACACCGCAAACAAGCCAGCACAGTACATTGACTCCGCAAATGCCCCACACTCCCACAACCCCAACACTCACCCGGCAAGTCCGGAATGACAATCCTCCCTCTGTCAGACCCCAGCATGAAGGCGTAGGGAGGCCTCACCTGGCGATCCCCCTCTGACCGAAACAGCACGTAATACGACCACTTCCCCGTCCAGAAGCCGTTGACATCCACGACCCGCCGTCCCTGTGGCACCTCCGCGCAGTACCGCCCCAACAGACAACGGACATCCTCCTCCAGCACGTGGGGGTTGAAGACCTGCACCACCACGATATGCCTCGGACGCCAGTACCTCATTCGAAGTCCAGACTCCACAGTGCCAACCCGTAGACCTTCCCCAGCCTCCTTCCACTGCTGAACCGCGGCCAACATGTCCACCGGCGACCGGAAGGTCACGTCGAAGCCCACCGCCGTCGCCAGCAGGCACAACACCTCCTTATCCGTTGCCCTCAGCAACCCCTTCACGATCGCCGCTCCAAACAGCTCCCTGGAAAACTCCTCCCTCCGCCGCTTCGGGATACAGAACTGCATAGTGTACTTCGGCATCACCTCCCTCGCATCCGCCTCAGTCACCGCCATCGCTATCTCGGGTAGTCCACCTGATAAGAACAGATACTACACTTGATCTTAGCCAAAAGGCCGAGAAGCGATACCCCACAACTGCACGGGGTGCGGCGGCCCCTCTAGCGACGCCCCCCGCGCTCACATGGTTACGGGGGGAGGCGGGGCCAGCAAAAGCGGACCGCCGCCGCCGCCGCCGCCGCAAAACAAAACACCACGACGCTTGACTTTGGACAGGCAGGTGCAGCTCCGCCGAAGCAGAGCTTCCAAAAATACCGTAAACTCGGGGCAGTTCCCCTCCACGGAAATCTTTAGTAAAAGGCGAAAGATTTGTACGAGATGAAGAGAAACCCGAGCGATGGCTGCCACAGGGCACGCCGGACGGAGAGCATGAACGGCGCCGGTCGTGGACGTGAGGGTGACTCCAAGGCGTTGCCCAGTGGCAACAAGACTGCAGTATCAACATCCCCTTTAAATTTAAATGTGTAAAAAAAAAAAAAAAAAAAAAAAAAAAAAAAAAAAAAAAGAGTAAAAGGGCGGGAAAACCCAAAAGGGGCCGAAAAGGGAGGTGGCGCGGTTGGCCAAAACACCTGGCAAGGACTCCTGCTGCTGCGTCTGCTCTGCTAAGGAGGATTTCATCACAGTCAGTCAGTCAGTCAGTCAGTCAGTCAGTCAGTCAGTTCCACTGGGTTGGTTCTTTTCTTACACAGTCAAAGGAATGTGCACCGTTCCCGGAGTCGCTGCAATACCGGGTCGATGCGTGGAGCGGACGGAGCAAGCCCCTCTTCCGTCTCCCTGTTCCAAAAATCAGATTAATATATGGTCCTCGGGTAGAGGACGTATCAGATATTAAACTGATAAGAACAGATACTACACTTGATCTTAGCCAAAAGGCCGAGAAGCGATACCCCACAACTGCACGGGGTGCGGCGGCCCCTCTAGCGACGCCCCCCGCGCTCACATGGTTACGGGGGGAGGCGGGGCCAGCAAAAGCGGACCGCCGCCGCCGCCGCCGCCGCAAAACAAAACACCACGACGCTTGACTTTGGACAGGCAGGTGCAGCTCCGCCGAAGCAGAGCTTCCAAAAATACCGTAAACTCGGGGCAGTTCCCCTCCACGGAAATCTTTAGTAAAAGGCGAAAGATTTGTACGAGATGAAGAGAAACCCGAGCGATGGCTGCCACAGGGCACGCCGGACGGAGAGCATGAACGGCGCCGGTCGTGGACGTGAGGGTGACTCCAAGGCGTTGCCCAGTGGCAACAAGACTGCAGTATCAACATCCCCTTTAAATTTAAATGTGTAAAAAAAAAAAAAAAAAAAAAAAAAAAAAAAAAAAAAAGAGTAAAAGGGCGGGAAAACCCAAAAGGGGCCGAAAAGGGAGGTGGCGCGGTTGGCCAAAACACCTGGCAAGGACTCCTGCTGCTGCGTCTGCTCTGCTAAGGAGGATTTCATCACAGTCAGTCAGTCAGTCAGTCAGTCAGTCAGTCAGTCAGTTCCACTGGGTTGGTTCTTTTCTTACACAGTCAAAGGAATGTGCACCGTTCCCGGAGTCGCTGCAATACCGGGTCGATGCGTGGAGCGGACGGAGCAAGCCCCTCTTCCGTCTCCCTGTTCCAAAAATCAGATTAATATATGGTCCTCGGGTAGAGGACGTATCAGATATTAAACTGATAAGAACAGATACTACACTTGATCTTAGCCAAAAGGCCGAGAAGCGATACCCCACAACTGCACGGGGTGCGGCGGCCCCTCTAGCGACGCCCCCCGCGCTCACATGGTTACGGGGGGAGGCGGGGCCAGCAAAAGCGGACCGCCGCCGCCGCCGCCGCCGCAAAACAAAACACCACGACGCTTGACTTTGGACAGGCAGGTGCAGCTCCGCCGAAGCAGAGCTTCCAAAAATACCGTAAACTCGGGGCAGTTCCCCTCCACGGAAATCTTTAGTAAAAGGCGAAAGATTTGTACGAGATGAAGAGAAACCCGAGCGATGGCTGCCACAGGGCACGCCGGACGGAGAGCATGAACGGCGCCGGTCGTGGACGTGAGGGTGACTCCAAGGCGTTGCCCAGTGGCAACAAGACTGCAGTATCAACATCCCCTTTAAATTTAAATGTGTAAAAAAAAAAAAAAAAAAAAAAAAAAAAAAAAAAAAAAAGAGTAAAAGGGCGGGAAAACCCAAAAGGGGCCGAAAAGGGAGGTGGCGCGGTTGGCCAAAACACCTGGCAAGGACTCCTGCTGCTGCGTCTGCTCTGCTAAGGAGGATTTCATCACAGTCAGTCAGTCAGTCAGTCAGTCAGTCAGTCAGTCAGTTCCACTGGGTTGGTTCTTTTCTTACACAGTCAAAGGAATGTGCACCGTTCCCGGAGTCGCTGCAATACCGGGTCGATGCGTGGAGCGGACGGAGCAAGCCCCTCTTCCGTCTCCCTGTTCCAAAAATCAGATTAATATATGGTCCTCGGGTAGAGGACGTATCAGATATTAAACTGATAAGAACAGATACTACACTTGATCTTAGCCAAAAGGCCGAGAAGCGATACCCCACAACTGCACGGGGTGCGGCGGCCCCTCTAGCGACGCCCCCCGCGCTCACATGGTTACGGGGGGAGGCGGGGCCAGCAAAAGCGGACCGCCGCCGCCGCCGCCGCCGCAAAACAAAACACCACGACGCTTGACTTTGGACAGGCAGGTGCAGCTCCGCCGAAGCAGAGCTTCCAAAAATACCGTAAACTCGGGGCAGTTCCCCTCCACGGAAATCTTTAGTAAAAGGCGAAAGATTTGTACGAGATGAAGAGAAACCCGAGCGATGGCTGCCACAGGGCACGCCGGACGGAGAGCATGAACGGCGCCGGTCGTGGACGTGAGGGTGACTCCAAGGCGTTGCCCAGTGGCAACAAGACTGCAGTATCAACATCCCCTTTAAATTTAAATGTGTAAAAAAAAAAAAAAAAAAAAAAAAAAAAAAAAAAAAAGAGTAAAAGGGCGGGAAAACCCAAAAGGGGCCGAAAAGGGAGGTGGCGCGGTTGGCCAAAACACCTGGCAAGGACTCCTGCTGCTGCGTCTGCTCTGCTAAGGAGGATTTCATCACAGTCAGTCAGTCAGTCAGTCAGTCAGTCAGTCAGTCAGTTCCACTGGGTTGGTTCTTTTCTTACACAGTCAAAGGAATGTGCACCGTTCCCGGAGTCGCTGCAATACCGGGTCGATGCGTGGAGCGGACGGAGCAAGCCCCTCTTCCGTCTCCCTGTTCCAAAAATCAGATTAATATATGGTCCTCGGGTAGAGGACGTATCAGATATTAAACTGATAAGAACAGATACTACACTTGATCTTAGCCAAAAGGCCGAGAAGCGATACCCCACAACTGCACGGGGTGCGGCGGCCCCTCTAGCGACGCCCCCCGCGCTCACATGGTTACGGGGGGAGGCGGGGCCAGCAAAAGCGGACCGCCGCCGCCGCAAAACAAAACACCACGACGCTTGACTTTGGACAGGCAGGTGCAGCTCCGCCGAAGCAGAGCTTCCAAAAATACCGTAAACTCGGGGCAGTTCCCCTCCACGGAAATCTTTAGTAAAAGGCGAAAGATTTGTACGAGATGAAGAGAAACCCGAGCGATGGCTGCCACAGGGCACGCCGGACGGAGAGCATGAACGGCGCCGGTCGTGGACGTGAGGGTGACTCCAAGGCGTTGCCCAGTGGCAACAAGACTGCAGTATCAACATCCCCTTTAAATTTAAATGTGTAAAAAAAAAAAAAAAAAAAAAAAAAAAAAAAAAAAAAAAAGAGTAAAAGGGCGGGAAAACCCAAAAGGGGCCGAAAAGGGAGGTGGCGCGGTTGGCCAAAACACCTGGCAAGGACTCCTGCTGCTGCGTCTGCTCTGCTAAGGAGGATTTCATCACAGTCAGTCAGTCAGTCAGTCAGTCAGTCAGTCAGTCAGTTCCACTGGGTTGGTTCTTTTCTTACACAGTCAAAGGAATGTGCACCGTTCCCGGAGTCGCTGCAATACCGGGTCGATGCGTGGAGCGGACGGAGCAAGCCCCTCTTCCGTCTCCCTGTTCCAAAAATCAGATTAATATATGGTCCTCGGGTAGAGGACGTATCAGATATTAAACTGATAAGAACAGATACTACACTTGATCTTAGCCAAAAGGCCGAGAAGCGATACCCCACAACTGCACGGGGTGCGGCGGCCCCTCTAGCGACGCCCCCCGCGCTCACATGGTTACGGGGGGAGGCGGGGCCAGCAAAAGCGGACCGCCGCCGCCGCCGCCGCCGCAAAACAAAACACCACGACGCTTGACTTTGGACAGGCAGGTGCAGCTCCGCCGAAGCAGAGCTTCCAAAAATACCGTAAACTCGGGGCAGTTCCCCTCCACGGAAATCTTTAGTAAAAGGCGAAAGATTTGTACGAGATGAAGAGAAACCCGAGCGATGGCTGCCACAGGGCACGCCGGACGGAGAGCATGAACGGCGCCGGTCGTGGACGTGAGGGTGACTCCAAGGCGTTGCCCAGTGGCAACAAGACTGCAGTATCAACATCCCCTTTAAATTTAAATGTGTAAAAAAAAAAAAAAAAAAAAAAAAAAAAAAAAAAAAAGAGTAAAAGGGCGGGAAAACCCAAAAGGGGCCGAAAAGGGAGGTGGCGCGGTTGGCCAAAACACCTGGCAAGGACTCCTGCTGCTGCGTCTGCTCTGCTAAGGAGGATTTCATCACAGTCAGTCAGTCAGTCAGTCAGTCAGTCAGTCAGTCAGTTCCACTGGGTTGGTTCTTTTCTTACACAGTCAAAGGAATGTGCACCGTTCCCGGAGTCGCTGCAATACCGGGTCGATGCGTGGAGCGGACGGAGCAAGCCCCTCTTCCGTCTCCCTGTTCCAAAAATCAGATTAATATATGGTCCTCGGGTAGAGGACGTATCAGATATTAAACTGATAAGAACAGATACTACACTTGATCTTAGCCAAAAGGCCGAGAAGCGATACCCCACAACTGCACGGGGTGCGGCGGCCCCTCTAGCGACGCCCCCCGCGCTCACATGGTTACGGGGGGAGGCGGGGCCAGCAAAAGCGGACCGCCGCCGCCGCCGCCGCCGCAAAACAAAACACCACGACGCTTGACTTTGGACAGGCAGGTGCAGCTCCGCCGAAGCAGAGCTTCCAAAAATACCGTAAACTCGGGGCAGTTCCCCTCCACGGAAATCTTTAGTAAAAGGCGAAAGATTTGTACGAGATGAAGAGAAACCCGAGCGATGGCTGCCACAGGGCACGCCGGACGGAGAGCATGAACGGCGCCGGTCGTGGACGTGAGGGTGACTCCAAGGCGTTGCCCAGTGGCAACAAGACTGCAGTATCAACATCCCCTTTAAATTTAAATGTGTAAAAAAAAAAAAAAAAAAAAAAAAAAAAAAAAAAAAAGAGTAAAAGGGCGGGAAAACCCAAAAGGGGCCGAAAAGGGAGGTGGCGCGGTTGGCCAAAACACCTGGCAAGGACTCCTGCTGCTGCGTCTGCTCTGCTAAGGAGGATTTCATCACAGTCAGTCAGTCAGTCAGTCAGTCAGTCAGTCAGTCAGTTCCACTGGGTTGGTTCTTTTCTTACACAGTCAAAGGAATGTGCACCGTTCCCGGAGTCGCTGCAATACCGGGTCGATGCGTGGAGCGGACGGAGCAAGCCCCTCTTCCGTCTCCCTGTTCCAAAAATCAGATTAATATATGGTCCTCGGGTAGAGGACGTATCAGATATTAAACTGATAAGAACAGATTTTTTTGTATTGAAGTTTATTCATACCAGATTCAAAATATACAAAGCATAGTTACAGCCAGAACATGAAGAATTCAGAAAGCAGAGAAAAAGAAAAAGAGAAAAAAGAAAGGCTGCAACATACGGGCACAAATGCCCCTTTGAGAAAGACTCGGGCACGCAGGCCCAGCCAAAAACAACCCCATAACACTTACATCACTATTACACAGTTAATTACACAAACCCACCACCAGTAACCCACTATTCCATGCCCATAGTCCGCTTCAAACTGTCCACATCCCATCCAGCAATCTGCGCAGGAGGGGGGCGACTCCCCCGTCCTGCGGTCCGCCTCTCCGTCACCGACTCCACCGAATCCATCGACTCCTCCAACTCCAGCTCCTCCGACTCGCCCGTAGTCCCCATCTCAGCCACCAGGGGCAGGGAGCGTCCGAAGGCCGCCACCCCCTCCCCCGGCCGCTGACGCCGCACCGGAGCACTCACCGGACCTCCACCCTCCAGGGGGCGCTTCCCAGACACCATCGCCAGCTCCACCATCTCCTCTTCCTGGGAGGCGGTTGCCTCCGCCCAGCTCGACACCTCGACCCTCTCCTTGGCCACGCCCGGCCTGCCCTTCGACCCCGCCGACCCTCCGACCTCTGGGCGGCCATCTTGGCTGCCATGCGGCCTAGCGGTAGCCGTAGCCACCTGGCTGCCTCCATGCGGCCCCGCTCCAGCTCCTCCAGCAGATACTGCAGCTCCCGTCACTCCACTCGCACCAGCCACCGCTCCCGCTCCTCCAGCAGATACTGCAGCTCCCTTCACTCCGCTCGCACCCGCCGTCACCGGTCCCGTCGACCTCCTCTCCAGCGCACCAGTCGTCGGAGGAGCCCCTGCGGGGGAAACAGAAACCCCCCCACCACCAGATAGCCCCAAAACTGCTCCCGCATAGCTCTGTCTCTTAGGGCACCTCAGAAAGAGGTGATCCTTGTCCCCACACAATGAACACTCCCTTCTCTCCCCACAGTCCTTCACCACATGCCCCACCACCCCACAACGCACGCACCGCTGCGCAACACATTCACTCCTCAAGTGCCCCTCTTCCCCACATCCCCAGCAAACAGTTGGCAAGTCTGGTAAAAACACCCTCCCACGATCCGACCCCAGAGCAAACAAATGCGGAGGCCGCAGCTGGCGGCCCTCCCCAGAAACACGAAAACGTACACTGTACCTCCACTTTCCAGTCCAAAATCCGTTTGCGTCCGTGACCTTCTCCCCTTGTGACACCGTGCTGCAGTACCGACTCAGGAACACCCGTACATCCAGCTCCAACACGTGCGGGTTGAAGACCTGCACCACCACCGCGTTGGCTGCGCTCCACACCACGCGCTTGATTCCCGTAATCCTAGCGTCTCCTTTCCCCTTCCATAATGCGACCTGTAGGTCCTCCTCCGTCTTGAAGGTGACGTCGAACCTCCCCAACGCCGGGTAATCCTGGAGACACAGCACGTCCGCTCCTGCCAGGCCCAGCACACCCTTCAGGATAATCCCTCCAAAGCCAGCCCGATCCAACTCCGCCCTCCTTCCCTCCGGGATCAGATACCGAATCGCATGCTTCGGTATCCCCTTCGTCGCATCCGTCACGTCCACAGTCGCCATCTCGGTTAGTCCAAGTGATAAGAACAGATACTACACTTGATCTTAGCCAAAAGGCCGAGAAGCGATACCCCACAACTGCACGGGGTGCGGCGGCCCCTCTAGCGACGCCCCCCGCGCTCACATGGTTACGGGGGGAGGCGGGGCCAGCAAAAGCGGACCGCCGCCGCCGCCGCCGCCGCAAAACAAAACACCACGACGCTTGACTTTGGACAGGCAGGTGCAGCTCCGCCGAAGCAGAGCTTCCAAAAATACCGTAAACTCGGGGCAGTTCCCCTCCACGGAAATCTTTAGTAAAAGGCGAAAGATTTGTACGAGATGAAGAGAAACCCGAGCGATGGCTGCCACAGGGCACGCCGGACGGAGAGCATGAACGGCGCCGGTCGTGGACGTGAGGGTGACTCCAAGGCGTTGCCCAGTGGCAACAAGACTGCAGTATCAACATCCCCTTTAAATTTAAATGTGTAAAAAAAAAAAAAAAAAAAAAAAAAAAAAAAAAAAAAGAGTAAAAGGGCGGGAAAACCCAAAAGGGGCCGAAAAGGGAGGTGGCGCGGTTGGCCAAAACACCTGGCAAGGACTCCTGCTGCTGCGTCTGCTCTGCTAAGGAGGATTTCATCACAGTCAGTCAGTCAGTCAGTCAGTCAGTCAGTCAGTCAGTTCCACTGGGTTGGTTCTTTTCTTACACAGTCAAAGGAATGTGCACCGTTCCCGGAGTCGCTGCAATACCGGGTCGATGCGTGGAGCGGACGGAGCAAGCCCCTCTTCCGTCTCCCTGTTCCAAAAATCAGATTAATATATGGTCCTCGGGTAGAGGACGTATCAGATATTAAACTGATAAGAACAGATTTTTTTTTTATATTGAAGTTTATTCATACCAAATCATAATCATTATCAAATCATAGTTACAGCCAGAACAAGAAGAACACAGAAAGCACAGAAAGAGAAAAAGAGAAAAAAGAAAGGCTGCAACATACGGGCACAAACGCCCCATAGGAAAGAACTCGGGCACACAGGCCCAGCCAAAAACAAACCCCATAACTCCATCCCAACCCACCCACACACAAACATCCCTAATCCTCCCCACACACCATAAAACACCCGCACTTACACAATCCCACCACCAGCAACCCACTAATCCATGCCCATAGTCCGCTTCAAGCTGTCCACATCCCACCCAGCAAGCTGGGTAGGAGGGGGGCGACTCCCCCGTCCTACGGTCCGCCTCTCCGTCACCGACTCCACCGAATCCGCCGACTCGTCCGACTCCAGCTCCACCAAACTGCCCGTAGTTCCCGACTCCGCCACCAGGGGCAGGGAGCGATCAAAGGCCGCCACCCCCTCCCCCGGCCGCTGACGCCGCACGGGAGCACTCTCCGGACCTCCGCCCTCCAGGGGGCGCTTCCCCGACACCATCGCCAACTCCGCCATCTCCTCTTCCTGGGAAGCCGTTGCCTCCGCCCAGCTCAGCACCCCGACACTCTCCATAGCCACGCCCGGCCTGCCCTTCGACCCCGCCGACCCTCCGACCTCTGGGCGGCCATCTTGGCTGCCATGCGGCCTAGCGGTAGCCGTAGCCACCAGGCTGCCTCCATGCGGCCCAGCTCCCACTCCACCAGCCGATCCTGCAGCTCCCGTTCCTCCGCTCGTGCCCACCGCCGGCGGTCCCGTCGGCCTCCTCTCCAGCACACCCGTCACCAGAGGAGCCCCTGCGGGGGAAACAGAAACCCCCCCACCGCCAGTTCTCCCCACCACCGCTCCCGCGTAACTCTGTCTCTTCGGACACCTCAAAAAGAGGTGATCCTTAGACCCGCACAAGGAACACTCCCTTCTCTCCCCACAGTCCTTCACCACGTGCCCCACCACCCCACAACGCACACACCGCTGCGCCACACATTCGCTTCTCAAATGCCCCTCTTCCCCACATCCCCAACAAACAGTAGGTAAGTCCGGTAAAAACACCCTCCCCCGGTCTGTCCCCAGCGCAAACAAATGTGGAGGCCGCAGCTGGCGGCCCTCCCCAGAAAAGCGAAACCGCACACTATACCTCCACTTGCCCGTCCAAAATCCGTTGCCGTCTGTGACCTTCTCCCCCGGTGACACTGCGCTACAGTACCGGCTAAGGAACCCCCGGACGTCCAGCTCCAACACGTGCGGGTTGAAGACCTGCACCACGACCACGTTGGCTGCGCTCCACACCACGCGCTTTATTCCCACGATCCTTGGGTCTCCTTTTCCCTTCCCGAACGCCACGCGCAGATCCTCCTCCGTCTTGAACGTGACGTCATGCCTCCCCAACGCCGGGTAATCCTGTAAACACAGGACGTCCGCTCCCGATAATCCCAGTACGCCCTTCAGGATGACCTCTCCAAACCCTGCCCGATCCAGCTCCGTCCTCCTCGCCTCCGGGATCAGGTACCGAATAGCATATCTCGGAATCCCCTTCGTCTCCTCCATCAAATCCGCCATCGCTGCCTCGGGTAGTCCGATTGATAAGAACAGATACTACACTTGATCTTAGCCAAAAGGCCGAGAAGCGATACCCCACAACTGCACGGGGTGCGGCGGCCCCTCTAGCGACGCCCCCCGCGCTCACATGGTTACGGGGGGAGGCGGGGCCAGCAAAAGCGGACCGCCGCCGCCGCCGCCGCCGCAAAACAAAACACCACGACGCTTGACTTTGGACAGGCAGGTGCAGCTCCGCCGAAGCAGAGCTTCCAAAAATACCGTAAACTCGGGGCAGTTCCCCTCCACGGAAATCTTTAGTAAAAGGCGAAAGATTTGTACGAGATGAAGAGAAACCCGAGCGATGGCTGCCACAGGGCACGCCGGACGGAGAGCATGAACGGCGCCGGTCGTGGACGTGAGGGTGACTCCAAGGCGTTGCCCAGTGGCAACAAGACTGCAGTATCAACATCCCCTTTAAATTTAAATGTGTAAAAAAAAAAAAAAAAAAAAAAAAAAAAAAAAAAAAAAAGAGTAAAAGGGCGGGAAAACCCAAAAGGGGCCGAAAAGGGAGGTGGCGCGGTTGGCCAAAACACCTGGCAAGGACTCCTGCTGCTGCGTCTGCTCTGCTAAGGAGGATTTCATCACAGTCAGTCAGTCAGTCAGTCAGTCAGTCAGTCAGTCAGTTCCACTGGGTTGGTTCTTTTCTTACACAGTCAAAGGAATGTGCACCGTTCCCGGAGTCGCTGCAATACCGGGTCGATGCGTGGAGCGGACGGAGCAAGCCCCTCTTCCGTCTCCCTGTTCCAAAAATCAGATTAATATATGGTCCTCGGGTAGAGGACGTATCAGATATTAAACTGATAAGAACAGATTTTTTTTTTTTTTTTTTATTGAACATAAACAGAGCGAAGCAGCCTTGAAAATACAACACACAGGAGATATACATATAATACACACAACACACAAAAGATACAGAAGGAAGTTAATTTAAGCTAGACTAGAGGCTGCCACCATAAACAATAACACATAACAACACAACGACCCAGGCACACAGGCCCGGCCAAACACAGCGAAAAACACACATGTACATGCAAAAAATCTTACAGGATACACAAAAAATCTTACCCACCCATAACACCTGTTTAATCCACCCCATACATCCAACCAGCACACCCACAACCACAGAGACACAGATACACAACCCCATCACTCAAAACACATCAACCCAAACCCATCGCCCGCTTTACGCTCTCCACGTCCCAACCCCCCACCTGAACAGTAGGGGGCGGCCTCTCCTCCCTCCCCGGCCCTTGTGCACTTCCACCTCCGACCACCGGGGGCGGAGCCCCCTCTGAAACAGCCACCGTCGTCTCCAACTTCTGCCGACTCACAGGACCTGCCATTGCCCTCCCATCCACTAGAGGGCGCTTCACTGCCCCCGCCGCCGCCGACACTTCCACCATCTCCTGCTCCTGCGAAGCAGAAGCATCCGCCCAGCTGGACTCCACCGTCTTCCCCACAGCCACGACCTCTGACCCAGCCGCACCTTTGACCTTCGGGCGGCCATCTTGCCCGCCATGCGGCTTAGCGGTAGCCGTAGCCGCCGAGCAGCCAACCTGGCTACCCTGCGGCCCAGCCACCACACCACCAGCCGACACAGCAGGCACCGGCACCAACACTCCACTCCCGGACCCCGTCTTCTCCACCACCGGCACCGTCTTTGCAGGCCTCTGCTTCCCCTCACCCGACACCGCGGGAGCCCCCGTACCAAGAGCAGGAGCCCCCACAGCGCCAGTCACCACCCCAGCATAACTGCGCCGTTTAGCACACCCAGCAAACAAATGATCAGTCCCCCCACACAAAACACACTCCTTCAACTCAGTACAGTCTTTCACCACATGCCCCACAGCCCCACAACGCAAACATGACTTCACATTACATTCCCCACGTAAATGCCCCACACCCCCACACCCCCAGCACTCACTTGGCAAGTCCGGTATGAACACTCTCCCACGGTCAGGTCCCAGAGCAAACGCGTAGGGAGGCCGCAACACACGACCCCCCGACGAACGAAAGCCCGCAATGAAACTCCACTTCCCTGTCCAAAATCCATTGGAGTCCAAGATCCGCTCCCCATCAGACAGGTCCACGCAGTACCGCTCCAGAAAGCTCCAGACATCATCCAACAGCACGTGGGGGTTGAAAACCTGCACGATGACAGTGTTGGTCGCGCCCCACTTCGCCGCACACCTCCCCGCCGCCACAGCTTTCCCCGCCGTCGTAGTCCACCGCCGATACGCCTCATTCATCCCCGCCAACGTCCGGAAGGTCACGTCAAAACAGGTCCCATCCACCGCTCCCTGCAGGCACAGCACCTCCTTGTCCGTCACCTGAAATATCTCCTTCACGATCTTCGCTCCAAAAACCTCCCGAGTCATCATCTGCCTTCTCTCCACCGGCACCAGGATTCGAATTCCGAACTTCGGGATCCCCGTCCATGTTTCAATGGCCACCATCGCTATCTCTGCTACTTGATCTTAGCCAAAAGGCCGAGAAGCGATACCCCACAACTGCACGGGGTGCGGCGGCCCCTCTAGCGACGCCCCCCGCGCTCACATGGTTACGGGGGGAGGCGGGGCCAGCAAAAGCGGACCGCCGCCGCCGCCGCCGCCGCAAAACAAAACACCACGACGCTTGACTTTGGACAGGCAGGTGCAGCTCCGCCGAAGCAGAGCTTCCAAAAATACCGTAAACTCGGGGCAGTTCCCCTCCACGGAAATCTTTAGTAAAAGGCGAAAGATTTGTACGAGATGAAGAGAAACCCGAGCGATGGCTGCCACAGGGCACGCCGGACGGAGAGCATGAACGGCGCCGGTCGTGGACGTGAGGGTGACTCCAAGGCGTTGCCCAGTGGCAACAAGACTGCAGTATCAACATCCCCTTTAAATTTAAATGTGTAAAAAAAAAAAAAAAAAAAAAAAAAAAAAAAAAAAAAAGAGTAAAAGGGCGGGAAAACCCAAAAGGGGCCGAAAAGGGAGGTGGCGCGGTTGGCCAAAACACCTGGCAAGGACTCCTGCTGCTGCGTCTGCTCTGCTAAGGAGGATTTCATCACAGTCAGTCAGTCAGTCAGTCAGTCAGTCAGTCAGTCAGTTCCACTGGGTTGGTTCTTTTCTTACACAGTCAAAGGAATGTGCACCGTTCCCGGAGTCGCTGCAATACCGGGTCGATGCGTGGAGCGGACGGAGCAAGCCCCTCTTCCGTCTCCCTGTTCCAAAAATCAGATTAATATATGGTCCTCGGGTAGAGGACGTATCAGATATTAAACTGATAAGAACAGATTTTTTTATATTGAAGTTTATTCACCAAACCAAACCAGGCCCTAGGCCCACATTAACACACGATACATATACACACATCCGCCATCACACAGTTCTCGATGGCCCAAAAAAAAGGAAAATAGAAAGGAAAAAACAAGAAAAACCCCAAACCCCCCTCCCCCCTCACAACACCACCCCACTTGCCAGAGGACCCCACACCCTCTCCATCTCCCCCCTCCCCTCCTCCTTCCCAAAACCCCTGACATACGTCTCCACCCTCCACTTCACCCTGTAAAACACAGCCTCTGGAGTTCCCTGGGGAGCCAGGGTGCGGATGGAGTCCTTCCGCCGCTCCCACAAGGCCCTTTTCACCTCCGTTCCCACCGCCCACACCACCCTTCTGACGTCTGAGCCCAACTGGGCCAGACCCACCCCGCTCACCACCAGCTCCTCCACCAAAAACCCCCCAAACCCCGGGCCCACCCACTCCTTCACCCTACCCCACACCCGCGCTGCCTCCCTACACCCCCAGAACACGTGTGACACCGTCTCGACCTCCCCACACCCCATGGCACACCCCGGCCGCCCCCTCCCCCACAGCCGACAAATCCGTTCCCTGACCGGCAGCCTATTGAGCGCCGCCAGCCAGTTCAGATCCCTACCCCCCGGATGTAAGAACGCCGGCTGCAGAAAGAGCCACCCCGATGCCCTGGGGCACGCAGGCAGTGGCTCTGACGCCAGGTCCCGCCTCATGGCCTCCCCATACAACCTCCGGTGATCCAGCACCAGACCGTCCTCCAGGCACCACTCCCGGGCCCGCACAAAGTCCCGGACCCGAGTGTACCACCATGGGGAGTCCCAGGACCAGGGGGATGTTGCGCTCAGCGGCCTCAGCCGCCGCAAAGCCAGCCCCAACCAGTACCTCGCCAAAATGCCAGCCTTATGCGTTGTGTCCCCCACCACCAGCCGCGCATGGAAAGAGCTGTGCAGGCACAGCAGCTTCACCGGCAGGCAGGGCACCCCCCTCCCCCCCTCCCGCACATCTCGGTACATCAAAGCACGATTCACAAACTCCGCCGAGCCCCCCCAAATAAAAGAGAAGACTGCCCTCTCCAGTCTCCGCCCGATATGGAACGGCACCGGGTACACGTACGCCAGGTGGTTCAGACAAGGCAGCACGTCGGCCTTAACCACCATCACCCTGCCCGTTAGGGACAGCGGCCTACTCCTCCACCTCGCCAGCCGCCTCCCCACCGCCCCCAGAAGAACCTCCCAGTTCTTCACCGGGGCCTCGCTCCGACAGAAATCCACCCCCAGTACCCGGATTGCATCCTCGGCCACCCTGAAACCCCCCGGGACCTCCACCCTGGAACTCCACGGGCCCAGGCACAGGGCCGCAGACTTGCCCAAGTTGACCTTTGCCCCGGACGCCCTCCCAAACTCCTCTACCACCCGAACAACGGCCCCAAACCCCCTATCAGTAGTGATAAAGAGGGTCAGGTCGTCCGCGTACCCAGCCACTTTAGCAACCTCCCCCCCACCCCCCGGGAGATGCACCCCTTCGATGCTCGGCTCCGCCCTCAGCCCCGCCATCAGGGCCTCCAGGGTCAGGACGTACAGGAGTGGGGACAGGGGGCAGCCCTGTCGGACACCCCCCACCTGCCGCACCACCCCCGAAACGGAGCCATTAATCCTGATCCGGCTAACCGCATCCACATACAGCAGCCGGATCCAGGCCACGAACACCGGCCCAAACCCCATCCGGTCCAGAACCCGGAACAGAAAGGAGTGCTGCACCCGGTCGAACGCCTTTTCCTGGTCCAGGCTCAGGAGGGCCAGCGGGAGACCTCTCACGTCCGCCCAGCTGACCACATCCCTCACCAGGACCAGGTTCAGGCTGCACGCTCTCCCCGGCACCCCACAAGTCTGGTCCGGGTGGACCACCGTACCCATAACCCTCCCCAACCTACGGGTCAGGACCTTGGACAGGATCTTCACGTCCGCTGTCAGGACCGTGATAGGGCGCCAATTTGCCAGCTGTTCCCTGCACCCTTTCTTAAAAATGAGGGAGACCAGCCCGGCCCGCATTGAGGCTGGCAGCACCCCCCCGCTAAAACAGTCCCCAAACACCCCCACCAAGTCCTGCCCCACCAGATCCCAAAAGGACCTGTAAAATTCCACCGGGAGGCCATCGCCCCCCGGCGCCCGGCCCAGCCTCAGAGACCTCATCGCCTCCTCGGCCTCCCCCTCCGTAATGCCCGCCTCCAAGGCCTGCCGGTCCTCCGCCGACAGCCTTGACTCTAGCCCCCCCAAGAACCTGTCCGCCAGGGCCTCGTCCCTCTCCCGCTCGCTGAAGAGGTCCTGATAGTACTCCCTGGCGGCCTCCAAAATCTCCTCCTCCCCTGTAACCCGCCCCCCAGGCCCCTGCAGGGCCTCTATAGCGCACCGCTCCTGCCTTGTGCGCACCTCGGCGAAAAACGCCTTGGACGGGGTCTCGCCCGACAGGCACCCCCTCACACCCGACCCCACCAAAAGGGCCTTGGCCTCCGCCATAAAAAAATTGTCTAGCCTACCGCGCAGGACTGCCGCCCGAGCGCGGCCCGCCGGTGAAGCCAGCTCCCCCGCCCACCACATCCTCCTCAGTTCCGCCGCCCACTCATTAGCCTCCCCCCTCTTCTCCTGCGCCCGCTCCCTCCCCCATGTGCGGCAAAAACTCCCGATCCGGGCCTTGACTCCCTCCCACCACTCGCCCAAGGAGTCGAATAGCCCCTTCATACTCCTCCACCCCACATACAGCTGCCGAAAGGCCTGGCAGAAGGCCGCCTCCTCTAGGAACCCGACATTAAACCGCCAGGCCCCCCGGCCGCGCCCCCTCCCCACCCCCGGCAGCACCACCTCCACCCCCACCACGCAATGGTCAGACAGCCAGACCGGCTCAACCCGGAAGTCCCGGACCCCCAGCACCTTGGGGACAAAGATATAGTCCAGGCGTGACTCGTCCCCCCTCGAGTTACTCCAGGTCACCCCTGCCGACCCATCCCCGGCCGCCCTAAAACAGTCCTGTAACAGGAAGTCCTGTAACAAAGAACCCAAATCCCCCCCCGGAGCTCTCTCTAGGGACACATTAAAATCCCCCCCCAGAACCACAACCCTCCCCGTATAAAGGAGCGGGGCCACCTTCTGGAGGAAACCCCGCCGCTCCCCCACAGCACTTGGTGCGTACACATTAATGAGCCGCAGCGCGGCCCCCCTCCACCTTGCATCCACCACCAACACCCTCCCCGGCACAGGCTCCCACACAGAGTCCAAAAAAAAATCCCACCCTCTAAACAAAATACCCACCCCATCTGCATGCACATTCCCACCCCCCCACACAGAAGGACCCCATGTCCACCCCGCTTTAAACATCTTAACATCCCCCGGACCCCCCACATGGCACTCTTGCACAAACATCACATTAAAACCCCTGTCCCCGGCAGCCGCGAAAACCGCCGCCCTCCGCAGTGGCATCCGCATTCCCCGAACGTTCAGGGACTCCACCCGGAGACATGCCATCATACAAAAACCCACACACCCCGCACCCCCCCTCCCCCCTCCCCACACACAATACCCAACCCAACACAACCCCAAAGAGTCCACAGCCCCACCGTCCACCTTAACACACAAGTCCACATCAGCATCATGAGTCACCATGAGGGCTGCCCTCCACTCCCCCCCCCCCGGGATCACCCTCAGCCACGGCGGGCTGCAAGGGATGCGGGAGCTTACCCTCCGACTGTGGCACCGAAGCGTCCAGGATCCGGGCGGCCAAAAGGTCCCCCCGCGGGGCCGGCCCGGCCTTCCTCTCCAACGTCCCACTGTAGAGCCCCGGGCTGGAGACCTCATCCTCTCCCCCCGGGGGGGGGGAGCCCGATGACAACGACTCCCCCGACCCCGAAGACTCCGATGAGGCAGAGGCCTGCCCGGGCGACGCCGACCCCTCCACGCAGCACACCACAACGGGCGAGGAGCCATCCGACTGCACCTCCGCCGGGCCCGCTCCATCCTGGGGACCGTCTCTCGCCACCACCTTGTACGGCTGCTCCTCCTCCGAATCTCCATGCGGCCGCTTGCCCCCGCGGGGCCCCTGCCCACTGCCGTCGCACGAGGCGTCGTCCTCCCGGCCCTCTACTTCCTCCGCCCAGTCCGAAATAGGACTATCACCTATGGACCCGGAAAACAAAGTGCTGAGCGCGGGCGCCGCCCCCTCAGCAGCCACCAGGGGGAGCTCCGGCGATGCCAGAGGGCCATGTGCTCCGTCGGTTAGCTCGGCATCTAGCCCGATGCTAACAGGCTCCACGACCTCCTCCTGCTCCTGGTAAGTCCCAACGCTTGGTCGCACGGCACCTTCCGCCTCCTCGACCAGTTCCTCACCCCCACAGCCCGCAGGACCCTGCAGGACCGACGCATAGGTCCGCGGCCTCACCGGGCAGCCACGAAAAAGGTGCTCCAAGCTGCCACACAGGGAGCACCTCTTCGGTGCGGTGCACGCCGACGACACGTGGCCTTCCTCCTGGCAGAAACGACACCGCTGTCCTGAACAGGCAGCCTTCTCGTGGCCTTGGCCCCCGCACCGCCGACAGTAGACGAGCTGCCCAGGGTACGTCAAATAACCCCGGTCCGGTCCAAGCGAGAAACTGCCGGGGGGGTGCAAGAACTCACCCAGCCTCGTGGTGTCCATCCGGAGCCGGACTGCGTACCGCCTCTTCCCGAGCCAGAAGCCGAACTGGTCACATATCTTCGTCCCGCCCCTCACCTCCTCTACCTGGGTCCTTAGGAACGCCTCGACATCCTCGTCCGGGACGAAAGGGTTGTACAGGTGGATTGTCAGCGGTATGAACTCCTGTTGAAACAGGGGCACCAGCCGCAACCCCTGGAGCGCCGGCAGGTCCTCCTTCGCCCTCCACTCCTCCTGAAAACTCCGACACTTCCGCAGATCAAAAAAAGATAAATCAAAAAAACCTTGGCTCACCACCGGCTGGACGCAGAAAACCTCCCTAGGACTCAGGCCAAACGTCTCCCGAAGAATCACCGAGGTGATGAAGAACTGCCTAAACCTATCCCGAACTGCCGCTGCTGCATCCTTAGTAAGCTCGATCCTGACCGTATTTTTTAGTCGCACCTTAAAGGCCGACACCGTCGCTCTCTCCTTTTCCATGCTCGAAGATTTGTACGAGATGAAGAGAAACCCGAGCGATGGCTGCCACAGGGCACGCCGGACGGAGAGCATGAACGGCGCCGGTCGTGGACGTGAGGGTGACTCCAAGGCGTTGCCCAGTGGCAACAAGACTGCAGTATCAACATCCCCTTTAAATTTAAATGTGTAAAAAAAAAAAAAAAAAAAAAAAAAAAAAAAAAAAAAAGAGTAAAAGGGCGGGAAAACCCAAAAGGGGCCGAAAAGGGAGGTGGCGCGGTTGGCCAAAACACCTGGCAAGGACTCCTGCTGCTGCGTCTGCTCTGCTAAGGAGGATTTCATCACAGTCAGTCAGTCAGTCAGTCAGTCAGTCAGTCAGTCAGTTCCACTGGGTTGGTTCTTTTCTTACACAGTCAAAGGAATGTGCACCGTTCCCGGAGTCGCTGCAATACCGGGTCGATGCGTGGAGCGGACGGAGCAAGCCCCTCTTCCGTCTCCCTGTTCCAAAAATCAGATTAATATATGGTCCTCGGGTAGAGGACGTATCAGATATTAAACTGATAAGAACAGATACTACACTTGATCTTAGCCAAAAGGCCGAGAAGCGATACCCCACAACTGCACGGGGTGCGGCGGCCCCTCTAGCGACGCCCCCCGCGCTCACATGGTTACGGGGGGAGGCGGGGCCAGCAAAAGCGGACCGCCGCCGCCGCCGCCGCCGCAAAACAAAACACCACGACGCTTGACTTTGGACAGGCAGGTGCAGCTCCGCCGAAGCAGAGCTTCCAAAAATACCGTAAACTCGGGGCAGTTCCCCTCCACGGAAATCTTTAGTAAAAGGCGAAAGATTTGTACGAGATGAAGAGAAACCCGAGCGATGGCTGCCACAGGGCACGCCGGACGGAGAGCATGAACGGCGCCGGTCGTGGACGTGAGGGTGACTCCAAGGCGTTGCCCAGTGGCAACAAGACTGCAGTATCAACATCCCCTTTAAATTTAAATGTGTAAAAAAAAAAAAAAAAAAAAAAAAAAAAAAAAAAAAAAGAGTAAAAGGGCGGGAAAACCCAAAAGGGGCCGAAAAGGGAGGTGGCGCGGTTGGCCAAAACACCTGGCAAGGACTCCTGCTGCTGCGTCTGCTCTGCTAAGGAGGATTTCATCACAGTCAGTCAGTCAGTCAGTCAGTCAGTCAGTCAGTCAGTTCCACTGGGTTGGTTCTTTTCTTACACAGTCAAAGGAATGTGCACCGTTCCCGGAGTCGCTGCAATACCGGGTCGATGCGTGGAGCGGACGGAGCAAGCCCCTCTTCCGTCTCCCTGTTCCAAAAATCAGATTAATATATGGTCCTCGGGTAGAGGACGTATCAGATATTAAACTGATAAGAACAGATACTACACTTGATCTTAGCCAAAAGGCCGAGAAGCGATACCCCACAACTGCACGGGGTGCGGCGGCCCCTCTAGCGACGCCCCCCGCGCTCACATGGTTACGGGGGGAGGCGGGGCCAGCAAAAGCGGACCGCCGCCGCCGCCGCCGCCGCAAAACAAAACACCACGACGCTTGACTTTGGACAGGCAGGTGCAGCTCCGCCGAAGCAGAGCTTCCAAAAATACCGTAAACTCGGGGCAGTTCCCCTCCACGGAAATCTTTAGTAAAAGGCGAAAGATTTGTACGAGATGAAGAGAAACCCGAGCGATGGCTGCCACAGGGCACGCCGGACGGAGAGCATGAACGGCGCCGGTCGTGGACGTGAGGGTGACTCCAAGGCGTTGCCCAGTGGCAACAAGACTGCAGTATCAACATCCCCTTTAAATTTAAATGTGTAAAAAAAAAAAAAAAAAAAAAAAAAAAAAAAAAAAAAAAGAGTAAAAGGGCGGGAAAACCCAAAAGGGGCCGAAAAGGGAGGTGGCGCGGTTGGCCAAAACACCTGGCAAGGACTCCTGCTGCTGCGTCTGCTCTGCTAAGGAGGATTTCATCACAGTCAGTCAGTCAGTCAGTCAGTCAGTCAGTCAGTCAGTTCCACTGGGTTGGTTCTTTTCTTACACAGTCAAAGGAATGTGCACCGTTCCCGGAGTCGCTGCAATACCGGGTCGATGCGTGGAGCGGACGGAGCAAGCCCCTCTTCCGTCTCCCTGTTCCAAAAATCAGATTAATATATGGTCCTCGGGTAGAGGACGTATCAGATATTAAACTGATAAGAACAGATTTTTTTTTTTTTTTTTTATTGAACATAAACAGAGCGAAGCAGCCTTGAAAATACAACACACAGGAGATATACATATAATACACACAACACACAAAAGATACAGAAGGAAGTTAATTTAAGCTAGACTAGAGGCTGCCACCATAAACAATAACACATAACAACACAACGACCCAGGCACACAGGCCCGGCCAAACACAGCGAAAAACACACATGTACATGCAAAAAATCTTACAGGATACACAAAAAATCTTACCCACCCATAACACCTGTTTAATCCACCCCATACATCCAACCAGCACACCCACAACCACAGAGACACAGATACACAACCCCATCACTCAAAACACATCAACCCAAACCCATCGCCCGCTTTACGCTCTCCACGTCCCAACCCCCCACCTGAACAGTAGGGGGCGGCCTCTCCTCCCTCCCCGGCCCTTGTGCACTTCCACCTCCGACCACCGGGGGCGGAGCCCCCTCTGAAACAGCCACCGTCGTCTCCAACTTCTGCCGACTCACAGGACCTGCCATTGCCCTCCCATCCACTAGAGGGCGCTTCACTGCCCCCGCCGCCGCCGACACTTCCACCATCTCCTGCTCCTGCGAAGCAGAAGCATCCGCCCAGCTGGACTCCACCGTCTTCCCCACAGCCACGACCTCTGACCCAGCCGCACCTTTGACCTTCGGGCGGCCATCTTGCCCGCCATGCGGCTTAGCGGTAGCCGTAGCCGCCGAGCAGCCAACCTGGCTACCCTGCGGCCCAGCCACCACACCACCAGCCGACACAGCAGGCACCGGCACCAACACTCCACTCCCGGACCCCGTCTTCTCCACCACCGGCACCGTCTTTGCAGGCCTCTGCTTCCCCTCACCCGACACCGCGGGAGCCCCCGTACCAAGAGCAGGAGCCCCCACAGCGCCAGTCACCACCCCAGCATAACTGCGCCGTTTAGCACACCCAGCAAACAAATGATCAGTCCCCCCACACAAAACACACTCCTTCAACTCAGTACAGTCTTTCACCACATGCCCCACAGCCCCACAACGCAAACATGACTTCACATTACATTCCCCACGTAAATGCCCCACACCCCCACACCCCCAGCACTCACTTGGCAAGTCCGGTATGAACACTCTCCCACGGTCAGGTCCCAGAGCAAACGCGTAGGGAGGCCGCAACACACGACCCCCCGACGAACGAAAGCCCGCAATGAAACTCCACTTCCCTGTCCAAAATCCATTGGAGTCCAAGATCCGCTCCCCATCAGACAGGTCCACGCAGTACCGCTCCAGAAAGCTCCAGACATCATCCAACAGCACGTGGGGGTTGAAAACCTGCACGATGACAGTGTTGGTCGCGCCCCACTTCGCCGCACACCTCCCCGCCGCCACAGCTTTCCCCGCCGTCGTAGTCCACCGCCGATACGCCTCATTCATCCCCGCCAACGTCCGGAAGGTCACGTCAAAACAGGTCCCATCCACCGCTCCCTGCAGGCACAGCACCTCCTTGTCCGTCACCTGAAATATCTCCTTCACGATCTTCGCTCCAAAAACCTCCCGAGTCATCATCTGCCTTCTCTCCACCGGCACCAGGATTCGAATTCCGAACTTCGGGATCCCCGTCCATGTTTCAATGGCCACCATCGCTATCTCTGCTACTTGATCTTAGCCAAAAGGCCGAGAAGCGATACCCCACAACTGCACGGGGTGCGGCGGCCCCTCTAGCGACGCCCCCCGCGCTCACATGGTTACGGGGGGAGGCGGGGCCAGCAAAAGCGGACCGCCGCCGCCGCCGCCGCCGCAAAACAAAACACCACGACGCTTGACTTTGGACAGGCAGGTGCAGCTCCGCCGAAGCAGAGCTTCCAAAAATACCGTAAACTCGGGGCAGTTCCCCTCCACGGAAATCTTTAGTAAAAGGCGAAAGATTTGTACGAGATGAAGAGAAACCCGAGCGATGGCTGCCACAGGGCACGCCGGACGGAGAGCATGAACGGCGCCGGTCGTGGACGTGAGGGTGACTCCAAGGCGTTGCCCAGTGGCAACAAGACTGCAGTATCAACATCCCCTTTAAATTTAAATGTGTAAAAAAAAAAAAAAAAAAAAAAAAAAAAAAAAAAAAAAGAGTAAAAGGGCGGGAAAACCCAAAAGGGGCCGAAAAGGGAGGTGGCGCGGTTGGCCAAAACACCTGGCAAGGACTCCTGCTGCTGCGTCTGCTCTGCTAAGGAGGATTTCATCACAGTCAGTCAGTCAGTCAGTCAGTCAGTCAGTCAGTCAGTTCCACTGGGTTGGTTCTTTTCTTACACAGTCAAAGGAATGTGCACCGTTCCCGGAGTCGCTGCAATACCGGGTCGATGCGTGGAGCGGACGGAGCAAGCCCCTCTTCCGTCTCCCTGTTCCAAAAATCAGATTAATATATGGTCCTCGGGTAGAGGACGTATCAGATATTAAACTGATAAGAACAGATACTACACTTGATCTTAGCCAAAAGGCCGAGAAGCGATACCCCACAACTGCACGGGGTGCGGCGGCCCCTCTAGCGACGCCCCCCGCGCTCACATGGTTACGGGGGGAGGCGGGGCCAGCAAAAGCGGACCGCCGCCGCCGCCGCCGCCGCAAAACAAAACACCACGACGCTTGACTTTGGACAGGCAGGTGCAGCTCCGCCGAAGCAGAGCTTCCAAAAATACCGTAAACTCGGGGCAGTTCCCCTCCACGGAAATCTTTAGTAAAAGGCGAAAGATTTGTACGAGATGAAGAGAAACCCGAGCGATGGCTGCCACAGGGCACGCCGGACGGAGAGCATGAACGGCGCCGGTCGTGGACGTGAGGGTGACTCCAAGGCGTTGCCCAGTGGCAACAAGACTGCAGTATCAACATCCCCTTTAAATTTAAATGTGTAAAAAAAAAAAAAAAAAAAAAAAAAAAAAAAAAAAAAGAGTAAAAGGGCGGGAAAACCCAAAAGGGGCCGAAAAGGGAGGTGGCGCGGTTGGCCAAAACACCTGGCAAGGACTCCTGCTGCTGCGTCTGCTCTGCTAAGGAGGATTTCATCACAGTCAGTCAGTCAGTCAGTCAGTCAGTCAGTCAGTCAGTTCCACTGGGTTGGTTCTTTTCTTACACAGTCAAAGGAATGTGCACCGTTCCCGGAGTCGCTGCAATACCGGGTCGATGCGTGGAGCGGACGGAGCAAGCCCCTCTTCCGTCTCCCTGTTCCAAAAATCAGATTAATATATGGTCCTCGGGTAGAGGACGTATCAGATATTAAACTGATAAGAACAGATACTACACTTGATCTTAGCCAAAAGGCCGAGAAGCGATACCCCACAACTGCACGGGGTGCGGCGGCCCCTCTAGCGACGCCCCCCGCGCTCACATGGTTACGGGGGGAGGCGGGGCCAGCAAAAGCGGACCGCCGCCGCCGCCGCCGCCGCAAAACAAAACACCACGACGCTTGACTTTGGACAGGCAGGTGCAGCTCCGCCGAAGCAGAGCTTCCAAAAATACCGTAAACTCGGGGCAGTTCCCCTCCACGGAAATCTTTAGTAAAAGGCGAAAGATTTGTACGAGATGAAGAGAAACCCGAGCGATGGCTGCCACAGGGCACGCCGGACGGAGAGCATGAACGGCGCCGGTCGTGGACGTGAGGGTGACTCCAAGGCGTTGCCCAGTGGCAACAAGACTGCAGTATCAACATCCCCTTTAAATTTAAATGTGTAAAAAAAAAAAAAAAAAAAAAAAAAAAAAAAAAAAAAGAGTAAAAGGGCGGGAAAACCCAAAAGGGGCCGAAAAGGGAGGTGGCGCGGTTGGCCAAAACACCTGGCAAGGACTCCTGCTGCTGCGTCTGCTCTGCTAAGGAGGATTTCATCACAGTCAGTCAGTCAGTCAGTCAGTCAGTCAGTCAGTCAGTTCCACTGGGTTGGTTCTTTTCTTACACAGTCAAAGGAATGTGCACCGTTCCCGGAGTCGCTGCAATACCGGGTCGATGCGTGGAGCGGACGGAGCAAGCCCCTCTTCCGTCTCCCTGTTCCAAAAATCAGATTAATATATGGTCCTCGGGTAGAGGACGTATCAGATATTAAACTGATAAGAACAGATACTACACTTGATCTTAGCCAAAAGGCCGAGAAGCGATACCCCACAACTGCACGGGGTGCGGCGGCCCCTCTAGCGACGCCCCCCGCGCTCACATGGTTACGGGGGGAGGCGGGGCCAGCAAAAGCGGACCGCCGCCGCCGCCGCCGCCGCAAAACAAAACACCACGACGCTTGACTTTGGACAGGCAGGTGCAGCTCCGCCGAAGCAGAGCTTCCAAAAATACCGTAAACTCGGGGCAGTTCCCCTCCACGGAAATCTTTAGTAAAAGGCGAAAGATTTGTACGAGATGAAGAGAAACCCGAGCGATGGCTGCCACAGGGCACGCCGGACGGAGAGCATGAACGGCGCCGGTCGTGGACGTGAGGGTGACTCCAAGGCGTTGCCCAGTGGCAACAAGACTGCAGTATCAACATCCCCTTTAAATTTAAATGTGTAAAAAAAAAAAAAAAAAAAAAAAAAAAAAAAAAAAAAAAAAAAGAGTAAAAGGGCGGGAAAACCCAAAAGGGGCCGAAAAGGGAGGTGGCGCGGTTGGCCAAAACACCTGGCAAGGACTCCTGCTGCTGCGTCTGCTCTGCTAAGGAGGATTTCATCACAGTCAGTCAGTCAGTCAGTCAGTCAGTCAGTCAGTCAGTTCCACTGGGTTGGTTCTTTTCTTACACAGTCAAAGGAATGTGCACCGTTCCCGGAGTCGCTGCAATACCGGGTCGATGCGTGGAGCGGACGGAGCAAGCCCCTCTTCCGTCTCCCTGTTCCAAAAATCAGATTAATATATGGTCCTCGGGTAGAGGACGTATCAGATATTAAACTGATAAGAACAGATACTACACTTGATCTTAGCCAAAAGGCCGAGAAGCGATACCCCACAACTGCACGGGGTGCGGCGGCCCCTCTAGCGACGCCCCCCGCGCTCACATGGTTACGGGGGGAGGCGGGGCCAGCAAAAGCGGACCGCCGCCGCCGCCGCCGCCGCAAAACAAAACACCACGACGCTTGACTTTGGACAGGCAGGTGCAGCTCCGCCGAAGCAGAGCTTCCAAAAATACCGTAAACTCGGGGCAGTTCCCCTCCACGGAAATCTTTAGTAAAAGGCGAAAGATTTGTACGAGATGAAGAGAAACCCGAGCGATGGCTGCCACAGGGCACGCCGGACGGAGAGCATGAACGGCGCCGGTCGTGGACGTGAGGGTGACTCCAAGGCGTTGCCCAGTGGCAACAAGACTGCAGTATCAACATCCCCTTTAAATTTAAATGTGTAAAAAAAAAAAAAAAAAAAAAAAAAAAAAAAAAAAAAAAGAGTAAAAGGGCGGGAAAACCCAAAAGGGGCCGAAAAGGGAGGTGGCGCGGTTGGCCAAAACACCTGGCAAGGACTCCTGCTGCTGCGTCTGCTCTGCTAAGGAGGATTTCATCACAGTCAGTCAGTCAGTCAGTCAGTCAGTCAGTTCCACTGGGTTGGTTCTTTTCTTACACAGTCAAAGGAATGTGCACCGTTCCCGGAGTCGCTGCAATACCGGGTCGATGCGTGGAGCGGACGGAGCAAGCCCCTCTTCCGTCTCCCTGTTCCAAAAATCAGATTAATATATGGTCCTCGGGTAGAGGACGTATCAGATATTAAACTGATAAGAACAGATACTACACTTGATCTTAGCCAAAAGGCCGAGAAGCGATACCCCACAACTGCACGGGGTGCGGCGGCCCCTCTAGCGACGCCCCCCGCGCTCACATGGTTACGGGGGGAGGCGGGGCCAGCAAAAGCGGACCGCCGCCGCCGCCGCCGCCGCAAAACAAAACACCACGACGCTTGACTTTGGACAGGCAGGTGCAGCTCCGCCGAAGCAGAGCTTCCAAAAATACCGTAAACTCGGGGCAGTTCCCCTCCACGGAAATCTTTAGTAAAAGGCGAAAGATTTGTACGAGATGAAGAGAAACCCGAGCGATGGCTGCCACAGGGCACGCCGGACGGAGAGCATGAACGGCGCCGGTCGTGGACGTGAGGGTGACTCCAAGGCGTTGCCCAGTGGCAACAAGACTGCAGTATCAACATCCCCTTTAAATTTAAATGTGTAAAAAAAAAAAAAAAAAAAAAAAAAAAAAAAAAAAAAAGAGTAAAAGGGCGGGAAAACCCAAAAGGGGCCGAAAAGGGAGGTGGCGCGGTTGGCCAAAACACCTGGCAAGGACTCCTGCTGCTGCGTCTGCTCTGCTAAGGAGGATTTCATCACAGTCAGTCAGTCAGTCAGTCAGTCAGTCAGTCAGTCAGTTCCACTGGGTTGGTTCTTTTCTTACACAGTCAAAGGAATGTGCACCGTTCCCGGAGTCGCTGCAATACCGGGTCGATGCGTGGAGCGGACGGAGCAAGCCCCTCTTCCGTCTCCCTGTTCCAAAAATCAGATTAATATATGGTCCTCGGGTAGAGGACGTATCAGATATTAAACTGATAAGAACAGATACTACACTTGATCTTAGCCAAAAGGCCGAGAAGCGATACCCCACAACTGCACGGGGTGCGGCGGCCCCTCTAGCGACGC